>NC_134688.1:77200739-77573239 GCF_050947455.1 Rhinoderma darwinii | reverse complement strand
TGTTAAATATGGACAGTCCGGATCGACCACAGCGTGAGCCACTTATTATTAGCAGCTCTCCACTTTGGCAAGAGCTAAATCCACATAGAATGGAAATGCTAGTTATTTTTCATCCAGATTTGTGGACAGAAAATCTGTGGCGAAAGTGGATGCGATTTTAACAAATGTTATCCGCATGCTACAGAAATTTTCCACGCAGAAACTGATCTGAGGTGCCGATTTTCAAATCCGCAGCATGTCCGTTACTGTCGCGGAATAGGAACAGAGTTGTAGCTGATTTTTTCATATTGAATTTAACGGGAAAGTTAAAATCCACAATCAAATCCTAGGGTTCTGGATTTTTCTGCGGATTAACTGCAGATCTGCAGTATACTTACTTTACAAATCCTTTGGTGCTCCCATGGTGTTTTTTTTTTTTTTGTTTTTTGTTTTTTTTTAAATCAAATAGTTTTTATTGACACGTGTTTTCATAGTATACAAACAAGTAACATATGAGACAATAACATCCCATCCACCCGATCCCTCCCCCCTTCCCATCCCACCCATGGTGGCTGTTTACTGGTCCCCCAACAGTCTCTGTCTACCAGTCTCCAGCAATGACATGTCTCGAAAGGTAAACCGATACAGCCGTCACACGTGTCTAAAAAAAAATGGCACTGGAGCCGGGTGAACAGAGACTGGCCGGGGACCAGGAAAGCGTCACCTCAAGAGCGGCAAGGGGTTGGTAAGGTGAGTATACTGTTTTTTTGCCAATATAGAACAGAGATGGCTCAATAGCACAAATCAAAATCAACACCATCACGAAATAGGGCAGATCAGCCCTGCCTTGTTGTAATGTCCTGCAGAAAAAGTGGCAAATATTATTTATGCAGAATCTGTAATGAAGGTGCTGCAGATTCTCAGTGTTGTTCTGTGTATCCTAGAAGTATTTACTATATTTTCCTTGTATATGGTATGGGCTTTGTGTCTGAGCAGAACCGGTGTTGGGTATATTAGTTGCAAGAGTTAGTTCAGTCTAGTCATTGACCGGTTTTAATTTTAAAAATATTTGTAATCTATAGGATTTTGCATTTTAGTTCATTCTGTCCATCACACCATAGATGGCGCTAGAGTACAACAAAAGAATCGTGAGCCCACTGGAGGCGGCACTGACAGTAAATTAGATTCACTATTAGATCACCTATTTTTTCTTGACCATTACGTGTATATAAAATGTTACTATTCTCAGCTCTCCTGACATGTCTGCTTTAGTAAATGCTTGTATTTCCCATGAAATAACAATTCTGAAGTATCTCGTAAAACTCCAACCCTTTCATACTGTCCAATTAACATATGCCAACACCTCCCCTACATACCCCCGAGAAAACTCCAATCCCTGTCATTCAACCCTTGTAATAACGCAATCAATAGCGATCACAAGGGAGAGGGATCTATCTTGTGGCTGGTCATCAGCCCCGTGTGAGAAGGGACAAGACTCGAGCTCTGTGTCCTGATGCAGTCCATCCTGCTGCGCGCGCGCTCCATTATAGGACGGGTTTTGTGTTTACTAACATGACGGTGGCCGTTTTAATTAACCTAATAGCCCCTAGACCAGACAAGTGTTTATAAATAATTGAAGGTATTTATGAATTTTTAGTAACTTATTTTTTAATAATTCAATTTTCTTTTGGTCTTGAGGACGCAGCCTATTTTCCTGGGTTTTTTTGCTGACTGTTTGATGTCTTGTCTTTTGCTTTTCAGGGTGTATTTTTTTTTTTATCCTCTTTCAGCACAAAAAAATGAGTTCTTCATTTATATCGTTTTAATGTTTTTAATTAGATTTATGTTTGTAGAAGAGCAATAATGTCTTTTGCTCTCTTTTGAGAAGTTGTATCTATTTATTTTTAATTTTTCAAAACTTCCCTGGGGTGGTCATATTGGGGGCACACACTTCCTTCCTGTTTTGTCTGTATAGACAGTGTAGCAGGGTGTGTGGTGTGTGGCAGCTTAAATAAATAGGAGTCCATGGAAAGAAAAATGTCATAAATTATTACAGTCTCGAGGAAGTGATGACGTACATCCCTCAGGGAGCGATAGGCGAGATGTATATAACGTTACCTGTGTATGTAGAGTATACGGTTTCTACCTTGCCTCATTTAGGCCTTCAGCAGTCCAATAGAGCTGGCATTAACTAGTCCACCCTCTAATGATAATAAGAGGATTCTTCTCTTTCTCTGAGTCTTTACAGCAGAGCTGACAAGTGAGTTACAGAGGACAGGAAGCTGCCAAATAATGTGACTGCTCCAGTGGACAATGTGAAAACTGAAATATTTCAAGATTGTGTTAATAAAAAAAACACATCCACAAATGACCAAATGGAATATTGCAGTATTCATTTAGTCATTTGGAGGTATTACAGGTATTGTAGCCTCTAAAACCAAGTTTAGCGATAAATATAATTTGTTTCTGGTCAGTTGGGGACAGACTAAGGAATAATACCAAATACTGCTGGCGGTATGAAATAGGTTAATAATAATAATATTCCTGGTGGTCTAGGGTGGCTTAATGGTTAATACATTTTATTCAGGGTAAAAAAAATTAATGGTAATAACCCTGGTGGTCTAGGGTTGTTGAGGGTTTAATGCCAGCATTCCTGTTCTAAAATAGTCAAAAGGTTAATACTAGCATCCCTGCTGGTGTAGTGCTGTATTTCTCAATTGCAGTCATCAAGTATCCCCAGCAGGTCATTATTTGAGGATAACCCTTAGAGGACACCTGTGGCAATTCCTGATTCACTGACAACAAATTATATCACATGTGCAATAAGCAGGGCCAATTCTATCTTTTCTGCTGCCTGAGACGAAAATTTAAATGGCACCCCCAGATTTTCATTGACATCCCCCTCGCTGCTCTACATCACTACCAGCCTCCTTAAACTCTTACGGATGCGCCGTTGCCTTGTACTCTCCTGGCATGCGCAGTGCTGCGATGAAGCCGGGCAGAGTACACCTCCTCCACGGTGCCTGCCCAAGTAGTACAAAGCAATGGCGCATCTGAGAAAGTTGTATCAGTGGATGTCAATCAAACATGGAAAGGTGGGTTTGGAGGCAGAACTATATGACGCTTCAGGATAGTGGCACCACCCCATGGCTCTTTAATGAGTAATTCGCATATCGTGTGCGCAGTTTTAAAAAGTTGATTTGATAGATTTTGCTGTATCTGAAAAAAACATACATTTGGAAATATTGTCAGGTCATGTATTGCCGCATGGTGGGGGTTCAAGAGGTTAAGAACTACCAGACAGGTTCCCATTAAATATACAATGAGTGGAAAACAACTCCATCTGCCCTGCAATTTTGTTGTTATAAATATATCCTATATAATTACAGCATCAGAACCAAGCTCCGACATATATACAGCACCAGAACAAAGCTCAGTACATATATACAGCACCAGAACAAAGCTCAGTACATAAATACAGCCCCAGAACTAAGCTCAGTACATAAATACAGCATCAGAACCAAAGTCAGTACATATATACAGCACCAGAACAAAGGTCAGTACATAAATACAGCACCAGAACAAAGCTCATACATATATACAGCACCAGAACAAAACTCAGTACATATATATAGCACCAGAACCAAGCTCAGTACATATATACAGCACCAGAACAAATCTCAGTACATATATACAGCACCAGAACAAGCTCAGTACATATACTCAGTACTAGAACAAAGCTCAATACATATATACAGCACCAGAACAAAGCTCAGTACATATATACAGCACCAGAACAAAGCTCAGTACGTATATACAGCACCAGAACAAAGCTCCGTAAATATATACAGCCCCAGAAAAAAGCTCAGTACATAAATACAGCCCAAGAACAAAGCTCAGTACATATATACAGCCCAAGAACCAAGCTCAGTACATACTGTATATACAGCACCAGAACAAATACAGCTCAATTTAGTGGAACCCCTGCCATATAGGTTTGTACGGCGTAAAACTACAGCTCACAGCATGGCCCGAACAATGTTAAAGATATGCTGGGAGCTGCTGTTTCAGTAAAAAAAAAAATCATATTATATAATCAAACCACCCATCGTCTCGCTGCACATTATACAGTGACTACCTTACTGATTAGAGACAGAATAAACATTTACATTAAGTGACTCACCGGTGACTTCTCAGATTCTAGTTCTTTTTCTCTTTTCTTCTCCATCCAGTCCAGACCTCTATGATGACTTCTCCCGGCCACAACCCATTTCTGCAGTTTTCCGCTCAGATGTCTTCAGCTTCTCACTTTTAAAACATTCCTGCACCTATAAACGAAGATCAAATTATCAACGCCCCTAAATATAATAGCGCCATACACTGCACCTCTAATTATAATAGCGCCATACACTGCACCTCTAATTATAATAGCGCCATACACTATGTCCCTGATTATAATAGTACCATACACTGTGTCCCACACACACCGTGCCCCCTGTAGATAGTGCCCCCATAGCCCCCTGTAGATGGTGAACCACATATAGCCTCTGTAGATAGTGCCCTACATAGAAGCCCTTGTAGATAGTGCCCCACATACAGCGCCTGTAGATAGTGTTCCTGTAGATAGTGCCCACATATGGACTCCAGAGCTGCCCTACATATAGCCCTCCTATAGATAGTGCTCCACATATAGCCCACCTCTGTAGATAGTGTCTCACATATAGCTCCCACTGTTTATAGTGTCCCAAATATAGCCCACCCCTGTAGATCGTGCCCTACAAATAGCTGTAGATAATGCAACTCGGTTTTATTAAAAAAAAAAAAAACTTTACATACTCACATGATCCCGTTTCTGCACAGTCTGGTGGCAATACAGACCTGCTCTCTTCTGAGCAGGTCTGCTGGGGCTGAACGCTGCAAGCGGCGCGATGACGTCATCGCGCCGGTAGCTTAGTTGAAAGGCGCTGATTGGCAGGGCAGAATGACTTGCACTGTCAATCAGCGCCTTTCAACAACGGAAGCGGCTCGGTGACATCATCCTGCCGCTAGTTTTTGAAAGCCTCTGATTGGTGGGGCAAGTCATTTTGCCCCGCCAATCAGCATCATTGTAAGGTGCTGAATGGTCAGGCACGGAACGTGCCCGGCCGTTCCGCGTTAATGCGTGTAATTGTATCTGTGTGCTATAGACGCAGGTACAATTAGTGCAAGTGGGGGTGGCGGCGGCTGGTTTCAGTGGCGCCGCCGCCCCCTCAGAAAGATAGCAGGCAGCCAGCAAGGCGAGAAACTCTTTCTCACCTCCTGGACGGTGCAGCCCTGGCAAGAAGGCTAAAGATTGTGTTATCGCAGTGTCGCACTGGCTGTATCACAGTAATAAAAGTCACCGTGACCGCGATCCGACAGTCGCAGGAAATCCAAACCTCCTGGATTTCTTGCGACTATCATGTCATGGTTGTGGAAACTTGCAGGCACACGTTCTCTTTCATTACTTGCGATTCAGGCAGCAGGACACTGATAACACAGCAAGCATTAGCCGTTGGCATTCGCTGTGTAGCCCCAGCCTTAGACCTAATTCACACGAGCGTTGCGCACCTCGGACGCTGTGGGACGCGGTATCACGCATCCACCATAGTTGAGTCTATGGAGGGATGCGTGAAAAGATAGGACATGTCCTATTTTCCCACGGACCCTTCACACGGTCCGTTGAAACTTCGGCTGTGTGAACGGCCACATTGAATTACATAGGTCCGTGGGACGGCCGCTGTTTCAACGGCTGCCCCATGGACGTTTAACATGCTCGTGCGAATTAGGCCTTATAGGGAAATCCTGAAAGTATGACCTGCTGGAGGTACTTGATAAATGGAGTTGAAAGACATTGGTCGTAAAATACCTGCCAAAATCGTACGGGTATTGGCCACCACAAATGAGCAGGGTTTTGTCTGCATGTGGTTGCGGCTATGTGGAAACGTACTCTTAAGGGGTAATTAAACTTTTAAACAACTTTTGACATGTCATAGTGATAAGTCAGAAGTTTTGATCGGTGGGTTTCCAAGCACTGAGACCCCCACCATTTGCTAAACCAAAGCGGCAGAAGTGAGTGCTGTGCTGCTTTCTTTCTGATCGGCTTTTCTTAGAAAACTGAGCCAGCGGTGTACGGGCTCATAGATTTTTATTGAACCCGTACACTATTTTCTCGGCTTTCCCGAGGAAAGCCGTTCTGTAGTGAGCTGGCACGGCGTTCACCTGATTGCTTCTGCCATTTCGTTTTAGCAATCGGTGGGGGCTCAGTGCTCGGACCCCCACCGATCAAAACTTCTGACATGTCATTTTTAAACGTTACTCTTTAAAGAAGATCAGTCACCAGTTTTCACAATACAAACTGCATACATTATTAAACAGATGTTTTAAACCTGATGAAGCTGGTTTACTTACTCTAAAAATCCATATAAGACTGGCTGAATAATCCTTTCTTAAAGTTGCATTAGACCAAGTATATGCATTATGTCATCTCCATCTACTCCCACCTAGAGCTAACAGGCACCTATAGTTGTCCCTACCCCCCCCCCCCCCCCCCCCACACACACACACACACACCATGCTGAAATCTCGCACATACTCAGTACAAGCTGCAGTCTCCCTGGCTTAATGTTATTTTTTACCACAGGGTAAACGGCATAAATTTAAGATGCCAAAAATAATGTTGAAATTGTATGTACACCAAAATGGTTCCATTAAAAAAATATTACTTGTTCCACGAAAAACAAGCCTTCAAACACCTATGTTTAGGCCCTTCTTCACACTGCGTGTATATACCGCGTTTTTTTGGCGCGTAAATTGCGCCAAAAAAAAGACACGATTTAAGCTTCCCACTGACTTCAATGGGAAAGCGCGCGGTCTGTTTATTTTTTTTCACCTTTTTCCATTACAACAAAATTTTTACTTTTTGAGATACAACTTCTATGTATCCTATATTCATAAAAAGCTGTATCTTGTACTCAAACCTGAATTAGTCAGGTCAGCGGGACTGACGGTTAACGCTGGTCCTGCGTGTCTCTGACACGCAGGATCCACCTGTTATCGATCACATCTAAGTTCATAACTTAAACGTGTTCAATAGCAGCTGTCAGTTTCGCTGTTTTGACAAACCCTGGTTTGTTCGCACGATCCAGCTTCTATGTATACAGGATACATAGAAGCTGTATCTCAAAAAGTTAATTTATTTTTTTTAAATAAAAAAACAATTAAAAAGTTGTTTTATAAGTAATAAAAAAAATGTTCTCAAAGGTTTACATAGCCTTTAAGGCCCAAAATAATCTGGTAACTAAAGGGTAAAAGAGGTTTTATGGAAATAAAGCTGAAAGGGGTTTTCACATCTTGGACATTTATGGCATATCCACAGGATATCCCATAAAAGTCCAGTAGATGCAGGTCCCACCTCTGGGAACCAAACCTATCTCTAGAGTGGGGTCCCCTAAACCCCGTTCTATCTTACTCGGCTCTGCTGCCTCCTGGCCACTTCCTAGTTAGGTTGTCGAGAGTCACGGAAACAGCCGAGTGCTCAATGAGCTACGCTATTTCCTTAACTCCCTTAGAAGTGAATGGGAGTTAATTAAACAGCCTAGCACAGCGAGCTACGCTGTTTCTGGAACTCGGTAGCTACAGAAACAGCGTAGCTCGCCGTGCTACGCTGGTTCCGTAACTCCCATTCACTTCGATGGGAAACAGTGTAGCCCAGTGAGCTGGGCTGTTTCTGTAACTCCCAACCACCTAACCAAGATGTGACGGGGAGGCAGCGACAGCCGAGTAAGCTAGAACGGCATTTAGGGGGCCCCGTTCTAGAGATAGGTGCGTGTCCCAGAGGTGGGACTCGCATCTATTGGACTTTTATGGCATATCCTGTGGATATGCCACAATTGTCCAAGATGGGAAAACACCTCTTAATAAAACTATCCTCCTCTCGTATGTCTCTCTGTGCTAGTCAAAAATCCATCAAATTCCTGGACAACCTCTAGAAATTAAATTATATCAGGAAATATAAAAATGAAGTGCTTGGTCTTTTGTAACACTAGTTGGTTCGATATCGTATCTTGGTTCCTGTTTATGGCCGGGTCCCGATTGTATTGTCTGTACACTCATATTTACATTTGTTTTTTTTGTATTTTATTTTACTTTTCTGTTTTGCAAAGGAGAATGCTAAATAAAAAATGTGATGATAAACAAAAAAAAAAACAATTGCCGTATAATAAAAACTTTCTAATATACTTTGTATTTCAATTCCTCACTATTTTCAAGATAAGGGTTTACTGTCAGTGAATGAGAACACTCTTGTTTACGTTCAGAAGCCGAAAGTACCGACCTCATGCTGCTCTCTGTTGAGAAGTGAAGACAATTGCATCCAGTTTAGTCAATGGTCTGCTATGTACCGGTTTGCTGCCTCTGACTGTAAACTAGATTGTTCTCATTCACTGACAGCAAACACATATCCTGAAAATGGTGAGGAATTGAAACACAAAGTATATTAGAAATTTGTATAGCATTATTTACATAAATTGGGGAAAACCCTTTATTCTTTTCCCTGCCAGGGGCTTCACACTTTTCAGAATTTTGACAACCTCAAATGAAAACTAAATTCTAAAATAAAAAAATCATATTATACCCACCATACCCATTTATGTATGCCACCCAGCACTTTATATTAATGGGCGCTGGAATTTTGCATTATTGTGTAACGTTTTGTAAAAATGTATAAAAATGAATGTTTGTGGCTAAAAGTAGAGCACGAGAAACACACAACCGGCTAAAAAATACAATTTTAAGATGTTCAGAATCCATACATGAGACACATGCCTTTTTCTCTCCGTAGGGACCCTAAAACTCAAAAAATAATAAAATCCTTAAAAATTTTTTTTTAAAAAAAATCCCTTAAATGTAACACATATCCTCTCTAATTGGTAAGGGAGGTGATAACGGGAAGAAAAGTTCCTGTATCACACCCTTTGGGTCACTGGAGGCTGAACAGTGGGAGAGCTATCAGACAGAGACTATTCTTTCTTCCTGCTGTCACTGCCATCTTCCCCCTGTCACCTCTTCCCCTATATAGATTTAATCCTGCTCCCCAACTCCCCAGAATGCTGCTCTCCAATATTGCACCAGCTTTGATCCCAGTATCCTTTTTAAAACCCAGAATTGTAGTTTTCAACTAATATATGGCAGTCACCTAAAGCATTTAACGCCATGCTGTATTACATACATCCTTGGTAGTCAAAGGATTAAAGGGGTCAAAGCCAGCATCCCTGATGGTCTAGGGTAGTGGAGTGAAATGCTAGCATCCTTGGTGATCTAGTGTATTTAAGGGGTTTGGGTAGTTGAAAAGGGTTAATGCCAGCATCTCTACTCATCTAGGGTAGTGGAAGGGTTAATGCCAGCATTCCTGGTGGTCTAGGGTAGTGGAAGGGTTAATGCCAGCATTCCTGGTGGTCTAGGGTAGTGGAAGGATTAATGTTTACTCACCTCCTTGGCTTTAGCGATGTCTCGAAACTTCTTAAGTAAAGCTGGACACCGCATTCAGCTTCCTCTTATTGCCCTTTACTGATCATAGAGATCGGTGCGAGACGGGATATAGGGGGACTGTGCAGTTGGGATTTAAGGCTTCGTTCACATCTGTGTCAGGGTCCCTTTCTGAGGTTCCGTCGGAGCTTCACGTCAGAAAGGGCCCCTGACTGAAACAAACGGAAACCATCGATTTTCATTTGTATCACCATGGATTTCAATGGTGACGGATCTGGTGCCAATTGTTTCCGTTTCTCTGTTGTGCAAGGGTTCCGTCGTTTTGATTCAAATAATACTGTATTCGACTACGCTATTCATTCCGTCAAAACGATGGAACCCTTGCACAACGGAGACAAACGGAAACCATTGGCACCGGATCCATCACCATTGAAATCAATGGTAATGCAAACGGAAACCTATGGTTTACATTTGTTTCAGTCAGGGGCCCGTTCTGATGGGAAGCTCAGACGGAACGTCAGAACAGGAACCCGATGCAGATGTGAACGAAGCCTAAGAGCCACACCGTTCTCATTGATTGCTTCGCCCCTTCCTTGACTTTTGCCCCCCCCCCCCTGTACATTGTCAAATATACATATCAGAAGATTGTTAGTGGATGTTGTAAATCCAAACTCCTTTTGCATTTCTCAGATATTTCCAGTACTAAAAATGCCTGCCACAACATTCTTCGCAAAATACCATCAATGTGAACAAACATTTGTTTATAAGGTTGTAAAGGTAGCTGCAAAGGCACGTGGCTAAAATCATGCCCACCCACGGTGGCGAATGGTTGCACAATTTTGCCAGTAATACCACAGTTTTACCATTAAAATCAAATGGCCATTCGCCACTGCATGTAGGGATGTGGTTTTGGCCGTGTGCGGCTGCTGCTCCGTGTGTTTTCACCCCTAAAGATTTTCAGTTATAGCACTATATAGTTTAGAAAATTTGTGGCTGTCCGACCTGCGCTGACTGACTTTTTAGAAGATAACTTCTTTCAGATAAAATCCTTACAGATCACTTGGTAACAAATGTAATCCCCTTGTGCGCTCCTTACTGTGATTGGCGCCGTTCACTTTCCTCTTTGTGGTTTTTATCTCCATTCCTCATATAACAACCCACAGGCAATGACTAATTCCACCCACTCCCGACACTTCAGAGCTCAGTCACTGTGACTATTAATACTCTCAAATATTACTCAGTTTGCTAACATGGAGATTTTATCCTAACATAACCCTTCGTACTGCACTGCTATGAATACTCTCCAGATAAAGCGGTTTTGTTTTCTGTTTTTTTCCTAATCTGGTGTTTATTAGAAGTTTTACATTTTACAAACAGGAGTGCCTTGCGTCTATCACAACATCAGGGCACAGGGATATGCTTAAAGTGTTTCAGCAGAATATAAATGTCAGGCAGCCTTCCGTAGTGAGCAAATAAGGAGCAACAATTCAACTAGTCGATAAATGGTCCTTGAAATACAGATCCAGCAGAAGGCTGCAACAACTAGGCATTGATAGGAGTGCATCCTTATATCCGAAAGAAGGCAAAGGGAAGGCATAGAAAGCACAAAATGAAAAAGAAGGACGGACGAGAGGGAGAGGAGAGAAAAAATAAAGGGGTAAGGAGGGGAGAGGGACCCCTGAGATCGAGAGTAAAAATGATGATATAAGAGGCAGCTGTTTAAGTTGAGGCGCAAACCAGCCAGATAGAGAATAGTGGACCCGCCTTGAAGGAAGTCCAGGACAGCCATATATATACATGACCTGGTCAGATTTATCTCTGTCCTTAGCCATGAGTGACTCATTTCGGTAAAGTTGATCCATTATAGCAATTTATTCTCTAAAGGAGAGAGCCTCCATTGACTTCCAGTGTCCGGGAATCACCATGCAGGCAGCTGTCCAGAAGTGTCTGAATAGTTCTTTCTTAGTCACAAACATGTAGCCTGGAAGTAGGGATAGAAGGACCATCTGAGGGTAAGGTGTCACTGCTGAACCCATCACCTGGTAATATTTATATGAAATACGGCTCGCCCGAATGGTTGTATGGCCAAACAGGCCCACAAAATGTGGAGCATTGTGCCAACCTCCTATACCACTGGGTAACATTTATGCAGAACCTCAGGGCACCTGTACCATCTGGTTAGGATTTAGACGCAGTGCTCCTTGTTACCTGATCAAATGTTATGGTTTCCTTTCTATTATGTTCTGTAGGTTTTTAAGAGGAAATACAAAGATACATCTGCAACACCTTCCTTCAGCCTACATCTTATGTCGTGTATTAGTTTGAGTCTCTAATATTATTTAGCAAGGAGGTTGTGGTACCACATTAACCGATAGAGTACAAATACCATACAGATATATACTGTACTGCGGAGGGCATTGTCTCAGTGTGTACAGTAAAACCTATTCATTTGTCCATCTGCCAGGCTACAATCTATATTGATTTCAATTAATCCCAATATGATGAGAAGCTAGCTGACACATTACTAATAGACAAACCTTTGGTCACTGATCCCCTAGATTCAATTTGGTTCTATGAGAGAGATTGGAGAGTTCACTTACAGTGATTGACTGTCAGGGAGACCTGGAAGGGAAAGGTCCTCTGTGTGACTGGGTGACAAATAAAAGCAGTCCATGAGGTGAATGATGGTGCTAGATTTCAGACAGCTACTTCCTGTCCCAGAAATGGAAGGCAGGAGTAATCTGAAATACTGTACGCACAGCTGAGCTTGCTAGAGACTGGTTGCAAAAGAGATTAACTACACATAAAGATTCAGGAGCATAGTCAAGTTTTCACAGCCATTATATAAATAAAATTTATCATCTGTATGTACTAAATAACGTCTGATCATTGACAGTTTTGTGACAGGGTTGCCAACCTCCACTTCAGTAATTCCTGGACAACTGAGCTGAAAATCACGGACAGCAAAATTTTTACGGACACACTACAAAATAATTGCCTGTGCAGTGTGCTAGGAGTGACTCACCAATCACAGCCCTGATTGTTGCTTTTCCATGCTAACTCAGCCTGGGATAGCTGCAAGCAGGGCTGTGATTAGTGAGCCCGACTCACCACTCACTTCACCCCCACCCACCACCACTACTGCTACCACCAGGGCCTGTTTTAGACAAAGTGTGGCCCTGGGCAAAGTTAAAAATAGGGCCCTGGGCAAAGTTAAAAATATGGCCCCAAATGCTGAATTATTGTATCAATAATGCAGTCAATTCAGAAGGCGGTATGCAGAGAACTGCATCGCTGATTTGTAGTGCCACCAGGAGTTTTGCAAGCCCCAAAGTATATGTCCCACCTCTCACACAAAAAAATTACCTATATACATATACAGTTATTAAATCATACCGCTATACCAGATTAAATATTACCTGCATACTGTTACTGAACACAACTCAATATTATAAGACCAATAATAACACAAAATAAGGTCCAAATTATACTGCCACATCATAACCACATAGTAACTGAATAATATTGCCACACCATAACCACATAGTGACTGAATAATACCCCCATACTGTTACTGAATAATACCTCCACACCATGACCACATAGTGACTGAATAATACCCCCATACTGTTACTGAATAAAAACCACTATACAAAGACCAATATTAACACCATATAGTGATAGATGCCAGTTATACACAGGAGCTCTGCAGACGATATAAATGATTACAACACATTTATATCCAGTGGCTCACAGGTGATGTTTTCTCTGATTAGTCTCGTTCACTTTGCCTTTTCTTCTCTATCCGGCCTAGACCACTGTGACGACTTATTCCAGCCACGACTCGTTTCTGCAGAATTTGACACACAGACATGTTTGTTTCTCGCTATTCCAGAATCCTCCCCACCTATCCGCTAAACAAATTCGTAATCCACAGTGCCCCAGATAGTAATAATGGTCCCTTGGTGCTCTACACAAGAAATGTGCCCCATTAGTAACCGTGCACTCTTTGTGCCCTCACACAGTAATAATGCCTCCTTTGTGCCCTCTGTAGATAGTGCCACACACAGCCCTCTGTAGATATTGCCTCACAAAGCCCTCTGTAGATGGTTCCACACACAGCCCCCCTGTAGATGGTTCCACACACAGCCCCCCTGTAGATGGTTCCACACACAGCCCCCCTGTAGATGGTTCCACACACAGCCCCCCTGTAGATGGTTCCACACACAGCCCCCCTGTAGATGGTTCCACACACAGCCCCCCTGTAGATGGTTCCACACACAGCCCCCCTGTAGATGGTTCCACACACAGCCCCCCTGTAGATGGTTCCACACACAGCCCCCCTGTAGATGGTTCCACACACAGCCCCCCTGTAGATGGTTCCACACACAGCCCCCCTGTAGATGGTTCCACACACAGCCCCCCTGTAGATGGTTCCACACACAGCCCCCCTGTAGATGGTTCCACACACAGCCCCCCTGTAGATGGTTCCACACACAGCCCCCCTGTAGATGGTTCCACACACAGCCCCCCTGTAGATGGTTCCACACACAGCCCCCCTGTAGATGGTTCCACACACAGCCCCCCTGTAGATGGTTCCACACACAGCCCCCCTGTAGATGGTTCCACACACAGCCCCCCTGTAGATGGTGCCACGCCGCCCCCCCTCGTAGATGGTGCCACGCCGCTCCCCCTCGTAGATGGTGCCACGCCGCCCCCCCTCGTAGATGGTGCCACGCCGCGCCCCCTCGTAGATGGTGCCACGCCGCCCCCCCTCGTAGATGGTGCCACGCCGCCCCCTCGTAGATGGTGCCACGCCGCCCCCCTCGTAGATGGTGCCACGCCGTCCCCCCTGGTAGATGGCGCCACGCCGCCCCCCTGGTAGATGGCGCCACGCCGCCCCCCTCGTAGATGGCGCCACGCCGCCCCCCTCGTAGATGGCGCCACGCCGCCCCCCTCGTAGATGGCGCCAAGCAGCCCCCCTCGTAGATGGCGCCAAGCAGCCCCCCTCGTAGATGGCGCCAAGCAGCCCCCTCTCGTAGATGGCGCCACGCAGCCCCCCTCGTAGATGGCGCCACGCAGCCCCCCTCGTAGATGGCGCCACCCAGCCCCCCCTCGTAGATGGCGCCACCCAGCCCCCCCTCGTAGATGGCGCCACCCAGCCCCCCTCGTAGATGGCGCCACCCAGCCCCCCCTCGTAGATGGCGCCACCCAGCCCCCCCTCGTAGATGGCGCCACCCAGCCCCCCCTCGTAGATGGCGCCACCCAGCCCCCCCTCGTAGATGGCGCCCCCCCTCGTAGATGGCGCCACCCAGCCCCCCCTCGTAGATGGCGCCACCCAGCCCCCCCTCGTAGATGGCGCCTCCCAGCCCCCCCTCGTAGATGGCGCCACCCAGCCCCCCTCGTAGATGGTGCCACCCAGCCCCCCTCGTATATGGCGCCACCCAGCCCCCCTCGTATATGGCGCCACCCAGCCCCCCTCGTAGATGGCGCCACCCAGCCCCCCCTCGTAGATGGCGCCACCCAGCCCCCCCTCGTAGATGGCGCCACCCAGCCCCCCCTCGTAGATGGCGCCACCCAGCCCCCCCTCGTAGATGGCGCCACCCAGCCCCCCCTCGTAGATGGCGCCACCCAGCCCCCCCTCGTAGATGGCGCCACCCAGCCCCCCCTCGTAGATGGCGCCACCCAGCCCCCCCTCGTAGATGGCGCCACCCAGCCCCCCCTCGTAGATGGCGCCACCCAGCCCCCCCTCGTAGATGGCGCCACCCAGCCCCCCCCTCGTAGATGGCGCCACCCAGCCCCCCCTCGTAGATGGCGCCACCCAGCCCCCTCCCTTTGTACATGGTGACACGCAGCCCCCTCCCTTTGTACATGGTGACACGCCGCCCCCTCCCTTTGTACATGGTGCCACGCCGCCCCCCCCCCTCGTAGATGGTGCCACGCCGCCCCCCCCCTCGTAGATGGTACCACGCCGCCCCCCTCGTAGATGGTGCCACGCCGCCCCCCCTCGTAGATGGTGCCACGCCGCCCCCCCTCGTAGATGGTGCCACGCCGCCCCCCTCGTAGATGGTGCCACGCCGCCCCCCTCGTAGATGGTGCCACGCCGCCCCCTCGTAGATGGTGCCACGCCGCCCCCCTGGTAGATGGTGCCACGCCGCCCCCCCTGGTAGATGGCGCCACGCCGCCCCCCCTGGTAGATGGCGCCACGCCGCCCCCCTCGTAGATGGCGCCACGCCGCCCCCCTCGTAGATGGCGCCAAGCAGCCCCCCTCGTAGATGGCGCCAAGCAGCCCCCCTCGTAGATGGCGCCAAGCAGCCCCCCTCGTAGATGGCGCTACGCAGCCCCCTCTCGTAGATGGCGCCACGCAGCCCCCCTCGTAGATGGCGCCACGCAGCCCCCCTCGTAGATGGCGCCACCCAGCCCCCCCTCGTAGATGGCGCCACCCAGCCCCCCCTCGTAGATGGCGCCACCCAGCCCCCCCTCGTAGATGGCGCCACCCAGCCCCCCCTCGTAGATGGCGCCACCCAGCCCCCCCTCGTAGATGGCGCCACCCAGCCCCCCCTCGTAGATGGCGCCACCCAGCCCCCCCTCGTAGATGGCGCCACCCAGCCCCCCCTCGTAGATGGCGCCTCCCAGCCCCCCTCGTAGATGGCGCCACCCAGCCCCCCTCGTAGATGGCGCCACCCAGCCCCCCCTCGTAGATGGCGCCACCCAGCCCCCCCTCGTAGATGGCGCCACCCAGCCCCCCCTCGTAGATGGCGCCACCCAGCCCCCCCTCTGAGATGGCGCCACCCAGCCCCCTCCCTTTGTACATGGTGACACGCAGCCCCCTCCCTTTGTACATGGTGCCACGCAGCCCCCTCCCTTTGTACATGGTGCCACGCAGCCCCCTCCCTTTGTACATGGTGCCACGCAGCCCCCTCCCTTTGTACATGGTGCCACGCAGCCCCACCCCCTTAAAGATAGCGCAACACACAGCCCCAAGAGCGGAGATCGGTAGCCTACTGCTACCACTCTCTGCTCTGCCTGGCGTTTCACTCACATTTAGGAGCAGGAGGGCTGCGGCGGATGACGTGGTCATGTGGCGGCGGTCTGAGTGAGGTCGGTGCCGGCCCGGGAGTGGACCAGTCCAGTCACCAGACCTTCGTAACCTGACCTCACATCAACGACGTGAGTTCAGGTGACTCAGGTCAGGAGACTGGACTGGTCCACTCCTGGCACCAACCTCACTATCATTCACATGGCCGCGGCCTACTCTTCCCATGTTTACACTGTGCATGTATATTTTGGCGCATGCGCAGTGCAACGTTTCGGGAAAATTAGAAGAAATCTCGGAGAGTTTTTTTTTTGCCGTACACTACAGACGGACTGTTCGTAAATTTACAGACTATTGGCAACCCTGTTTTGTGAGCGGTTTTCTCTTCTTTTTTTTTGTACTTTTATTCTCAATAAATCCAGTGTGCATAGTGGTGTCTGCATCCTGCATGTGTTCATTTATTTTCTCCCTGTTCCTTTGTAGAGTACAGGCAGAATTAAACTGTGTTAAAGGAAACCCTTCTGAAGCTGTAAGCTTTACCACAATGAGCTGTGAACCAGAAACACCCAATCCTCCACGAATTACAAACCGGACCAAAAATTCACTTTCCCTCCAATGGAAGGTGAGTTATGTAAGCATAGATGTATGTTTTTTTAATATAGACTCAGAGCCAAAAATGTGTATGGATTGCATGCTAATGAGGTGGATATAGTTAAAGGGGTTCTCTGCTTTGGAAAATCTCTGTTAGACGGATTCCTTGACAGACATTAAGCAGATCACAAAGTGTCTCCCTCCTGGGACCCACGATCAGCTGTAATCTGTGGGGAAACATTTTACTAAGTGTTCAATTTCCCTGCAGTGCCACCACAGGGGAAATTAAGCATTACATAGTACCCATTCAAATCAATGTACTCTGTATAATGCTGGACAGGACAAATCCTCCAGAGTGAGAGACCCTCTTTGTAGCCGCTCTCCACTCAGGCTTAGAGATGAGGATCCTGAACAGAGGACCCCCTCTATTAACTGAGAATTCCCTATTAGGATATATGGAAATGGATTTCCTAAATTGGACAACCACTTTCACAGAGCCTGTGTCTGATGCATAATGTAAATAAGCAGGAACATTGCTGTCAGATATGTGAAATAAAATTGTAAAAATGATAATAACAAGCACGGAAATCCTCTAGATATGCCATATGTTCAGTTTTTATAACTCGAGGAAATTAATTTTGTATGGAGGGGAGAAATCACACCTTTCACTATCTGTTCTATTGAACTCATTTATATAATAGTAATTGCTCATTTTTTCTAGCCGCTTTCTCCAACTCATTGTGGCGCTCCCGGCAGGACATTTCTAGCTAGTTGGAGATAATGTAGTCTTTTCTTTTCACACCTACTCCGTGATGAAATATTGATGCCAGGCAACATGCTCAGACAGTCCGGATTGTGTGGCTTTTGTTTTTATTTAATGAGGTGGACGTGCTGTTTTCAGGTCTGTAAATCATAACATAATGCTTATCAGTGCTAACAGTAGCATGCCATGCTGCCATGTTATACTTCCAAGAAATCTGTAACAGCATTATGAATCTGAGAGCTGGAATTGTTTTATCACAATGTGGAGACTGTAATACATGTCCCGGTCTTGTTCGCCAAACAAGTGATCCAGCAGTTTACGTAAGTACAGCAAACCAGCAAAACTCCTTGTGTTCCCAGCGAGTTAAGGTACATAAATCGCCATTAAAGTGGTGGTCTTATCTCGACAAGCCCTTTTTTATTGAAGCCGGTCTGGCTTCAAAAAAACAATGCAGTGATTACGTAGTATTACATGCCAGCCATTCAAATAACTGGCTGACCATGTAATACATGGGCAGGTGGGGTCTCCTAAAGTGAGAGCTGATCTTTAGTAAGGCCAAGTTCACATGGCATATTTTCAGTCGTATTTCGGATTTTTATTTTGCTCCAAAATACACTTGAAATACGCCTTCAAACATCTTCCCATTGCTTTCATTGGAAAATATGCTGTGTAATTCATACGAAGAGCCTCCTGAAAATATGCTTTGTAAAAAAGAAGTGACTCATTTTAGAAGCTGGATTTTACCCATAGACACTACAAAAGACACTTTGTAAATATTCCACAATAAACGCTTGCAAAAATCAAAAAACAGTTTGAAAATCTGCTTTAAAAACGCCTGGATTTCAGAGGCTGCTTTCTCTAGAAATCAGCCTAGTTATTTAAGCTGAAATATATGCCGTGTGAACATGGCCTTACAGCTCTCCACTTATAGGGGGTAGATCCCCTTTGATACTTTTGCTGCTGAGACTTTTTACATTTTTGACAAACACAAATAAAACCTAAATTTAAAAATTTAAAATAAAGAGATGACCGTAGCAGGCTGTGATCTTTCTTGCTGCTTACATCTGCAGCCCATTCATGTTGCTCCCCGATTTCAAACGAGTGCTGCACCCCGAAACTTGCCTAGAATATTGAACCTGGTTTCTTTTGGATGCTAAGCAGATTTTGTACTTTAATATGATAACTAGATCTAAGCACTAGACTTACCTGTCATCCACATTATGCTACCCTCACTGTAGTGACAGACCAGCTAATTTTAGCGGTCTATCACTTATCTGCTAATATGAACAATTTTCTGAGAACTTACATTCAGAGTCCAGGCAGCACCGCCAGAGATGATTCCGACATATTCATGAGCTGCCACTAGCACTGCCTACGCTCTGCTAGGTCCACCCACTTTCTGCTGATTGTCAGGGATATCTTTCTGCTCGACGTTCTGATCGGCACTATTGCGTATGCACAGCGTCCCTGCTCCCTGCTCTTTATTTGGTGCATGTGCAGTAGTGCGGGTTAGAACGTCGAGCCGAAAGATCTTACCGCGCATGCGCCGAGTAAAGAGCAGGGACGCGCGCGCGTTGCAGACAGTACGGGGCCGGGCATGAACGCGCTGATTATGTAATCAATGTAAGAAAGGAGGCAGGGGGGTTGAACTGGGGAGCGACGTAAGAGCATTTAGGTGCAATGGTAACGCCCTCATTGCACCTAAATGCTCATTAGCATAAACATAATAAAACGGATTTCTCTACAAAGGAAGCGGTAAGCAGTAAATGAAAAAACCGCTAGAAACAAGTTAGTCTCCTCTACAATACCCTGTTACTAGTTTAACTTGGACATTCTGGTGACAGACTCCCTTTAAGAGATTTTTCTCATTGTTGACACTTTTGATATATCTACAAGATATGTCAGAAAACAAATTTGTTTCTGTCCGACACATTTGGAGATTACTCATTGTATGTTTTACCTTGTTGTCGTATTTCTAGTGAAATTTATCATGTTAATTTTTGTATTTTCAGGTTTCAAGTGATAATGGCTCTAAGATACACAGTTACCTTTTGGAGTGGGATGAAGTAAGTTAAGCACAATATTATCCAAACATGGACCCATGGCTGCAGTGTGTTGAAAACTTGGGCACATTTATATTCCACATTTAATTCAATTACAAGTACTTTCTTTTTTAGGAGCATTAACCCCTTAACGACATCCAACGTATGGATACGTCGTTGTCGTTAAGGACTTAACGTAACACAACATATGGGTACGTTGTGTTGCTGGTGCGGGTTCAGCTTCCAGCGGGTGTGTATATTACACCTAACACCCTGCTGCATGGACAGGACCAGAGCTAGACTCCGATCCGGCCGATTAACCCCTTAAATGCAGTGCTCAAAAGCGAGCGCCGTATCTATGGCGTTTCCTTTCAGATCGGAACCCCACAATGCAAATCGTAGGGTTCCTATGGCTGTTCTGGCAGACCGGAGGCCGAACAATAGCCTCCTGTCTGCCAAGTACAGAAGCCTGCTAGTCCTGCCCGGTGGTGGGGCCTAATAGGCTTACGGTCGCTAAAGAAAGATGGCTCAGAAGCTGAGCCAGCGACATCAGCCGCCGATGTCAGCTGTATGTTACAGCTGACCGCGTGCTGTAACGGCAGGGAACGGAGCTAGCTCCGATCTCTGCCACTAACCCCTTAGATGCCGAGATCACGGCATCTTAGTGGTTTGTAGCGATCGGCATCGACACGATGTGATCGTCAAGCTGCCGATCGTTACTATGGCTTCCTGGTCTGCCACGTACGATAGCCTATTAGGCCCCGCCCAGAGAAGGGACCTAATAGGCTTGCTGTCAGTGAATGACTGACAGCTCTAATGCATTGCACTACGTAGGTAGTGCAATGCTTTAGAGTAAAGATCAGAGGTGCAGGCTCTCAAGTCCCCTAGTGGGACAAAAAAAAAAAAAAAGAGTTGAATAAAAGTGTAAAAATAAAAGTTTCAAGTTAATAAAAACAAACACCGCAGTTTTCCCCATATAAGTCTTTTATTATAGGAAAAAAATGAACACGTTAAAAAAGGTACATATTTGGTATCGCCACGTCCCATAACGACCCAAACTATAAAACTGTAATGTTATTTTTCCCGCACGGTGAACACCGCAAAAAAATAAGTAAAAAATAATGCCAGAATCTCTACCCCTCCCAAAACACGGAATAGAAAGTGTTCAAAAAGTCGCATGTACCCCAAAACGGTACCAATAAAAGCTACAACCCGCAAAAAACAAGCCCTTACACAGCTTTTTGGACTGAAAAATAAAAAAGTTATGGCTCTCAGAATATGGCGACACAAGAAATAAATAAAATAAAAATAAAAGTGATTTTATTGAGCAAATGCTGCAAAACGTAAAAAAACTATATACATTTGGTATCGCCGTAATCGTATCGACCCGCAGAATAAATTAAAGTTGTCATTTATAGCCCACGGTGAACGCCATAAAAAAAACAAAAAACATTTATGATTTTTAGTCACCTTGCTTGCCAAAAAATGGAATAAAAGTGATCAAAAAATCGCATGTACCCCAAAATGGTACCAATGAAAACTACAGATTGTCGCGCAACAAATAAGCCCTCGCACGGCTCCGGTGGTGAAAAAATAAAGAAGTTCTGGCTCCCAGAATATGATGATGCAAATTGTGCAGAGTGTTCCAAAAGCGGATAAGATCGGGCGCCATTTATCAGCGCGACACCGGCCACATATCTATGAATTATTAACTATTTACCCCGTTATTATTATACCCTCTAATTATACCCTGATGTACCCTTCACAGATTACATATGTCCCCACGTTATAAACTGAAATATCAGCAATATCCCAAACAGAACTACTACCAAGCAAAATCTGCACGCCGAAAGCCAAATGGCGCTACCTCCCTTCTGAACCCTACAGCTTGCCCAAACGCCAGTTTACGTCCATATATATGGCATCGCCATACCCGGGAAAACCCGCTTAAAATTTTATGCGGTCTTTGTCTTCGGCGGCACAAACTGGGCACAACATATTGTGCGCTAAAATGGCATATCAGCGGAAAATTGCAATTATCACGTTGCACCATCTGCTGCACATTAATTTCTCATGAAAAAACACCCATGGGGTCAAAATGCTCACTACACCCCTTAAAATGCCTTAAGGGGTATAGTTTCCAAAATAGCGGTCACTACTTGGAGGTTTGTTTTACTATTTGACCTCAAAGCCCTGCAGTTGTGGGCCAATGGTGTAAATATCACCGAAATAGACCTCAAATGCGCATGGTGCTCTTCACTTCTAAGCCCTGTCATATGACTAGGCAAATGATAAATGCCTTGAGGGGTGTAGTTCCTAACATGGGGTCACTTCTTGGGGGCTTCCACTGTACTCTGGTACCTTAGGGTTTTGTAAATGCAAAACTTATATAAATATATGAATGGCACATACAAAAAATATGGTGAAATCCTCTTCCATGTAAAACCCCCTCAAAAAACAAGGGGGGCACTCCCTCCGTCTGGAGAAAAAAAAGTTCAACCTGCAGAGGCGACAAGCCTTCTTTACTGTGAATCTATGGAATAGTCTACTGCAGGAGCTGGTCACAGCAGGGACAGTAGATGGCTTTAAAAAAGGCTTAGATAATTTTCGGTGTTGCCATGGGCAACTGCCCCATTTCCCTTAGCTTCTATGTACCCTTGTCTGTTAGTCTGTCGTGCACATATTGAGCATAGGGACCGTCGCCCAGTTGTATGCCGTCGCCTAGGACGGGCCGTGCAAGTAGGCAGGGACTGAATCCCGAGGTAGATGTCATTCATCAGGAACTGTGCACAGTCTGGGCCCAGGTTCAGAAGAACCTAGAGGCGTTCCAGAGCATACAAAAGACTCAGGCAGATAGAAGACATTCTGCTAACCCCTTGTTTGTGGTCAGGGATCTGGTGTGGCTGTCTTCAAAAAATTTGCGCCTTAAAGTCCCGTCCAAAAAATTTGCTCCCCGGTATATAGGGCCGTACAAGGTCATTGAGGTCCTTAACCCTGTCTCCTTCCGACTGGAGTTACCCCCGTCTTTTCGAATACACGACGTGTTTCATGCCTCCCTCCTGAAATGCTGCTCCCCGTCCTTGGCTACCTCGAGGAAATCTCCGGTCCTTGTTCTCACCCCTGAAGGGGTAGAATTCGAGGTGGCCAAGATTGTGGACAGCAGGATGGTCCAAGGCTCCCTCCAGTACCTGGTCCATTGGAGAGGATACGGGCCTGAGGAGAGGACTTGGATACGTCGCCCGGGATGTTCACGCTGGGGTATTGCTTAGGAGGTTCTATCTTCGGTTCCCCAATAAGCCAGGTCCATCTAGAAAGGGTCCAGTGGCCCCTCATAAAAGGGGGGGTACTGTAAAGGATCTGCCAGACACAGCTTCTGTGTCGACACCTGTGGTTAATCAGTCTGCATCAGCTCCTAGGTCTGATAGAGTGACTCGATCTGCTACCACTCAGGCTGGTAAGCTGTGGAGTGGGAGAACCTATCACAGCCTGGCCAGACGGTTCTAGCTCTCGCCCTCGGTCTATTTATACCTTCATTTCCTGCTGTTCTTTGCTTGTGATTCTTTCCTGTTTCCTGGCTCTGCTGCTCCTGCTATTACTACTGACCTTGCTTCATGTTGACCCTGGTTTTACTGACTACGCTCCTGCTCTAGCGTTTGGTACCTCGTACACTCCTGGTTTGACTCGGCTCGTTCACTACTCCTGTTGCTCACGGTGTTGCCGTGGGCAACTGCCCCATTTCCTTTAGCTTCGATGTACCCTTGTCTGTTTGTCTGTCGTGCACATATTGAGCGTAGGGACCGTCGCCCAGTTGTACGCCGTCGCCTAGGACGGGCCGTGCAAGTAGGCAGGTACTGAGTGCCGGGTAGATTAGGGCTCACCTGTCTGTCTCCCTACCCCGACATTACATCCACTTTGCTTTAATTCCAGTGACACACCAAAAGGGTTAAGAAACTTTCTAAATGCTTTTCCGAATACTTTGAGGGGTGCAGTTTTTAAAATGGGGTCTTTTATAGGGGGTTTCTAATATATAAGGCCCCTAAAGCCACTTCAGAACTAAACTGGTCCCTGAAAAAATAGCGGTTTCAAATTTTCTTGAAAATGTGAGAAATTGCTGCTAAAGTTCTAAGTCTTGTAACGTCCTGGAAAAAGAAAAGAAGGTTCAGAAAACTATGCCAACATAAAGTAGACATATGGGAAATGTTAACTAGTAACTATTTTGTGTGGTATTACTATCTGTTTTACAAGTAGATACATTTAAATTAAGAAAAATGCAAATTTTTGCAAATTTTCTCTACATTTTGGTATTTTTCACAAATAAACACTGAATATATCGACCAAATTTTACCACTAACTTAAAGTACAATGTGTCACGAGAAAACATTCTCAGAATCGCTTGAAAAAACAAAAGCATTCCAAAGTTATTATCATATAAAGTGACACGTCAAATTAGAAAAAAATGACCTGGTCCATTAGGTGAAAACAGACTGTGTCCTTAAGGGGTTAAACTTCTTCAATAGCTCCAAGATTAATTCCCTTTTAGCTACTAATCCTTATATGTATGCAGAGCGGTGCGCATGCGGTCCTCTGGTCATTGCTTTACACACAGAGCTTCATTAGGTTACGATGTAAATTAAGTATATTAGTTACCTATGTTTTGCTTCCATTTATAAAGTTGAAAACTATAATAAAAATAAAAGTAGTAAAAAATTGTTACATTTGTTGCATTTTACTGAACGAGAACCTGTCAATAGGTGATATAAGTTGAACTGGTTTATTGACCTGAATAGCGCCGTCTCCCTGATTTCAGCGCTGTTTTTATTTTTTTGTCCTGGACTCCCCCGCCCTCCGTTGCAGAGATATGGCCAACTGTTGTGTTAGCTCCCTATAAAATAATCTGCTGTAGTTAGCCAACAGGGTGTAAATTACCCTCAAGCTGCCTCGCGCTGATTGGTCAGCATCAGAGACAGGGAAGCTAGCTCCACCCCATTGGCTAACTACAGCAAATTAGCAGATAGGGAGGCAACACAATAGTGGGAAAAATCTCTGGAATGTGGGAAATCCAGGAAAAAAAGGAAACCAGCACTGGAATCAGGGAGACCGCACTATTCATGTCAGTTAACCAGTTGAAATTATATTGACACTTTAAATGTAATTTGATCTTTTCAGCGGCCAGCACATTGGGTGGTACAGTGACCTAGGCAAATGTACCATGCCCAAAACCTCTCCTGCACAGCTCCTATTAAAAAGAATACGAGCTGTAGCCAGGAGGACCCGGCAACTGTACTACCAATGCGCTGGCAGCGTCTCTTGGCATCACTTTGGTTGGGAGACCCAGATGAAATAATCGTGCCACTTTTAAAGGATTTCACTATGAATTCTAAGAGAATAGACAAGGCACATTATACCTATAGGCTATATTACACACCCATTCAATATAACAGTATTAATGTATTACCTAGAAAATACAGGAAGACTGCAAAGGATTTTCAGTGTCAGAAAATATTTTTCTTTTGTTTTTTCCAATCCTTTAATTGTGTTTCTAAGACTGTAAAAGACTAATGTATTATTATTTCACTTAATAATAAATCTGCATGGAAAATATATATAAAATTGTTGATTTATTAATACCAATTTTATTTTTGTGTTTTCTCCAGGGAAAAGGATGTCAAGAATTCTGTCAATGTTACTATGGGCTTCAGAAGCAATTTAGAGTAACAAAACTGTCTCCAGCAATGGGATACACATTCAGACTTGCAGCAAAAAATGACATGGGCATGAGGTAAGTCACCTGTCAGCTACAATATGACGCAGCAGCTCTTCTAGGTCTACATTGTGCTCATGGGAGTACATCTCCCTCTTTTGTATCGTTCTCAGTGGATTTAGTGAAGAAGTTCTGTTCTACACCTCAGGCAGTGCTCCGACAGTGCCAGCAAGTCCAATACTCATTAAAGCCGGAATAAGTTGGTTGTCACTGCAGTGGACTAAACCCTCAGGTACACCGTCTGATGAAGGGATTTCTTATATTTTGGAAATGGAAGAAGAAACCTCGGTATGTGTCTGTAAAGAAACTCACTTAACTGATTCTTAATAATAATTATATAAAATATATATCTTATCACATCTTGTTGGCGCCTTTGATATGCTTTTTTGCAAGCAGAATACTTTGGTACCTTCCTTCAGGTCATCAAATAATTTTAATAACCATTAACAAGTTAATTAATCATCTTGACTTTTGATTTCTACAGAAAATGCTCAGTGACACATGATTCACGAAATGCAGCTATTTCATTATTGTAGTTCAAGCTGAAGCACATTGGGGAAAATTTACTAAGGAAAACGTGTCAAAAAAATTGTGTGCATGGCATACACCTAATTTATTAATTGTGTGTTTGTAGGCATCTTCCGACACAGTTTTTAAAAGTGTTTATCGTTTTTTGCCATGGCGAAAAATGGCTGAAATTGCCTCCCATTATTTTCAATGGGAGGTGAAGGCGTTTTTTTTTCCCGCGAGCAGAAAAAAAACGCAACGTGTTTTCCACCTCAAAAACCCCATTGAAATCAATGGGAGAGTGAAAAAACGTCGCGAACGACCGACACTTTTTTTGATGCATTTTATGTAATAAAAAAAAAAAATGGCTTTTGGTATTTCCCTTTGCCTGTTGAAGAAATAGGTAAGAAAAAAATATGAATAGAGCCGGATTAAGGTTAGAGGAGGCCTCTGGGCAAATATTCTGGTGTGGCCCACCATTATTAAATATTTTATTAAAGGCAGCAGTAGTGCACAAATAGGTAGTTATTGTCTGGGGGTTCACTATCAGAATCCCCAAATTTATTCAGGCCTCTACATTAGGCTTCAAAATGATTGCAGACCCGTAAGTAAATTCAGACCTCAGACCACATTTTGCAGATGTGTCAGATGTATCCTGTGGATCTAGCAAAACTGTCCACAATCCGAAAAATCCACAGACCAGACCCCTCCATTTACTTACTGCTTCTTGCGCATGGGCCCCCTTCATCTCCAGGCACTGCTGCAATAGGTACTGCCCAGCATCAAGACCTTAAATGCGGAGCTAGATGGCATCAAGACCTAGTACGGACGTGCCCGGAAGTGAGGAGGAGCGGTAAGTAAAGGGTTTGTCCGCGAGTTTAAAAAAAATAACTAGCAGCTGCAAGTTATAAAATAAAAACCGTACTCACCTGTTACATGTCCCGGCACTGTAGCGCCAATGCTCAGATGATCCCCCGCCGGTCTTTGATTACTTTCCAGGAGCGATGATGTGCCATACATACTGCCATCACCGCGGGATGCCAGTGATTGGCATTAGTGGTGACTTACAACATTTTTGTTGCGATTTGCTGAAAATCGCAGCAAAACTGAGATATGTAAAAATATATAAGGCTTGTGTTTCGGCCCTGGTGGAGGCGAATTCCCCTTGCGTAGTGGTGACTTGCCCCGAATGCCCTCCAAAAATTGACAGGGAAATCTTCTTATTCCTTATTGTGAACTGGTTTATGTAATATTTTCTGAAATTTGAGTATTACTAGACTGTTTTGGTAGGGGGTGAGGTATTCCTCATTGGGAACAGATGTAGATGTAATTGTCCAGCAGAGAGATGGTTTGGCACTAAATAAATGACAAACTTTGTAATCCGTTCATGTTGTACTGTGCCACCACTAACTAGAGATTTTATTTCTTTTCAGTTTTCATACTTGGTTTATATTTTGCTTAATGGCCACGAAGTACATGAGTTCCTATATAATATATACGTTTTATAATGGGAGGTGTATCTGAATATATGTCTACAGGACTGATCTGTTTCTTCTTCTCAAAAGCTGGGGATATTTCGCACTTCTCACGTCATATAGGATGGTTCTCTTTTCCTACATCACCTTTCCCCTTGACAGCCAAGCATAGGGATCCAGGACTGATCAATGTCATGTTTATGACCGATAACCCTATACCCCCCAACTTCCCTGCTATGTTGTCCAATAAATGACCAGTGCACCCCATTCTTGTTTTTTCATGTTTAATAAAAAAAAAAAAAGTCAAAACAAAAATCGAAATCGCATGATACAAGCCCAATTGTTAGATTTTCCTAGTGGAGAACATGTTCATAAGGTTTTCTTCTTGTACTGTATAATGTTCAGTAATAGAATAGGTGCATGGATCGAACATCATTTTTATTGTGCCGTTAAGTCTCTGTTCACACTTGCGTCGTGGTTTGAAACGGAAACCAGAACACATCTGGAACTGTCACATAACGGATATCACCGGTGCCCGACGTATCCAATTGGGTTTATCGGATTCCCTGGAGGTGTGCATCGTTTACGGGGAATACCAGCGCTACATGCAGCTCTAACTTTCCTGTCAAATATGATGGAATCTGAGACGGAGGCCACAATGGAACCCGACCGATCCCATTGCAAGTCAATTGAGTCCGTCGGGCACCAGTGGTATTTGTGCAAAGGTTCCGACACTGCGTCCTGCGAGTTGATGGGGTTTGTCAGGCGCTGGTGCTATCTGTACAAAGGATCCGGCACTGCGTTCCGAAATCCAGATTGCAGATGCGAAAAAAGCTTGAGATGATAAAGTTTGTATGATAAAGAAAATAAATATTATTATTACCGTGACTTGTTGATGTCCTGGCATGCTCGCGCTATTTACACCATTTATGTTACTGATGTATAATAACATTAAGTGAAAGAACATTGCTTTGCCTAGCAACAGAAAATAATCCATTCTTTTACACATTAATAGTATAATTGACGGTATTGGAATACCGAGGCAAATCTAAGGTGAGACCGTTATGTGTTTTCAGAGGCTTTGGTCAGAAATAGCCTGCACAACACCCGCTAATAGATGGACAACTCTGGTACGGAGCATACAGTCCATTCCACTATTCATATATCGAACCTACAATCTGCTCAAACCAAGTCTGATCGTCCTCAGAATTACAATAAGGTCCCAACTGAGGACAACCCATTGTGTGGTCTTTGACTTTAGACTGCCCCATATAAAATAGAAGGGTGGAAGGTTGGTATAAACAATTCATGAAGTCCACACACGTTGGATTTGCTGCAGATTATTTCAGCGCTGAATTTGCCGCTCGTATTGCAGTTAGTACTTGAAAGGAAAAAAAAAATCTATTTTTTTTTTTTTTAAATCCTCAGTTGCGGATTTTGCTGTGGATCCATCCACAACACTAGATTCTGTGAGGATTTAATTGCGAGCTTTCTCTTCCCAATTAAAGTCAATGTGGAAAATCGGCAAGAAACCGTACACAATCTGCATCAGAATTGACATACTGCAGACTTTCAATTCTGCACCTCAAGTCAAATTCCACACGGAAAATTTTCAAAGCCAATGCGTGAGATTTTGTAAAATCTCATCCACTTGCCTAGTACTGTATTAGGCCCCATGCACATGACCTTATATTTTATCCGTAATTACGGACCCATTCATTTCTATTGGCCACGGAGACCTTTCCGTATTTTTCCGGATGGGTGTCCGTCCTGAAAAAATTATAGAACCTGTTATATTCTTATCCGTAATAACAGCACGGACTCTCCCATAGAAGTCTATGGGCACTTCCGTAAATCTGGACGGCTACTGATGTGCATCCATAAACCGTCTATATTTATGGAAGCGTTGCTATGCAACATGTTGGTGACATCATTTGCAGCCTCCCTCTTTTTTTTACGGATCCGTATATATGGATCAAATACGGATGCATTACGGACCGTATTTGCAGATACCGTTCCGTATATACGGATAAGTTACGGATGACTACGGATCCATATTTACGAACAGTTTACGGATAGATGAAAATACAGTTCTGTGCATGGGGCGTTACGCAGGGAATTTAAACTGTATGAATCCGCAGGTAAAATCTACAGCATTTCTGCCAGGTGTGAACGTACATAATTACTTCTGCCAATCTGTAAAAAATATAGTTTTTTTTTTACATTGGTTTTGTAATAAATTTCTGTAAGTCATGTTAATGTTGTTTTTTTTCAAAGGGCTATGGATTCAAGCCAAAATATAATGGAGATGACCTTACATTCACAGTAATGAACCTGAGACGCAGCACAAAATACAGGTTTAGGGTAGGTCCATTCTCCTGTACTTTTATACATCCAATAGGGTTAATCAATGTATTTTGTGTTTTTTGTTATGTGTGTGGGACATCATTCAAAGTGTTTTAGGTCATTTTGTTTTCTATTAACATATACACAACCTCCCTGTATTTAATAAACCTTATTGTTGTATTTGTGGCATTCCAGCAGACAGCCCACATTTGGCAGGCCAAACCCACTGAATTCCTCTAGATGACATGGTAGCAATTATTTACTTTAAAGGGGTATTCCTATCTCGAGCATTTATGGCATATCAACTGTATATTCATATATTCGCAGTCCTATCCGCATAACCCCTGACCCCCGTTTGTCATTGCAAAGCTTCTGCCAGTGGCCACTTGTTTCATTAACGTTACTATAGAGGTGGCCATGATTTTGTGCAGTTTGCGCAGTTCTTCCCTCATACCTCCCATGGACTGATGGTAAAACACTTTTAGCGCCTAAAAGTTCTCATACACGTAGTATAATAACTCCGCTAAGCATTCAATCAGCCAACAGTTCTTCGTCCTGATTCCCCTATTAACATGATATATATAATTTATATTTGAGAGGGAGGGAGAAGGAAAGAGAAGCCGTCAACGCAGGTTCCGTCATATTTGCCGGAAAAAATAGCACAGTATGCAGCATTATTTTGTCCAGCAATATGACGGAAACCCGACTAATCCCTAATAGTTGATGGGTTTCGTCCTGTGCTGTTGGTGTCTGTCATTTGATGGATCCAGCCCTTCCGTTATTTACATTATTCTGTTTCTTACGGAAATTGTCGCGCTGATATTTTGGAAGTTGTTTTTTATGGTCCTCACACTGAAGTGCTGATTGTTCCCAGTCATTTCCTTTATCTTAATAAATAAATACATAAAAGCTCCACAGGGTAAAAATAAATCCACTTTTGATCCTACATAGCTATTATTTAGTCAGAGAACGAGACTGGTTATCCCAGTTTTTCCTCCATGTGACAGGCAGGACAGTTAAATGGGGTCTCCATTTTGAACAATCCCTACTTATTTAAAGGGTCCCTTGGCAATAAGTTTATGACAAACTGATCGGTGATTATAGCTGTTATCTGTAGGAAAACCTGGCAGGTGTTCAATTTCCCTGCAGCGCCACCACAGGGCAAATTTAAGCATTACATGGTGCCGATCAAATCAATGGGTATCCCCTCTCCACTCTGGCCAAGAAATACAAATCCTGAAAAGAGTACTCCCCTCTATAAACTCAGAATTCCCTAATAGGGTATACGAATATTACAGCACTAATGGCCGTTCTGTCTCTAACTGCAGAGTTATTAGCAGCCGGCAGCATTGACTTTACACAGTCCTTGCGGATGCTAGAAGCTCTGTAGTTTAATGCTGTAGTTATATGTTGTATGTGTGGCCTGAGGAAGATGCCGGTGCGGCATTGAAACGCGCAGCCTACAACAATAAAGTATCATTTATTACTACCACTGTATCCTTCCTGAGTAGCAGCACCTCACGGGGTTCCGTTTTTTCAAAGAATTTACACAGTAGTTATATGTTGGAAGCTGCATGCATCTGTTGGTTGTGTCTACCGTTTTTCAATCTGGAACCCTAATTCTAGGTTATTGCATATAACTCAGAAGGGAAGAGCGGTCCAAGCGAGGTGGTGGAGTTTGTGACCCTTCCAGACAGGCCAGGTGCACCCTCAAAGCCTTCTGTCAAAGGAAAGGTCCACGCACAGAACTTCCGCATAGTTTGGGGTAAGTGCTGCTGATTGATTTGTCCCTCTATGTTTTATTTGAGCGCCATTTTGGGGTTTATATATAGATATAAACTTTAGGTAACTTTGTAAATACATTGCATTACTTATTTTTCATTACTCTTTAGTCACAGCCGGTATTCTATCCCAGAGCTGCATTCACAATTTTGCTGGTTGTCGTTGGAAACCGCTTAGCTGAGCTCCTACAATGTAGAGGGACAGTTAGATTGCTGTACAGTGACTACACTTCCTAGAATGCAGATCAAAAATAAAGGTTTAGGCCGGTTTCATATATGCGTAATATGGCCGCAAGGCCTGTCTAATTGAACTAACAGCATCATAGGGAAAAATGCCCATATTACGCTCGTGTGAAAGCAGCCTTTTGCAGACATTAAGCCACCAAGAAATGCTAGGAGATTTCATCCAGCAGAATTGTAATTGCAGCTCTGGACCAGAACCCAGACTGTAACTTACATGTAATGCATTTTTTTTTTTAACAAAATGTTTTATTTACTCTGATTCTAAAAGTAAATTTGTTAACCTGCCTGAAGAAGGGGCCTGTGTGCTCTGAAAGCTGCGTATAGAACTTTTATGGTTAGCCAATAAAGGTATCATAACTATTATACTTTTGTCTTTTTTGACACAAAAGTATTTAACATTTCAAATTGTAAATTGTAAAATAATGCTCAAATGTAAAGATAAACTATAAGGTCTTTCTTGGATCAGAGCAAATCTATCCTAGACAGGTTTCTCACAGGTTTTGATGGCGCACATTTTACTTTCTCTAATTGTAAATGGATGTGGAATATATTGCCTTCTATATAAATTAAGTTAATAATTAGTATCTTTATTACTTTTATGTTAAAGGTTTATTGCCATCTTAAATATTTATGCCATATCCATGGGATATGCCATAAATGTCTTAAAGATGCGGACCCAGTGTGCTTGGTTGTTTCTAGAACTCCCTCAGAAGGAATGGAGAGAGCCTGTCACATGTACGCGACCACCTCTTTATTAATTCTCTGCCGGGCGACCCCTGTTCTGGAGATCGGGTCGAGTCCCGGGACCCACATCTATCAGACGTTTATGGCATATCTCCTGGATATGCCATAAATGTCTAAGGTTGGAATAACCCTTTAAGGATTTGCGTTATGTGTAATTCTCTTATATACTCTTACCAGCTAGTTCGCTTTAAGGGCAAATGTTGATCTCCGTTTACAGTGGCCTATGGTTTGCTTGTGGAGCTCACACTTTGGACTTTTGTAGCAAGTAATTATATTATTGGTAGTAGAATTGTAAAGGATCTGCCAGGTACTACGTCTGTGTATACTCCCGGGATTAATTAGTCGACACCTGAGGCCAGACCTCTTAGACTGACACCGGCTCCCACCAACCAGGGTGGCAGGCTCAGGAGTGGGAGAGCCTATCGCGGCCTGGTCAGTCGGAGTTAGCTCCGCCCCCTGTCCATTTATACCTGCCGTGTTCTCTTCCTCAGTGCTTGTTATTCTTCTTGGATTCCTGGCCCCACTGCTGCCTTGCTCCAGCCTGCTTCTGCCGTGCTTCTGCCTTGCTTCAGTTCCGCTTATCCTGCTTCGCTTTGCCCCTGGCTTGCTTCCTGCTCCGTGCTCTCGTTGGTATACTCCACTACATCCTGACTGACTCATTCACCGCTCCGTTTCCTCGCGGCGTTCCGTGTGCTACTGCCACTTCCCTTGCGTGTTCCCTGTTTGTACTCCCTTGCACTTAGACAGCGTAGGGACCGCCGCCAAGTTGTACCCCGTCGCCTAGGGCGGGTCGTTGCAAGTAGGGGGACAGGGCGGTGGGTAGATTAGGGCTCACTTGTTCCCTTCACCTCCTTCCTGCCATTACATAATAACAAGCCCATACCTAGTCTACCATTTCTCCTACGCTGACGCTATCATGGACCCCCTTGAGACCCTGACCCAGCAGATGCAGGGCCTCTCCCTACAGGTCCAGGCCCTGGCTCAGAGGGTCAACCAGGGTGACGCTGCCTTAGTAGTACCCCTCACCTCACCTCTAGAACCCGACCTCAAGTTACATGACCGGTTCACTCCTCAGGTTCCGAGAACCAGCGGGTGGGTATCATTATATTCCGACTCCAGGAAGGCCCCCAAGAGTGGGCCTTCTCCTTGGCTCCTGACGCCCCTGAACTTTCCTCCGTTGATCGTTTTTTCTCTGCCCTCGGACTCATTTACGACGAGACTGACAGGACTGCCTTAGCCGAGAGTCAGCTGGTGACCTTACGTCAGGGTAGGAGACCTGTTGAGGAATACTGTTCTGATTCTAGAAAGTGGTGCGTAGCTTCTCGGTGGAACGACCCGGCCCTAAGGTGCCAGTTTAGGTTAGGATTATCTGACGCCCTGAAGGATCTGCTGGTTAGCTACCCCTCTTCTGACTCCCTAGACCAGGTTATGGCACTAGCAGTACGACTTGACCGACGTCTCAGGGAACGTCCGCTTGAACGTTTCAATGTGTTCCCCTCTGACTTCCTGCGATTCCCCCGGAGGTCCCGTCTCCTCGCTCTTCCACGGAGGACTCGGAGGTACCTATGCAACTCGGGGCCTCCATGTCCCCTCGACAACGTAGAGCGTTTCGCAGGAAGAATGGTCTCTGCTTCTATTGTGGGGACGACAAGCATCTACTGAACACCTGTCCCAGGCGCAAGAATAAACAGCCGGAAAACTTCCGCGCCTAAGTGATCATCGGGGAGGTCACTTGGGCGCACAGATATTTCCCGTTAATATGAAACGCAATAAAATTTTGCTTCCCTTTCAGGTCTCGTTTGCTGGCCGGTCTGCCACTGGCAGTGCCTTCGTGGATTCTGGCTCATCTGCTAATATCATGTCTGTGGAATTTGCTATGTCTCTAAAAATGCCTTTTATTGATTTGCCTTATCCTATCCCGGTAGTGGGTATCGACTCCACTCCTCTTGCTAATGGCTATTTTACTCAGCATACTCCTGTTTTTGAACTCCTTGTTGGCTCCTTGCATTTGGAGCAGTGCTCTGTACTGGTGATGCAGGGATTATCGTCCGATCTGGTATTAGGTCTTCCCTGGTTGCAGCTGCATAATCCCACGTTTGATTGGAATACTGGGGATCTCACCAAATGGGGTAGTGAATGCCTGATGTCATGTCTTTCGGTTAACTCTATTTCTCCCCGGGAGGAGGTAAACACGCTTCCTGAGTTTGTTCAGGACTTCGCTGATGTGTTTTCTAAGGAGGCCTCCGAGGTGTTGCCCCCTCATAGAGATTACGATTGCGCCATCGATTTGATGCCTGGTGCCAAGCTTCCTAAGGGTAGGATATTTAATCTTTCATGTCCTGAACGTGAAGCTATGAGGGAGTATATCCAAGAATGCCTGGCCAAGGGTTTCATTCGCCCCTCGACTTCTCCTGTAGGTGCTGGTTTCTTCTTCGTGGGGAAGAAGGATGGTGGTCTTAGGCCGTGCATTGATTATCGGAACCTGAATAAGGTCACCGTAAGGAACCAGTATCCCCTTCCTTTAATTCCGGATCTTTTTAATCAGGTTCAGGGGGCCCAATGGTTTTCTAAGTTCGATCTACGGGGGGCATATAACCTTATCCGCATCAAAGAGGGGGATGAGTGGAAAACTGCGTTCAACACACCCGAAGGTCATTTCGAATACCTGGTCATGCCCTTTGGGTTGTGTAATGCCCCTGCCGTCTTCCAGAATTTTATTAATGAAATTCTGAGAGATTACCTGGGTAATTTTCTTGTAGTGTACCTTGATGACATACTGGTGTTTTCCAAGGACTGGTCCTCCCACGTGGAGCATGTCAGGAAGGTCCTCCAGGTCCTCCGGGAAAATAATCTGTTTGCGAAGACCGAAAAATGTGTGTTTGGGGTACAGGAGATACCATTTTTAGGTCAAATCCTCACTCCTCATGAATTCCGCATGGACCCTGCCAAGGTTCAGGCTGTGGCAGAATGGGTCCAACCTGCCTCCCTGAAGGCGCTACAGTGTTTTTTGGGGTTTGCTAACTATTACAGGAGATTTATTGCCAACTTCTCGGTCGTCGCTAAGCCTCTTACGGACCTTACTCGCAAGGGTGCTGATGTCCTCCATTGGCCCCCTGAGGCCGTCCAGGCTTTTGAGACCCTCAAGAAGTGCTTTATCTCGGCCCCCGTGCTGGTTCAGCCCAACCAAAGGGAGCCATTTATTGTGGAGGTTGACGCATCCGAGGTGGGAGTGGGGGCCGTCTTGTCCCAGGGTACCAGCTCCCTCACCCATCTCCGCCCCTGTGCTTACTTCTCTAGGAAGTTTTCGCCCACGGAGAGTAACTATGATATTGGCAACCGCGAACTTTTAGCCATTAAATGGGCTTTTGAAGAGTGGCGTCACTTCCTGGAGGGGGCCAGACACCAGGTAACGGTCCTTACTGACCACAAGAATCTGGTTTTCCTAGAATCTGCCCGGAGGCTTAATCCTAGACAAGCTCGTTGGGCACTATTCTTTACCAGATTTAATTTCTTGGTTACCTATAGGGCTGGGTCCAAAAATATTAAGGCTGATGCACTGTCACGTAGTTTCATGGCCAATCCTCCTTCCGAGAAGGATCCTGCTTGTATTTTACCCCCTGGTATAATCGTTTCTGCCACTGATTCTGATTTAGCTTTTGACATCGCGGCTGATCAAGGTTCAGCTCCCGGGAACCTCCCTGGGGACAAACTGTTTGTCCCCCTGCAATACCGGCTAAGGGTACTCAGGGAAAACCATGACTCTGCACTATCTGGTCATCCTGGCATCTTGGGTACCAAACACCTCATTACCAGAAACTATTGGTGGCCTGGGTTGCCTAAAGACGTTAGGGCTTACGTCGCCGCTTGTGAGGTTTGTGCTAGGTCCAAGACCCCTAGGTCCCGACCTGCGGGCTTACTACGTTCCTTGCCCATTCCCCAGAGACCTTGGACCCATATCTCCATGGATTTTATCACCGATTTGCCTCCATCTCAGGGCAAGTCGGTGGTGTGGGTGATAGTAGACCGCTTCAGCAAGATGTGCCACTTTGTGCCCCTTAAGAAACTACCTAACGCCAAGACGTTAGCTTCTTTGTTTGTTAAACACATTCTGCGTCTCCATGGGGCCCCAGTCAATATCGTTTCTGACAGAGGGGTACAATTTGTTTCCTTATTTTGGAGAGCTTTTTGTAAAAAGTTGGAGATTGATCTGTCCTTCTCCTCCGCCTTTTTATCCCGAAACTAATGGCCAAACGGAAAGGACTAACCAATCCCTGGAACAATATTTAAGGTGTTTCATCTCTGACTGTCAATTTGATTGGGTCTCATTCCTTCCCCTCGCCGAATTTTCCCTGAATAACCGGGTCAGTAACTCGTCAGGGGTCTCCCCATTTTTCTGTAATTTCGGGTTTAACCCAAGGTTCTCCTCCGTTTCTCCTGGTTGTTCCAATAATCCCGAGGTAGAGGACGTTCATCGGGAACTGTGCACAGTCTGGGCCCAGGTTCAGAAGAATCTAGAGGCTTCCCAGAGCGTACAAAAGATTCAGGCTGATAGTAGACGTTCTGCTAACCCCCGGTTTGTCGTCGGGGATCTGGTCTGGTTGTCGTCCAGGAACTTGCGCCTTAAGGTCCCGTCCAGGAAGTTTGCTCCCCGATTTATTGGACCTTATAAGATCATTGAAGTCCTCAACCCTATATCCTTCCGTCTGGAGCTGCCCCCATCCTTTCGCATACATGACGTCTTCCATGCCTCCCTCCTTAAACGCTGCTCCCCGTCCTGGTCCCCCTCGAGGAAACCTCCTGTTCCCGTTCTCACCCCTGAGGGGGTGGAATTCGAGGTGGCCAAGATTATGGACAGTAGGATGATCCAGGGCTCCCTTCAGTACCTGGTCCATTGGAGAGGATACGGGCCGGAGGAGAGGACTTGGGTACCTGCTCGTGATGTTCACGCTGGGGTATTGATCAGGAGGTTCCACCTTCTCTTCCCCACTAAACCGGGTCCTCTTAGTAAGGGTCCGGTGGCCCCTCATAAAAGGGGGAGTACTGTAAAGGATCTGCCAGGTACTACGTCTGTGTATACTCCCGGGATTAATCAGTCGACACCTGAGGCCAGACCTCTTAGACTGACACCGGCTCCCACCAACCAGGGTGCCAGGCTCAGGAGTGGGAGAGCCTATCGCGGCCTGGTCAGTCGGAGTTAGCTCCGCCCCCTGTCCATTTATACCTGCCGTGTTCTCTTCCTCAGTGCTTGTTATTCTTCTTGGATTCCTGGCCCCACTGCTGCCTTGCTCCAGCCTGCTTTTGCCGTGCTTCTGCCTTGCTTCAGTTCCGCTTATCCTGCTTCGCTTTGCCCCTGGCTTGCTTCCTGCTCCGTGCTCTCGTTGGTATACTCCACTACATCCTGATCCTGACTGACTCATTCACCGCTCCGTTTCCTCGCGGCGTTCCGTGGGCTACTGCCCCTTCCCTTGCGTGTTCCCTGTTTGTACTCCCTTGTACTTAGACAGCGTAGGGACCGCCGCCAAGTTGTACCCCGTCGCCTAGGGCGGGTCGTTGCAAGTAGGCAGGGACAGGGCGGTGGGTAGATTAGGGCTCACTTGTTCCCTTCACCTCCTTCCTGCCATTACAAGAATATGAGGGAATTGCATATAATTCAACTTCCTAGTTCATATACCCTTTACGAATATTCTGTCGTCTGTAAGAACATGAAGTTCTGTTGTAAGACAAGAAAAAAACTTTAAAATGTATTTCACAAATGACCTGACCCTTTTTATGATGATTTTTTTCTCTCATTTTCTCTGTAATAATTTCCCTATTTAGATCCACCAAAAGATAATGGAGGAGCAACGGTTACTAAATATATTGTGGAAATATCTGAAGAGCAAAGCGGTAATTATCTCATAATTTCTTGTTCTATTAGTTTACTATTGTATCTGCACAGCTCTAAATGGAAAATATACAAAACTCTTCATAGATCATAATGAGAACCACTCAACTCCACTGGAATACATCCAAAAACATTGCTGTATAGTACAGAAAGGCAATATCCCGTGTCCGTCAGATAAAATACTTGGCCATCCACAACCGGCCCGGTCCATGAGGCCCAACAGTGGAGAACTCCAGCAAAAGCTGCCATGAAGCTGATCACTCTTGGCTAGGATTTCTTAGGCTTAGTTCACACACAGTTTTTTGACAGGCAGAAAAAAATCTGCCTCAAAATTCCTTAATGAATTTTGCTGCCGATTTTGAATTGCCAGCATTGTTTGTCATTGTTTTTTTTCTCTGAGTTTTTTTTGCCCGCGACCATTGAATCAAATGCAAAAACTGCGTGCAAAAAAAAACGCAGCAAAAAAACTCTCCAAACGAGCGCCACAGGTTTATTTTGCCTTCCATTGATTTCAATGATAGGTCAGAGGTGGAAACCACTCGGAGAAAGAGTATGCCAGGGTTTTTTTCTGCAAACTGCAAAAAGCCGCCCGGAGGAAAAAAAAGAGGCCTCTGCCTCTCATTGTAATCAATGGGTGAGATTTTGGGCATTTCTTGGCACTGATTCCGACACAGTTTCTGCTTCAACTTCAGAGCCAAAAAACTCACACCGTGCCTTATTCACACGAACGTGTTATACGTCTGTGTGACAGCCGTTAAAACAACGGCCATCACACGGACCTATGTAATTGAATGGTGCCGTTCACACGGCCGTTGTTTCAACGGACCATGTGTAGGATCCGTGAGAAAATAGGACATGTCCTATTTTTTGCGCTTCACGCATCCCTCCATAGACTCTAGTCTATGGGGGATGCGTGATAACGCATCCCGCAGGGAAAATCACGGATGCACCTCGGACATGAAAAAACAGCCGTTTTTCACGTCCAGGATGCGCAACGCTCGTGTGAATCTAGTCTTACGCTTGAGTTATTTTGCAATTTAAATATTGGTTATTATTGGTATTTTGGCTGATGGTAACTACAGAGTTTAAAGATCTGTCCCCGGAATATGTTGCTATTTAACGGGAGCATGTTAAAATGACCGGTTCGCTGGGCTGTTATTTCAAATAGCCTGAAAAATGTTGTGCCGCTAAGAAATATAGTTTTGAGTTTGCTGTGCTCTTCCTCGCCTCTCCCTGCCCCCTCACCAATGATTGACAGCTGCTGTGCTTCTGCCTGTATACACAACAGCCGGCAATCCTTGATGAGGGGGTGAGGACGCTATTTCTAATGGAACAATATTTTTTTGTGCAGTTTGAAACAATGGCCCAATAGACTTGTCATTGTAATATAATGTATATATATATATATATATATATATATATATATATATATATATATATATATATATATATATATATATATATAGATAATGTATATAATATATATTATAATAGGACAAGTTTTTCTCATGATGGATCCACTTAGATTTTCCTGAAAAGTTGAAGACCTGGAATCTCAATCATTTCCTATGGTCGGCCTAAGATAGGCTAGCTTAGTTTAATACTGTATTGCATTAAAATGTCATTCCGGGGGAGCCCAAGAGAGGGCAGTTTCACTGGATCACGTATTTAATCCCTTGTGAACAGGGTAATAATGAATAGTGCAAACAGAGGCTTATTTAATACCATGACATGATGTGTATATATATGACTTGTTACCACTGGTATCAATGATGGTTTTTCACGTGTACGCTCACGTGTATTAATAATAAAAGGAATAACCTTCATTTTTCTCCTTTGTTTTACTTCGTCTGGTGCTTTTCTATGTGTTTCCTATTTGTATAACCATCCAGCTTTTGTTTCCTGTATGTTTTCTACGTTTTGTAATTACGATATGGCGGTACCTCCGTCTATTGTGACGTGCTGTCTGTTCAATCCACAATCCACCTGATAACCATGTTTGTATGTCCGCTTGTCTTTTGTTAAGTCGTGAGTACATACCGATCAATGAGCTCACGCTTATGAGATAGATATATATATATATATATATATTTATATATATATATATATATTGATTCTAGGAGGCTTTGATGTTTTGTTGTGGTTTAGATTATCTCAGAATCATTCAGTAGTTCTAGGAAAACAGCATAGATGTTAGTAAAACAATAGCTTGTGATTGGCACGAATCTAATTTTTCAGGAAGCAATTGGGACACTGCGTACACCGGGCCGGCGCGAGAGCATGTGTGTGACCACCTGAGCCCTGGCTGCTCTGTCAGGATTCGTATCTACTGCGTTAGTGACGGTGGACAAAGCCTGGTATGAATACCTGAATCTGGTTGGTTAATTGCTTCATTTATTGTAATGGAAAAGCCATTAATGCAGATGCACTTCAAGATTATTTTTTTTTATTGTTTCCAAATTCTCCAGGTACTGGGACATACATCAATGCCTAGGACTGTATTCCTTATTATAGGCACAGGAACACTCCAAGCACAACTTATACACCTCGTTATGCGTAGCGCAGGATCAGAGTGAGTGGTTCATAACAAAGGGATTCAGCAAACACCAAAGCGAGAGTCCCTGTGTCATGCACCGCCCCTCAGGCCCTTCACTAGGTATAGCACAGTGTATCAGTTTTGCCCAGTGTTTTAATTAAAAGGATTGACTCGTTTAGATTTTCAATTGTGTTTGTATGTGTATGTATGTGTCAGTGTGGTCTGCAATACTTAAAGGCTATGTAAACCTTTTGAAGCCCCCTTTTTTTTTTTATAAATATAAAACTGTGTTTTTTAGCGTTTTATGCAACTTTGTAATTTATTGTTATTAAAAATAGTTTTTACTTTTTCCACATACAGCTTCTATGTATCCTAGATACATAGAAGCTGTATCGTGCACTGAAACCTGAATCCGTCAGTTCATAACTTAGATGTGATCGATAACGGATGGATCCTGCGTGTCAGAGACATGCAGGGCTTGCTGCCACCGAAGTCGTCACTTCCACTGACCTGACGGATACATAGAAGCTGTATCTGGAAAAAGTTGTAATTTATTTTTATTAAAAATTATTTTAAAGTTGCACAAGACACTGATACACTGTTTTAGTAAAAAAAAAAAAAAAAAGCTTCAGGGGTTTACAAAGAGTTTAATGAAGTGATCTATTATTTATTATGTTTTTTTGTTTCTATTTTGTGACTTAAGAATTCCGAAACGTTGACAGTACAGACCCCAGCTGTGATCCCTGGACCTTGCCAACCACCAAGACTCCAAGGCAGACCACGGGCAAGAGAAGTCCAATTACGATGGGGTAATGTTAGCAGCATTATAATTTACCTTTAAATAAAACCACGAGGTGTATGTTTCAGAAAAAAAATCTATATATATTACTCATATTAAGATGATTTTAGAGGTCAATACTCCTAAAATGTTTTTTTTATAAATACTTGCATTCCGCATAAAAAAACAATTCTAACAAACCTGCGTTCCTCTGTTATTCCTTTCGGAAATGTATGAATATATTGACAACTGGGTGTTACCGTTTGCCTTGTCAGGAGGGCCAGTCTTTACATACTCTGACGTTGACCAATAAAGTATCAGATTGTGTAGGGGACATACCCTATTTACAATAAGAATTGCAACGCCCACGATTCCAGGAGGAACAACAGAGGAATGGCACAACTCTAAGAAAATAATTGTTATGTTATGGGGATTGCAATTTTCAAATTGTGTTTTATACCCTCCTTTAAACTTCTTGCTTGTCTGGTAGGAATAGGTCAGATGTGTTGGACATATTTCACATATGTCTTGTTCTCTTTATTTTAAGCTGTAGGCAGATATTTCTCCACTATTATGTAAAGTACCTATTATGTCTATAGCACCCCCTCTGGTAGATGGTGGGTCTTCAATCACCTTCTACAGCCTAGAGATATCTACTTGTGATGGAGAACAGAGGGACGTTTACCAAGGAAATGAGATCGAGCACACAGTCTGCGGCCTTCTTCCAGGAAAAGCTTACAGCTTCAGGATACGTGCAGCAAACAAAGCCGGGGTATGTGTATTTCTGCTATATTCGATATTGATTTGATTTTGAGAATATGAATACTTTGTTTTTATATCTCATCCCTCTTCACAGTTGTTTCTTTGAATCCCCATTGAATATGATGGCGAGTACCGACAAATGTGCAGCCGACTCTCCTACTCTTAGCGGCCACGTTAGGCAGGGCTGAAAGGCACAACAGGCGACATGGGACCCCTGTTTTACCAATAGGTTTAGGATATGTCATAAAAGTTATTGTCTGATAGGAAATTAGAGGTTATAACACACTTTCTGAACTCTGCTCTCCATCAAAAAGTGAAATGGTCCCGGGTCACAGCTGTTTTGCTCTAAAATTGTTGTCAATGTTATATTCATACCTTGACGCATTGCGATCATTTTTAGGTGGTTGTAACTTTAATGCTAGTATTTTGCTTGTAAAGTTATATATTATTTCTTACTTATTCCTTAGTTTGGACCTTTATCTGAAAAGTGTGAAATCACAACAGCACCAGGACCACCAGATCACTGCAAACCGCCTCAAATAACCTGCAGATCAGCAACATGTGCACTTATATACTGGGAGGTAAGAGTATAGGCGACAATTGTTGACTTTAAGGCCGGGTTTACACATTGCACTTTCATATTAAGTGCAGTCGAATTCAAGAGTTGTTTTAGGCAAAAATCAAAACAAAAAATGTATAATAAGTGTTCTAAACTATACAGTGTCAGCCCGGCCAAATAGGTATACTGAAGAGGATGAAAGACGCCTGACCCTTATCTGCAGGCAGCTGTGACCCTTGCATTGGTTTATGTGTAGATAAACCACAGTCACAGGATCCAAACAACTTCCTGCCACAGCACTTAGCCGATGACCTTCAATGCTTTACTATATATATATATATATATATATATATACTTCTTGTAACCGCTACATTCCCATCTTTCATATCCCTTGTATCAGCGCAACCAATGAGCCCATCCAACTTTCGATCAAGACTGTTCTTCCAACACATGGCCACAAAATAGAGGCTCTTTCAAGTAGCCTACACTGTTCCATACAACGGAATCCTGTAAAAAAACATATATTTCACAGTATATTGTTTTTTAAACATTAGAGCCTATGAGTGATGGATACCACTGCATGACATACGTCACGGGTATACGTTTAACATATACGTCATGGTCTTTTCAATAGCTTTTCATGACGTGAACGTTAAACTGATACCATTGTAGTCTATGGGTTTACGGATACGTTAAACAGATGCCTAATAATAGCATCCGTCACCCATACTCTGTAATGGTATCCGTCAAACGGATACGTCATGAGAGTTTACGATATGATGCCAGAAGAGTCATGCAGGGTCCCATTCTAATTAATAGGAGCCGTGCATGAGACTCTTCTGGAATTGTATAGTTCCCCTGAAGTGCTTAAAGAGTCTCGCACACTGGGGCTCCTAATGATTAGAATGGTTTACGCCCCTGGACCCTTGTGGGTTTTTCTTTCTTTTTCTGTAGAATTGATCAAACTGTCCATTGTACCCTTTTAATGTTTTTTGATAGGATAATGAATTTGGAATTTCATGTGCACTAGCAAACCGAGTATGAGTGATATTCCTTTTTTATTTTCAAAGAATGATTTTATATGTTCATCCCACAGGCCCCCAATAATAATGGTGCGGATATCACGGAGTACCGGGTGGAGTGGGGAGGCATGGAAGGCTGCATGCAAATTTGCTTCTGTGGACCCGGCTTTACTTACGAAATAAAAGGCCTTTCACCAGCAATTGTCTATTACTGCAGGGTTCAGGCAAGTTTATGTACAATTATCAGATTATTTATTGCTAGACCACGGTCTTTGCTCTGCTACTGTGATTTATACGCTCTTATGCTTTATTTCCATGCTTGCAGGCTGTGAATGTTGCTGGCGCAGGCCTTTTCAGTGAAGTTGTCGCGTGTTTGACGCCTGCCTCTGTACCGGCAGCCATGACAAACCTCTGGGGAATGAAGGAAGATGAAATAGAGAGCCAACATTATTCTCCTTCCACCTGCCTTGCTATACAGTGGGAGAGGCCGTGTGACCACGGCTCAGAAATTACTGGCTACAGTATAGACTATGGAGACAAGCAAACCATCACCGTAGGAAAGTCATCAAGCTACATTATAGAACACTTACAGCCAGACACCACATACAGGTATAGTACAGAGTACATTGCATAACACTGTCCTAATCCCCTTTATTCATGGGTGCCTTGTCAAAAGTACTGTATCCCAGAAGTGTACCCCAACACTACTACAAAGGCCTTCTTAGACAATGCTGATCATGTGACCCTTTATCCATGCTGAGACTGGATAAATCACCATATTTGCACAATAATTTGCGACCTTTTGCCATTTTGCACCATCCCGTTGACTTTTTTTTTTTTTTTAAAGTGGACGGGACAAATCACTTTTACAAATTCACTATAATTTACGACAAAAACTGGTGTAAGTCACAGCGGGAAATCTACACCAGCTCGTAGCAAGCATAGATTTAGCTTTCTGGCTCACTGATGGGAGATGATGCAACAAATTTATTAAGAGGTGTTTGTCTTTTAATAAATTAGTCACATCTTATTCTTGCGGCTTCAGACTAAAAAACGCCAGTCTTCGTAAATCTGCCCCATTTTCTTATATAAAGTGCATTTTTTTACACTGATAGAAGCATATTATAGGCTTGAATGATGGATTATGGCACAAAGTTTTTGTGTTGTGTTTGTAATAATTCAGAGGCACATCATATTCTCTAATAAGTCTTAAGATCTGCACACTTCCGTGGAATTGTCTCTGAACCACAAGTTCATCACCAAGATAATGGTTTGCGCCCATTTTTTTGATACAGCCTCAAAGTTAAACACTGCTATAAATATCGGTAGCAATGCAAGTTACCTCAAGTTCTGTTAAACAGTCTTCTTAAAGACTTTTAAAGATATGTATTTACATATCTTTAAAAGTTTCCACTCTTCTGCTGACATCCAGTATATGTTTGTTCTCTACTTATTAGAATTCGGGTTCAAGCCCTAAACAGTCTGGGAGCCGGTCCTTTCAGCCACTCTGTAAAATTGAAAACCAAACCCCTTCCCCCAGAGCCCCCGCGTCTGGAATGTGCTGTGTATGGTCACCAGAGCCTTAAGCTGAAGTGGGGAGATGGTACGTCCAGAGCTCTCCCAACAGACTCCATTCAGTATCACCTTCAGATGGAGGACAAAAGTGAAAGGTAAGGAGATACGTGCTGTGGTGTCATGTGTGCTACGAAATGTTACAGCTAAATGAAAATCTGTGCTATGTTTCTACACACGTAGTAGTATGATCATCTCCGATTACATAAGGTGCACCCCTAAAGCTAGCCATACACATCAAAGATATGTCAGTGGAATCTGGCAGCCTTATATATGGGTACAGCCCATCTGTTAATCTCCTGCTGTCTTGGAGCGGTGGTCATACATGTGCGCTGCGGTGGGACCCCCAGCAGTAAAAGACTTATCACCTATCCTGTGGATAGTTTAATTACAGAGACCAGGCAGCATGGCTTCTGGTTTTATGTTAATGGGTGCACGTTCCTGGTGGGCTGCTCATGTACACGTCCACAATTGAATAGCCTGATGGAAGGGTTGAAAGACTGCAGATAGTAAAGAAATTACTCTTAAAGAGGCTCTGTCACCAGATTTTGCACCCCTATCTGCTATTGCAGCAGATATGCGCTGCAATGTAGATTACAGTAACGTTTCTATTTTTAAAAAACGAGCATTTTTGGCCAAGTTATGACCATTTTCGTATTTATGCAAATGAGGCTGGCAAAAGTACAACTGGGCGTGTTGAAAAGTAAAAGTACAACTGGGCGTGTATTATGTGCGTACATCGGGGCGTTTTACTACTTTTACTAGCTGGGCTTTCTGACGAGAAGTATCATCCACTTCTCTTCAGAACGCCCAGCATCTGGCAGTGCAGACACAGCCGTGTTCTCCAGAGATCACGCTGTGACGTCACTCACAGGTCCTGCATCGTGTCGGACGAGCGAGGACACATCGGCACCAGAGGCTACAGATGATTCTGCAGCAGCATCGGCGTTTGCAGGTAAGTCCATGTAGCTACTTACCTGCAAACGCTGATGCTGCTGCGGAATCAACTGTAGCCTCTGGTGCCGACACGATGCAGGACCTGTGAGTGACGTCACAGATCTGCACTGCCAGAAGCTGGGCGTTCTGAAGAGAAGTGGATGATACTTCTCGTCAGAACGCCCAGCTAGTAAAAGTAGTAAACACGCCCCGATGTACGCACATAATACACGCCCACTTGTACTTTTACTTTTCAACACGCCCAGTTGTACTTTTGCAAGCCTCATTTGCATAAATACGAAAATGGTCATAACTTGGCCAAAAATGCTCGTTTTTAAAAAATAAAAACGTTACTGTAATCTACATTGCAGCGCCGATCTGCTGCAATAGCAGATAGGGGTTGCACAATCTGGTGACAGAGCCTCTTTAAGTGTTTTTTATGAGAAAAAAAAGTTTAAAAAAATACATAAAAGTACATAGTAAATATCCCTGAAACCTGAAAGTTTGGACTTCTGCTCCTTCCTCAGATGTACATTTACATGTTGGAAGTGGCACCCGCTCAAATACTTTGTACATGTTCCTTTATCATCTCCCGCAGGTTTCTATCCTTATACAGAGGCCCTTGTCATACGTATAAGGTACAAAGATTAAATGAGTCCACATCATACAAATTTCGCATTCAGGCTTGTAATGAAGCTGGAGAGGGACCCTTTTCCCCAGAGTATGTTTTCACAACCCCCAAATCTCTCCCATCTGCTTTGAAAGGTAAGTGAGGCTGTTCATTAATGCAGCAAAAAGATCTATGAGAAATATCTAACATTTTATTGATGTCACAAAAGCTGTTGATTTCTGTCTTCTTGCAGTAAAACTAGTGTTACTTTGTTTTCTTCATGTGTTTACTTCGCAGCTCCACGGATAGACCAAATAAATGATCACACCTGCGAAGTCATCTGGGAGTCCCTGCCCCCTATGAAGGGTGATCCAGTCATCTACATTCTACAAATTATGGTCGGAAAAGACTCAGATTTTAAACAGGTATTCCGCTTGTTGGTAACAGACACGTAATAATGATTCAAAACAAAGCCGGACTAAAATATACAGAAATGTAATAATATACAGAACACTTGTCCGGGAGGTTCAGCACTAATAAAGCAGTATTGGTGGCGAGGCTTCTCCAAAAAAAATATATAAATATATATACACAGATAGGGTATTTATATTGTGAGCCCAACTGGGGACAGTTAATAAGGACAACTTCTGTACAGCGCTGCAGGATATGTTGGCGCTATATAAGTAACAGCAATAAATAATATTCGGTAAGTTGGGGTCAGTGTACCGCTATCTATAATGGTTAGTTGAATGATCCAAAACTGAGGGAAAAAAAAGCACTGGAGAGCGGATTAAGGGCTCAGGCAAATGACTGTTGCCATTTTGCAGACTGCAAAACACAGATCCTAGTGGGTTCCTTGTGCTGTCCGTTTTTTTTTGCCGACCAATACGCTAGAATGGGGGAGACAGACCGCAAATATGGACAAGAACAGGACCTGTTCTATAATTTGCAGAACGGACGCACGGATCCATAATAAAAACGGATGTGTGCATGGCCCTAAATAAATAAATAGTTCAGTATACTATCCCCAAAAAAACCGGATAGTACACTGAAGAAAACATTGGTCGTGTGCATGAGCCCTAACAAGTGGGAACAGTCCAGTCCCTTGTAGAAGTGAGACTCACAAGGGGTATCATAGCAAGCATCTCCAAGGCCCCCAGTCACGTTGCAGGTTTGTGGACCCACTAGGCCGTAGCGGGGAGGCAGCTGGCCAAACAACAGCGAACCCCAGTAATACAATGTCCCGCACAAGGGTACCTGGGTAGTCCAGACAGTGGCCGCAGCTCTGGCACAGATGGGTGCAGCAAGCAACGCCAAACGTGGCGGATGACACAGGTGCCGCAGGTTGCGCCAGACGTGGCGAATTCCTCTGGACGTGGCAGATGACAAAGGACGTGGCACGACTCCAACACTAGTAGGCACAGGAACAAGAACAGCATGGGATACAGGAACAGGTAACAGGTAACAACTGGAACAGGAAACACGTGGCAGAAGACACTTGACGTGGCAGATGGCACTTGAACGCGGGTAGGCACAGGAACAATACGGAATACAGGAACGGTAACAGGGCACGGGTAACAGCTGGAACGGGAGACACTAAGGGACCATTTGCAAGACAGACTTGGGATAACTAACAACGCTCAGGCAAGGATCAGAAGGGCTGGGGCCTTCTTATAGACCAGGAAATCATGGGCAGTTGATGATGATGATTTCCACGAGCGTGCGCGCGCACCCTACGGGACACAGCAGACCGGAGCGGAAGTGGACGCTACACCCCCACAGTATATAGAGATTAAAGCCACGGTCCACAAATTTGTTGGTATTTCCAGGCTTTCCATTGGCTTTGCATAATGCTGTTAATCCTTTGGCTGATGTTAGGAGATTTATTTCTTCATTTGGAACTTTTCCGTTAAAGTTATCATAATAAGGGTGAGCTGAGGTATATGTATTAAACCCAGGAGGCAACACTTAGAGGTTTGCAGGACAGGGGTGCCCGTTACGTTAAGAAAGTGGACTACTTGGGCCCAGGAGCCCTGTATTTTTAGGCACTGCCAGATAAGTTAGTAAAAGCTCCATAAAGTATGTATCCTTGTGTCGCGTGTTTTAGTGTATATGGGGGATATGTTTGCCGACTTCTATAATGTCTGCCCGATACTTGTTCATTTCACCACCTCAGCATCCGAAGCAAATCTTTATTTCTAAGACAAAAATAAATCTGTACAGATGTGAGGAGCCGTCTTGCATGGCCTGTACATGACTGAAGGCAGACGTACATCTTTACTCAAAAGCAAATCTTATTGATGTAAAGTAGAAATTGAGATACATCTGACTATTGGCTTCCCCTCTGGAGATCAGTACTGATATATTCATTTGGCTTTTATTACAAGGTTTTGTTCTGTGGTCATCATAATAGTTGCCCTACAATTTGTTCATCTTTGTGTTGATTGACCATATTTTTGCTTTTATAATTAAGTTTAATACATTACCAGACTTTTATGTCAGATGCAAAAAGAAAGCTGTTGAAGGCAAATATAGATTTTTCTGGTTATTGAATTACATTTTTAAAAATATAACACTGCAAATTATATTAATTTAGCAAAGCAAACAGGACTGTATTAAATTACCTAATAAGACTTCCTGCACAACTAATCTTATTAATACGTGCTTGGCTAACCAGTTTACTATGGACAAGGAGTCTACAGAAAACAAAAACATCAAGAGCTTTGTAGCCCTTCTCTGTTGTTCTTAAAGGTTATGTCCAGCTGTGAGCTCAAAAAGATATGTAAGGAATTACCTATAGGTCATGGTTACCTGAAATGTATTATCTGATTGGCTGTATTTTGGCTCCGCTTTATTATGGTTGAGCTGTGATCCCTGACTAGTTTTGCTGTCTGAGGTAGTCTGAAATCCACCTCCCATCTCATCCTAGGTACAGGCTGCTAATCTTTCCCCTTTTCACTGCAGCTCGGCCTCCTCAGATTGGCTGCTGTATAAAGACAAGCCCTGCACAAGCTCAACAGAAATTCAGTCCACTGAAAGCTGATTACTATTACATCAAGGGCAGAATGATTATTAAATACAGACTACAAAAACACCAGTAGGAAAAAGAAGACTACCACATATATACTGAGGGAAATGAGCTTTAGTAAGGAGAGTTAGAGGAGTTATGATACAAGTGCAGTAGTCAAGATGTCTAAACACGATAAGATATAAATTGTTCATAAAGTGTTAATCTAGTGGCAGCTATGTCCACTCACTATACAGCCTTAATGAACTTCAGTTTGGGGAACTATATGTGGTGTCACCTACCAGCAATACGGGTAGCACAATGGTAAGGGAGCATCACCCACAGGTCTTCATGGAAAATGCATCATGGGGCAGTATAATATGTGCACATAGGGATCTCTAGTCTAACATGGACAGCTACAACCTGTCTTTTTAAGGGTTTTTTCACTTAGGACGTTTCCCTTTTGATTAGAAGAGTCCCCTTAAATTAAGTGTACCCACAGTGTTCAGCTGTAATCTCCAGAGGAAGCTTTTAGCAAGTGTTCAATTTTCCTACAAATCAAGCAGTACGTGGTGCTTGTTAAAATAAATCGGTAGTCCACGTCGTAAGTATGGATAGGCCAGGTACCCCAGAGGGAGAGACGCTCTCTGTAGCTACTTTGCGCTTTGGCTTATTGATAGAGGTCCAAAAGAGGGACTCCGCTCTATTAACTGAAAATGCCCTAATAGGGTATAGTAAAATGTTGTTGTTTTTTTAACCAGACAACCCCTATACGTGTTAAAGGGAAGGTCCATCTTCGCAACTATTTTTATTTTTAAGACGATATTCATTGTTATGCTCTTCAGCATCTAAAGTGATAAATGAAATGCGCCAAAAAGGACAGATGTCTGCGGGTTGTTGGACAAGGAGGTGTGGATTAGCCGGAAGGGGGGGTGTAACTTAAGATGCACTTAAATTTTAACGCCAAAAAGTTGCTTAAACTAAGACCATTAATAGGTGGTATAAATTTAAACAGGTGTCTACACGTGCGCCTCATTTATTATCCAGCATGAGCCACTGTGATAAATTTGGTGCATCTATTCTAATTATTAGCGTTTTCAATTTAAGACTGTATTCATAAATCTGCCCCTATGTGTCTCTGTGGTAACAGACTACAGAACCCTCTATAGTCTGATCATGTAGTTATATTACCATTCCTCTGTCCTCTACTCCTTGTTACCTACCAAATGTATGTAAGAAAAGGAGACAGATGGAAGAGATTATGATTACAGGATCAGAGTACACAGTCTGTCACCATGGAGACACATAGGTCTGCATAGGAGCTGTAGACACAATGGAGAAAAATGATGGTGCTCTAACAAGACCTGCAGACAATTCGGAAGTCCTCAGGATCTGCTGGTGCATATCTAATGTCTATGGAGTGGCTTAACTCTGAAATTCTATCTATACAATCCTAGGTGTTCTATTGTTTGACTGAAACTATTTAAATTCAACCTCAGAGTTTTTGACCTGTTAATGATAGATCGTATTTTCTCTTCCAGGCATATAAGGGACCCAATACGTTGCACCGATACTCTGCTCTCCATTTGAACTGTGAATATCGATTCCGTGTGTGTGCCATTCGCCAGTGCCAAGATGCTGCCGGACCTCAGGATTTGACTGGTCCCTACAGTGCCACAGTCTTGTTCATCTCACACCGGAACGAGTCCCAAAGCAACACCAGCAAAGACATTACTGAACCCACAAGGACAACAAGGACGCTAAGTGACGAGCAGTGCGCTGCTGTCATTCTTGTGCTGTTTGCTATATTCTCCATCCTTATTGCCTTCATTATCCAATACTTTGTCATAAAGTGAAGGAAACCCATTTAGCTTTATCCTGATCCCTATACTTTATTTTTTTACTTTACATCTTATAAAGAAAAACATATTTTGTTTTCCAAATTATCTTGCTTTTAAAGAAAACATGGTGGCATGCAGTATAGCATCAGGACTACTATAGCATGTCACATTGTCTCTTCTGTCAACCACAAAGCTTGTACCATTATATGGTCCTGAGTTATGAAGGCACAAGCCCGACAGACCTCTACTCATATGCCATCTGGTGTGATGTTTACACACGTCCAACGCTCCTCCGTTCTTTCATGGTTAAAAGATTGACCTTGTGCGAGGATGATAGAAATTTATTTAAGGGTCACCTTAAGTGCTGCAAAAAATACATTGTTAAAGTGGGGGTGTTCTTCTCATTGTACTTCTACCTCCTCTGTGTCTTAAAGCTACCCTTTTTGGCTGCCTGGTGTGTTGCTCCCTCTGGCGGTAGCGGGGTATTAATCTAAATACAGTCATTTGTCTCAACTCAGGCAGTAAATACAACTGGAATTTCTAGAATGTCAGATTACTCAATAAAAAAAGAGATAAAGAGAGGCTTTTAAGAGATTTATTTTAGATACTACAGATGGCACAAAAGGTTTAATTTACTTCATAAAGCTCGATCAGAAGATTTATGTCTTGCAGAGACGTGATAGGAATTGTCCTTTGTGAGGCTAAGCAGGTTTACATTTGCTTGCTTTTAGTGTGAGGCACCAGCCTTTTTATCTAAAATGGATGAAGCACCTTTTTTTTTGTTGGCCAAACGCGTTGTGGAAGGGCTTTTTTTCTGCTGATCAGAATAAGAAAGTCCTCTTGTGGCAGGCTGATCCCTTAAATAGATGTTTACAAGAAATATGATAGTCCTGTCTATGGTAATGACTAGGAAGACATTCATTGTCTATTATATCAGATAGTCTGCTGGAAGATTAAGGGGGGAAATACAGTACAATCTCAAAGTATGTGGCTACTCTGATAACTAAGGCTTCGTTCACATCTGCGCCAGGGTCCCGTTCCGACATTCAGTCAGAGCTTTCCGTCGGAACGGGACCCTGACACAAACGGAAACCAAAGGTTTCCGTTTCCATCACCATTGATTTCAATGGTGACGAATCCGGTCCCAATGGTTTCCGTTTGCCTCGGTTGTGCAAGTGTTCTGTCGTTTTGACGGAATCAATAGCGTAGTCGACTACGCTATTGATTCCGTCAAAACGACTGAACCTTTGCACAACGGAGACAAACGGAAACCATTGGCATCGGATTCGTGAATGGTGAAGGAAACAGAAACCTTTGGTTTCCGTTTGTGTCAGTCAGGGTCCCATTCCGTCGGAACGGGACCCTGGCGCAGATGTGAACGAAGCCTATGGTGTCCAGTATACGTATTACTGTGACTGCCTTCATCCTGCTGTCCTGCGTCTTGACACCTGCAGTTCATCTTCAGTAGGTTGAATGATCAGGAAAAAAAAGTTGTAAGCCATGTCAGCCAGCCACATTCTAGTTATCATATCACTAATACTATTTAAAAGATGCATGAAGACTATTTAAAGCACCTCTTCACTGTGGACCAGTTTTCAGAAATGGAAATAAAAGGTCAGCACTCCAAGGGGAAGTCCAATTTATATATAAGAATGGGAACATGGCGCACACACATGGTAAAATTGCTTTACGTCAGGCAAAAAGTTTCGACCCGGTTGGGACTTTCATCAGTTCCTTGGACGAGGAAAATAAAACGAAATATTATTATGTGTAGTGATTGACTCATCATAGGTACAAATATAAAAAAACGAGGAAAAAGAAAACAAGCAGCAAAGCAATCCAATAATAATTCTACAGTAATAGATCTGCGCAAACTAGTCATCTGACAGTGTGGTTTCATGCCATGGTTGGTATAGATTTTATTGTATTTCTCTGTCCTTTTTTATTGTTGTTTTTTTAAGATTAGTCTATCACTACATGGATAGTGAGCTGAATAAGAAAAAATAAATAAAACCTTGTAACTAATGAAGGTTCAATTAGTTTTGAAACTTTTGAAAGTGTAACTAATTACGAAGACAGACGGCTCTCCCATCCAACTTGAAGCATCTTTACCTTTTGTGTGCCACATTGCCATTCTTTATGCTGTTTTCAGAAATGTCTTTGGCTGTTTTTTTGTTTTTGTTTTTTCGTAAACTGGTACTAACATTTTTCTATGGGGAGAGAGCTGGCAACCACTAATATCTCTATAGAATGGATAGCTGCTCGCTATCCATGGAGAGCCCAAATGATATCCTCCAACCAGTGAGGAGATCAGCTTTGTTCTAAGCAGCAGAAAGATCCAACTACATTTATTCCTGTTCCCATTTCCATTCAAGGCATCTTTGACCTCTTTGCTTGGGACCCTGTGGCACTTCATTTTCTAGACTTCATAGAGGGTTAACACTTCAGATTACTCTTTGGAAATTCAGGTATGTCTCTGCACTTTTAGCTAACTAATATATAAGTTGATGGGCTACCAGTATTCTTACAGCTGTCCTGCCATTGTGGAGTACTCCACAGCGTATCCATTTTTTGATTCTTATCCCTTTTTGTTACCTTTCTCGCCAAAACTTAAAGGCAAAATGTTGTAATTTGCACCAGAAAACTTTTTAAGCTGCTTTATTTCTTGGAGATAAAAAAAAAACCTAATGTTTAATGTTATGTCTGTCCTGAATTTGTACCAAATTGTTAATTGCATGTAGTCAGTGTTGCATAGAAGCACTTTGCGGTTTTCTCCTGTTCTGTGAGCTTGCGATAGTAAGTCCTCGAATGACAAGAATGAAGTATGATATTGATACCTGTGTGCGGGTACCAACGAACTGCCAGCTTAAATGAAATGTAACCTAAAACTTACTGCTCACACATTGTCTGTTCTTTCACAAATCCTCGTCTTTTTTATTTATTATTCGCTATGTCAGGAGGTAGTGAATTATTCTTTTACTTTAGTTGGGATTGATTAGCATTTTAATGACAGTAAGCACTTCTCTCGGATAAATAAGCGCTAATTCATGCTATGAAGATCTTTTCCAGTGCTGTTTCTACAGTAGTAATGGGCATGTATTGTAATTGTTTGTGTCAAATAATGTGTTTGTAGGTTTTTATTTTGTTTTTGTTACAACGGATGTTTAAATTTCAGTCCTGTAGTGGTAACAATGCTCCGTCCTATGAATTGTGATGTGTGTTTTACTTTTGTTGTTTTATCTTCCTTTGTCACCTTTATATGTATCGGTTAATATGTTCTCACAGGAAATGATATATAAAATATATATATTTTTTCTAGAGCCTTCTTTATGTGCCATGTTCGGCCAGTATAAATGAGGTTGTGTGTATTTGCCCAGAAATTTCCAAACGGTTGAATGTCTAAAATTATGGTCACTCTGAGATGATCTATAGTGACCTGTTTTTTCATAGCAAAATTCAAGATGAATTCCTATTTTTGATAGTAAATGACATTTAATAGTGTATTTGCCGCTGATTCTCCGTGCAGATTTCAGCAGATATAAGAAATTTTAATCTAACCTTAATTTTACCTCATACACTGTACATTCCAAAAAATAAGAAAAAAAAAAAAGCTAAACTTTTTAAAGTCTTATAGGTACACTACCAAACATATCACTATAAATTGTATAATGTTGGACTTCATAAAAAGGAAAACCTGTATAATCGCATAGAAATATACATAAACAATGTAGCAAAATTCTATCAAATCTGTGGAAAATAAAAGTTGTATAATTCTTTCTCGTGTACTGATTCTTATTCCAATTCTAATACTAATACAACCTATGCTACTAAGATAAGTGACATGGCAAGGTTTTTCCAAAGAATAAAAATTACATAATATGGCTGCAAAGAAACCCGGTCAAGGAAACTAAAAAGTCAAATAAATAAGAATAATGCCATGTGCGCAAACCCATATGGCACTAAAGGTCCACAGTATAGATGTGCACCAAGAGAGATCCTATTCTAGGGGAGAATACCCCCATATTACAGGTTCCTTTGGGAAAATTGGTGCCACACAGTTGGGACTAAAGAATTCTAAGAATTCTACGGCCACCATATTTGGGATATGTGCCACAGTATGTGTGTGTGTGTGTGTGTGTGTGTGTGTGTGTGTGTGTGTTTGTGTATATATATATTTATATATAGATATATATATATATATATATATATATATATAGTGACATCCAAAAATATTCACCCTCTTGGTATTTTTCCTGTTTTGTTGCATTACAACCTCGAATTAAAATGGATTTTTTTTTGGGAGGTTGTATACCATTTGATTTACACAACATGTCTACCACTTTGAAGGTGCAAAATATTTTTTACTGTGACAAAAACAGAAATGAAAAAAAAATATAAATACATTTTAACCCTTAATGACCAGCCTATTTTAGGCCTTAATGACCAGCTATTTTTTATGTTTTTCCATCGTCCCACTCAAAGAGCTATAACTTTTTTATTTTTGCCTCGACATAGCTGTATAAGGTCTTGTTTTTTTTGTGGAACAAGTTGTATTTTTTATTAGCACCATTTTGGGGTACGTAGAATTTATTGATGAACTTTTATTAACTTTGTTTGGTGAGGGATAGAAAAAAAACCAGAAATTTTAACACGCTTTTTTGCATCCTACATTTACGCCGTTTACTGTGTGGCATAAATAAAACAATAAATTTATTTAGCGGGTTGTTACGATTGCAACGATACCAAATTTATATAGATTTTGTGTTTTACTTTACACAGTAAAAACACATTTTTTTTCAAAATTATTTGTTTTTGTGTCTCCATATTTGAAGACCCATAACTATTTTTTATTTTTCCACCAATGCAGTTGTATGAGGGCTTTTTTTTTTTTGCAAGACAACTTACAGTTTTTATTGGTACCATTTCGGAGTAGATGCGACTTTTTGATCAATTTTTGTCACATTTTTTTTAGGGCAGGATTCACAGAAAACCGCAATTTTTTTACGCCGTTCACCGTGCGGGTTAATGTAATAACTTTATAGTTGGGGTCGTTACAGACGCGGCAATACCAAATATGTGTAACTTCTTACTATTTTTAATAATAAAGCATTTTGCAAGGGGAAAAAGTAGGTTTTTAATTTTTTTTTTCACTTATATATTTTTTTTTTATTAACTTTTTTTACTAGTTCCACTAGGGGACTTCACAATGCGATCCTCCAATCACTTTTATAATACACTGCAATACTTTTGTATTGCAGTGTATTACTGCCTGTCCGTGTAAAACGGACAGGCATCTGCTAGGTCATGCCTAGCAGGCCTAGCACGCATAACTAGTGGCAGACCTGGGGGCCTTTATTAGGCCCCCCGGCTGCCACAGAAACTACCGACACCTTGCGATCTTACGCAGGGTGCCGGTGGGAGAGAGAGGGAGCTCCCTCCCTCTCTCCAAAACCACTCAGATGCGGCGCTCGCTATTGAGCGCCGCATCTGAGGGGTTAAACTAGCGAGATTGATACTGATATCGATCTTGCCCGTTCGAGCAGGGCTGCTCCCAGCCCTCAGCTACCTCCGGTAGCTGAGAGCAGGGAGATTTAACGGCTTCCTACTTTGTTTATTTATTTATTCAGATACAGCGTCTTGAAAAGGCGTAAGCATCGGAATAAAGCCCATTAGTGGCCGCTGTGAAAAGGCGTATTGGCTTTCCTTCAGTCCTGACCAGTTTTCCAGTCACTGCAGGTGAAAAGCTTTCTCACAGCATGAAGCTGCCACCACCATGCTTTACTGTGGGAATGGTTGTTCTTAGGGTGATGGAAAGTATTGTGTTTGCGCCACACATAGCATTTCCCATGATGTATAAAAATTTACATTTTAGTCTCATCTGACCAGAAAACCTTCTTCCGTGTATTTTGGGGAGTCTGCCACATGTAATTTTGCGAACTCAAAACGTGTTTTCTTATTTTTTTATTTTTTTTTAAGCAATGCCTTTTTTCTGCCCACTTTTCTATAAAGCCTCACGCTGGGCAGTGTATGGCTTATAGTGGTCCTATGGACAAATACTTCAACCTTTTCTGTGGATCTTTTGCGAGCCTTCAGTGTTCTCGTTGGTGCCTTTGTTTAATCTCTGATGCCCTCCTTGCCCGAGCTGTAAGTTTTGGTGGGCGGCCTTCTCTTGTCAGGTTTGTAGTTGTGCCATATTCTTTCCATTTTGTTATAATAGATTTAATGGTGATCCGTGGGATGTTCAAAGTTTGGGATATTTTTCTATAACCCGACCCTGATATATACTTCTCCACAACTTTGTATCTGACCTGTATGGCGAGCTCTTTGGTCTCCATGTTGGTTTCTTAGTTGTGTTGCAGAATCAGGGGCCTTTCAGAACAGGCGTATTTATACCGAGATCATGTGACTGATCATGTGACACTTTGATTTCACACACGGGAACCTTATACAACTAACTATGTGACTTCTGAAGTTAATTACTTTGACCATTCCGTATTTAGGGGTTTCACAGTAATGGGGGGTGAATACATATGCACTCACAACTTTTCAGTTTTTAGTTAATCATTTTTTTTTAACAACGTATTTTTTTTCCATTCCACTGTAACAATCTGGACCATCTTGTCAAGTCGACTACATAAAATCACATTTAAAATTGAGTGCAACAAAACAGGAAAAACGCCAAGAGAGGCGAATACTCTTGAAAGGCACTGTGTGTATATATATATGTATATATGTATATATATTTGAATACCTGATGTATATTATGGCTGCATAATTAATTAAAACAATTTTATGATTTCACCATTGATGGAAGCAGTACACACAAGACAGCTTCATAATTTTTTATGGCACAATGAGCTTGAAAGTATAAGGCCAGGATCACACACACAGTTTTGATGCCGTTTTTGGCTCCGTCTTTTGAGCCAAACACAGAAGTGGACACAAAGGAAAGGAGATTCATCAGTCTTTTCTTTATACATTTCCTTCCTTTTGAATTCAGTTGTGACTTTGCATCAAAAAACGAAGCCAAAAACTGCATCAAAATTTATGTGTGTGATCCATGCCTATATTTTTTTAACTAAATTTTACCAACAAGTCTAGAAACCTGCTCGAAACATGTTAGAAGAGGTCAGTTTATATCCTTAAACCGGAAAATGTTTCCCTCATACCATTAGAAGAATTATACTAAGGATCATAAAGCCTTACACTGAAAAGCCAGCCAGACATTCTGGTCATCTGCAGTAGGCCATTGTTTAACAATCTGTATATGGGACAGCCCCACTGTCTTACAACATCTGCCATGAGGGGAAACAAGAGTCATGAATGTTGGATTTTAACAAGCCCAATTATTTGTTCCTATGGAGATAAACGGCATTATTTTATGTCTGGCTGTCACCTATCCCTTTCCTATGCCCATAAAAGATGCCAACCCAGCCAATCGAAGCATGCATGTTTATGGGGAGAAAACAGTTGGCTGAATGAGTATTTGGCCAATAGCCATCTAAAATGTGGGACTCTATTAAACATTGATGATTCGTGCCAAATGGAGCAGTGGATGTGTTTCATTGACTACAGAATTTTTTTTAGCTGTGTCAACCATGTAAAACTCTTGGATGGGATTCGGGAAATTGGGTGTACTTGAGCATCTCACCATAGGACAACCTGTACACTGATAAACAAAATATGGTAAAGACTTGGACAGTGCTGCAAACTGTCAGCATACCTATACAACCTGTACAATGAGCATAAAATGAAAGAAGCAGGACAGGAGAAAGATGATCATAATATTAACATAAACTAAAAAACAAGGGTAGTAAGTCTGACAAATTACGGCCACATGCTCCTAAGAAGCAAACAAGAAACAGCTACATCTTTTTTTCTTGTGAAGTGAGGAGATGGACGATCATATTGAGAAAGTACGAATACGTTTTTTTTCTCCCAGTGCCTTCTTATAGTCTTTGTCCACTTTCGCAAACCAATGTTTTTGGTTTTATTGTCCCATGCATTTAAAATTAAAAACATGCAATTTTGCAATATGTCCTTAAAAATTTCCTATTTTGTTTCTGCAGCCCCTTTGCAGAGCTATACATCTCCATGGTAACAGACTACAAACAAACCCTGTGCAGTCATGCTCTCTTCCATTTGTCTCCTTGCTAAAAGTAGAAATGTATAGATGGAAGAGAGTATGACTGTCAGATCAGGCTATACCCGGTTTGTTTGCAGTCTGTTACCAGGGAGATGCATAAGAGCTGTAAAAAGCTGTTCTAGCGTTCCGTCTGAGCTTTCCGTCAAAACGGAACCCTGACTGAAACCAACGGAAACCATAGGTTTCCGTTTGCATTACTATTGATTTCAATGTTGATGGATCCAGTGCAAATGGTTTGCATTTGTCTCAGTTGTGCAAGGGTTCCGTCGTTTTGACGGAATGAATACTGTTGTCGACTACGGTGTTGCTTCCAGTGTTTGCACCGTATCCGTCACCATTGAAATCAATGGTGATGCAAACAGATACCTATGGTTTCCTTTTTTTCTGACGGAAAAGCTCAGACGGAACGCCAGAAAGGAGCCCTGACGCAGATCTGAACAAAGCCTTATATAGGACATTTTTACTCAAGACCTATTGCAAAGTTTTTTATTTCAAGTGCATTTGAGCATTAAAAAGAAATTGGTAGTGAAGGTGGACCTAGCGTTTAACTCACCATTCTTAGTCCTTGCACGGGCTTGTGATCCTTGTTTAGCACATGAATTGAGCACGCTACGGTTTCTCAGACTCTCTGATGTTGTTGATAAACAAAGTTTAAATATAACAATTCTGAGGAAATCTGAAGGACTAAAGTATGTTCCCATCTCTCCTAGATTGTCAATTCACCCCTGGGACTTACAGAAACTTGATGGCCAGGCTAAATTTAATTGTATTCACCCAGCAATTTAAACAGAAGCAGATGTTAGTAGTTTATGCTGCATTTACATTCATATACAGTTAACATTATAGTTACATAGCTTTTCTGGGTGGCTGTTTGGGCAGTATGCCCCATAACGAAAAACTAAAATCTCTAAAAAGTAACTATGCCCTATGATCTGCACTAATGCCTGGCTTTTCCACTGGATATGTCTGTACCTTCATGAGGAAGGTCGATGTGAAACAGAAAAGTTGTTCTATTCCAATGCCCAGTGCAGGTATAATGGACATGATATATCTAATGGAGACCCAGCTATTCACTTTAACCGCTCATTGGAATGTGATAATAGTGAGAAAACCCTTCTAGTCCTTACTCTAACTTGTATTTTTTTTTTCTCTTTACATCTATTTTAAGTCAACAAAGAAACTCTCACGGGCCAATACTTAAGATATGTTGATCAAAATCAGACAAGTTGTTTCTAAAGTCAGCCAGTCGGGCAGCAAAACATCAACTTTAAATTGACCAATAGGAATATAATTAGTAATACAAGAACTTTTTAAGGCTATGTTCACATGTGTGGTGGATGTTCGGCATATACAGAACAGGAACATCTCTAAACATATACTCCAATGATGTTTATAGGCGAAAATGGGCCTGAACAATGCCAAAAGAGCATACTTTTGGCATAATTTAGGGGGTATACGTCAGTATACCATTTATTGCACTGTATTGAAAAGCATATGGCTATGCTTTTCAATACAAAGGGTTTCCTCACAGTATACTTTTTTTTTTCTTTGACTGGGCTTAAATGTTTTCTAAGTCGGGGCTTAAATGTTAAGTCTATATGTCAGGAGAGCCTAAAATATATATAATTTTTTAGCTACATAAATGCAAAAAGTATTCTACACATACACAGACTTTATTCATTCAGTGCATAATATAGCCTTTATTATATCTAGTCAATGTAATTCATTTTAAGTAAAGTAGCTGACAGCATCCATTCAGGTGGTGAAAATACATCTTTATTGACGCATCCAACACAGAACTGCTACGTTTCGACGAGTTCAGGCGTCTTTGTCAAACATAAACTGTAAAGTGCAATGTGCATATTTAACAACTACACAATTAACCCATTGTCCAATAAGAGAATTGATACCATTTGCCAACGGCTGTCCAGCATCAAATCCATTAATCTACAAAAAATCATATACGTAATACAAGCGTAAAAAAGCATATATATAGCTTAATATATACAAAAAACTATAAATATACATGGATTAAAGACCCTTCCGAGGATGGGCTGGCTCAGCGCCTATGTTCGGATACTGCACCTGTGCCATTAATTTAGACAAAAACACAGAGGCAGATTTACGAAGACTGGCCTTTTACAGTTGGGTCCTGACTTATTTGGAGATTGGCACAAGTTTTGGTATTTTAGCTGTTTACCAAAACATATTAAATATACAGCTATATAATGAATATGGGCTTAAAGTGCAGACTCTCCACTTTAATTTGAGGATATTCACATCCTAATTTGAGGAAGGCTTTAGGAATTAGGGTATGTTGACACGGCTTCTTTACGGCCGTTTTTCGGGACGTAAACAGCCGAAAAATCGGAAGCAGTACGCTTCCAAACATCTGCCCATTGATTTAAATAGGAAAAACGGTGTTCTGATCCGACAGGCCGTTTTTTTACGCGGCCGTTTTGTAAAACAGCCACGTTAAAAAAACGCCCGTAAAAAATAAGTGCGTGTCACTTCATGAGCTGTTTTTCATTGACTCCATATAAAAAACAGCTCCAAAAACGGCTGTAGAAAACGTGACTTGCTGAAAAAACTGCTGAAAATCAGGAGCTGTTTTCCCTTGAAAACACCTCCCTATTTTCAGACATTTTTTATTTTGTGTGTGCATATACCCGAACAGCTCTTTAATATGTAGCTGCCGTTTTTTCAAGGGACCAAAGGTAATTGGACAATTATCTCAAAAGTTATTTAATGGGCTGCATGGGCTATTCCCTCGTTAATCTATCATCAATTAAGCAGGTAAAAGGTCTAGAGTTGATTCCAAGTGTGGCATTTGCATTTGGAAGCTGTTGCTGTGAAGCCACAACATGAGGTCAAAGCAGCTCTCAATGCAAGTGAAACACCATCGTTAGGCTGAAAAAAATGAAGAAATCCATCAGAGAGATAGCACAAATGTTACGAGTGGCCAAATCAACAGTTTGATACATTCTTTAAAAAAAAGAGCGCACTGGTGATCTCGGGAACTCCAAAAAGCCTCGACGTCCACGAGGACAACAGTGGTGGATGATCGCAGAATCCTTTCCATGGTGAAAAACCTCTTCAAAACATCTACCCAAGTGAAGAACATTCTCCTGGAAGTAGGTGTATCCGTATCTAAGTCTACCATAAAGAGAAGACTTCATGAGAGCAAATATAGAGGGTTCACCACAAGGTGCAAACCATTAATCAGCCTCAAAAATAGAAAGGCCAGATTAGACTTTGCCAAACAACATGTAAAGAAGCTGTCCAGTTCTGGAACAGCATGAAACTAAGATCAACCTGTCCCAGAATGAATAGGGGCTATTAGCCTGTTTACAGCGTAGCCCCTCATGGTAACACGGCGCCCCCCCCCCTTTTTCCTCCTGACCTTTTATGGTCATTAATTAAAGGTCATTTGGTTTAACCCTCTTTTTCCCCTATTTTTTATTTGGTACTCACCGGTCTGAGGTCAAGTTCAGGTCAGTGGTGCGACCCCCCCCCCCCCCCACACTTGGTCTTGGCACGCACAGGTTTTGGAAAATTTCTATGTGGCGGGAAAATCTGGTGTTTTCATTTGGTTCCCTTTGGTAAAAAGGCGGGAATTTTGAATATATATTCCCAGGTTTTGGAGTGGTCTGCTGCCCGACCGAGTTGGATGAAGAAGAGGATCATCATCGCCCCACCCCCCCCCCCCTTCCTTTTATTGTCGCGGTATCTTGTTAGTGGGGGTTTAGTCGCCCAGTTTATGGGTGGACAAGGTCATAAATTATTGGTATAATATTTATTGGTTTTTAATATTTATTAAAATATTTGGTATTTATTATAAGTTTAATATTTATTTATTCTATTTATTATGGAACCACTTAATAAATACCGCGGCCATTTTATTCCATCTGCATTGTCTCTTGGTCTTTATTTATTAATTACGTTTTTAGTATGTGTGTTTTGAAGGTTGGGTGGCGCTTGTGTTACCATGATGGGAGGAAGAAAGTATGGAGAAGGCTTGGAACAGCTCATGATCCAAAGCACACCACATCCTCTGTAAAACATGGTGGAGGCAGTGTGATGGCATGGGCATGCATGGCTGCCAAAGGCACTGGGTCACTAGTGTTTATTGATGATGTGACTGAAGACAGAAGCAGCGGATTAATTCTGAAGTGTTCAGGGATTTACTTTCTGCTCGGATACAACCAAATGCAGCAAGGTTGATTGGACGTCGCTTCACAGTACAGATGGACAATGACCCAAAACATACTGTGAAAGCAACCCAGGAGTTTTTTAAGGCAAAGAAGTGGAATATTGTGCAATGGCCAAGTCAATCACTAGATCTCAACCCGATCGAGCTGCATTTCACTTGCTTAAGACAAAACATAGAGGACAGGTGTCGCAAATGTTTTATATAAATTTGCTTTTAGTGTGTTATTAAAATAAATTTAATTTATTTGTGTTTTTGTGTTTTACTTTTTCTTTTTTCTTACTTTTACTTCACTATGGGGGCTGCCATTTTTTTTTTTTTCATCTCTGTATGTATCGATTAACGAGAGATTACAGAGAAGGAATACGGCACATACATCCCCATAGAGAATGCGAACGGGAGCTGTTCCATTCACTATAGTGTACGCCGTCTGTGCGTGCGCCGCTCCCACACAGTGCAAAAGGAAGGTCTTCGACCGAGCGACATCCGGCGCCATATTCATGTGGACCACAAGCCGCGGCCGGACAGTAAGATGACTACTTCCGGTCACGGCTTCTGGACATATGATCAGAAGCAAGGACTAGGAGCGGAGGCAGCGGCGGCGGCAGGAGCAGGTAAGTTATGTTTGTGTATGTTCGTGTTTTACTGTGTGATTACCACTGTATGTAAGCCTACTACACTGTGCATTTGCTCAAAAAATGGTGGCACACCGTGTAGGAGGTTTGAACATTCAACCCCCTCCTTTCTCCTGGCACCCGCCAGGAGAAAGGAGGGGGATTGTTTGAGCACACTAGAGCGATTTTTCAGCATAAAGCAGTGAGGTTGCTTTAAAGGAACAGTGTCATCACAATTTTTTTTTTAATATGTTAAAGATATTAGTGCTTTATTAAAAACGTTTATATTTATTTGTGTGTTTGTGTTTTACTTTTTCTTATTTTTACACTTTTTCTTCCCTATGGGGGCTGCCATTTTTTGTTCCATTTCTGTATGTGTCGATTAACGACACATACAGACATGGAATACGGCAGCCACAGTCCCATAGGGACTGCGAACGGGTCCCGTCCCATCCAATTCTGTGTACGCCGTCTGTGTGGGAACTGCGCATGCGCCGCTCCCACACAGTCCAATTTGAAATGCGCGCCGTCCGGCGCCATTTTCCTGTGGACCGGAAGTCGCGGCCGGACAGTAAGATTACTACTTCCGGTCGCGGCTTCCGGACTTGTGCACTTGGACCAGCGGCAGCAGACGGAGCGGACGGGCCTGAGGGAGCCGCGGCGGCAGGAGCAGGTAAGAGATTTCTATGTATGTTCGTGTTTGTGTACTTTTACTACTGTATGTAAACCTACTACACTGTGTGTTAGCTCAAAAAATGGCGACACACAGTGTAGGAGGTTAGACCGTTCAAACCCCCCGTTTATCCCGGCACTAGCCAGGATAAAGGAGGGGGGGGATGCTGAGAGCGCACTAGAGCGAGGGCTTTTTACCCAATTTTGCAATGCTGCAATTTTGGGAATAGCTCCATCTAGTGACCAGCAATGGGAAATATTATAAATTAGAATCTAATTTATAATATTTCCGGACTCGTGAAAAAAAATAAAAATATTTGAACAATGTTTAATCACCTACACACTAAATGTTTAATTAAAAAAAACAAAACATGTTTTTCTGGCAACACATTCCCTTTAACACATGCCAATGCTGCAATTTTGGGAATTGCTCCCTCTAGTGACCAGCACATGGAAATGTTATAAATTAGAATCTAATTTATAATATTTCCTGACTTGTGAAAAAATAAAAAAAATTAGAACAATGTGTAATCATGTATATACTATGTAATGACAGGATAGGGAGACAGACAGGTGAGCCCTAATCTACCCGCCACTCAGTCCCTGTCTACTTGCACAGCCCGTCCTAGGCGACGGCGTACAACTGGGCGACGATCCCTATGCTCAATATGTGCACGACAGACAAACAAGACAAGGGTACACAAAAGCAAAGGGAAGTGGGGCAGTTGCCCACGGCAACACCGTGAGCAACAGAGTAGTGGACAAGCTGAGTCAAACCAGGAGTGTACGTGGTAACAAATGCAGAGCAGGAGAATAGTCCGTCAAGCCAGGGTCAATAAGAAGCAGAGGTCAATGGTAACAGCAGGAACAGCAGTGCCAGGAAACAAGAGAATCACAGGCAAAGGACAAGCAGCAAATGAAGGTATAAATAAACCGAGGGTGGAGCTACAACCGTCTGGCCAGGCTGCGATAGGCTCTCCCACTCCTCAGCCTACCAGCCTGAGTGGTAGCAGATCGAGTCACTCTAGCAGACGTAGGAATAGATGCAGTCTGATTAACCACGGGTGTCGACACAGAAGCTGTGTCAGGCAAATCCTTCACATACTAACTGTTTAACTAAAAAAATAAAAAAAAATTCTAGCGACACATTCCCTTTAAGGCAGAAAGACCCACAAACAAGCAACAACTGAAGACCGCTGCAGTAAAGGCCGGGCAAAGCATCACAAAGGAGGAAACCCAGTGTTTGGTGATGTCCATGGGTTCCAGACTTCAGGCAGTCATTGCCTGCAAAGGATTCTCTACAAAGTATTAAAAAAAAAACATTTTATTTATGGTAATGTTAATTCGTCCAATTACTTTTGAGCCCCTGAAATGAGGAGGCTGTGTAGAAAAATGGTTGCAATTCCTTAACGTTTCACAGGATATTTTTGTTCAACCCCTTGAATTAAACCTGAAAGTCTACACTTCAATTGCATCTCAGTTGTTTCATTTCAAATCCAACGTGGTGGCATGTAGAGCCCAAATCATGAAAATTGTGCCACTGTCCAAACAATTCTGGACATAACTGTATATATGTCAGTGCTAGTCACCTGCTCGCCGGAGTAAGATGCGTCAGATTTATTAAGAGCACGGCTCTTAATAAATCTGTTGCATCTTTCTGCTGACCGTGCGCCACCCCCCCCCATTGGACTTAAAATAAAAAATCTGACCGCTTCTGCCCTCCAGGTCCCCTCAGCGTGCTGTGGCTCATACAAGGTCCTGACACCCCAATGTCATTAGTGCTGAGTCACATTCAATGTTGTATCAGCCACAGCCTGTAGTGAGAGCCTGAGGAGAACCAGAGAAGGGTAGTAGTGAGGTGAGTAAAGTTGTTGTTTTTTGTCCGATGGGGGAGGCAAGGTATGAGGCATGGCACGGGAATGGTTGTGGTGGTGGTGGTATTGCCAACAGTCTATTAATGGTGATACGATAAAGCCCATGTTTAGACGCTACTCTCAACTAGCCTGATTGATGGTAGGGATTTATATAGTCACGCTCTTTATTTTAATATTATCTGTTTTAGTATGTGCCATCATCCCCCTGTGTGTTTTACCGTGGTCCAGGCTGTTGATGACCCTAAGCATTACCCTGGCAACATGACGCCTGTTCTTGATCTGCCTTTGTACTTCATTGGTTGTGGTTACACATGCGCATGGAATCAAATATTATGTGTTTTGTCTAAACTAATAGCGCAGATGCAGTGTCCGGACACAGATGCATGCGCAATGAGAGATACAGCTGCTGAGCCGTACCATCCTCTGAAAGGCCTATAATAAATATATATAAATTCTTTATTTATTTATATATATAAATATATATATATATATATATATATATATATATATATATATATATTTCTGTTGTCTGTTCTTTATGCATGGCCAAACTACTGAACCAATCTGCACCAAATTTTGCAGATAAGTAAATCATGCGCTTCCGAAGGTTTAGACCGGTTTCAGCTCTCTAGGACCTACCGTTCTCGACATATTCACAAAAGCAAATATGACACCACTGGCTTCCACATAAAGGACCTCCCTCCAGATCTCATGACCCGTATTAGCCAATAGAAACTCGCAGGTCCTTTATTCTTAGCCTCACTCACATACACACAGTTTTAGACCAGGTTCCCATAACAACCAAGCCATTTTTCTTTACTCGATGTGTTACTCTCCGTAAACTAACTGTACCTATACTGGATTTGAGCATTCTCATAAATTTAAACCCTTTCATACCAGTCATTCCTCCAAAAAGGTACCCTGCACTTAGACTCCTGTGGAAAAGCGCATGGCTGCTGCCCGAGCTGCTGAAATCTCTCAACAGAGCCAAGCCCGTGGATTTCAGCATTCTCATAAATGTAACCGCTTTCATACCAGTCATGCCTCCAAAAAGGAACCCTGCACTTGGACTTTATTGGATATGTTGGCTTCATATCAGCAGGAAATTAAGTTTTTAACCACACACACAAAACACAAACAAATGGACCAGTGTGAAGCCGGGGAACTCTGCTATTCTATATTATAAAAGTGAATGTCTGTTTGTCGTCCTCTATAGGCATCCAAACGTCTGAACCATTTGACCCCAAACGTGGCACATAGGTACATCAGGTGTCCGGGAAGGTTTTCGTAAATGTCCCAATCTTGTCGTTGCTCTCTGTTATCAGCCATTATAGAGAATGTCTGTTTGTCTTCCTCTATAGGCATCAAAACACGTGAACTATTTGACCACAAATTTGGCACATAGGTACATTGGGTGTTCAGGAAGGTTTTCATAAAGGTCCCGACCTTGCTGTTGTCCACTATCAGCCATCACATGGTCACGATCCAATACTATAAAAGCGAATACAGACATTCGCTTTTATAGTAAAGATGTTTTTATCTGGCAGTAGCCGGTAGTGCGCTTTACAAGATAATCCTAGATGGGAAGGTACAGGGGAGCAGTTACCCATAGCAACCAATCAGATTACTGATGGCCAGGAGGAAAGCTGCATTACTAGCTGCAGAGACTCCTCTTGCCCAACTGCAAGCTGATCAAATGCGTCATACTGCTGCTCGAGCTGCTGAAACTCCTCAGCAAACTCGAGCTTTATCAGCAACAGATCAGTCAGGTGGATCTCAGAAGCGCAGGGACTCCTGCCCAAACCTAGGCCAGAAAGCAAGCTGATACAGCACGTCATGATGTTTGCGTGCGAATGAGTGGGCTTTCATGCATGATGCTCTTTTCAATTATGATCCAACCATAGTCTACAGCCAACTGGTAATGAAACTGACAATGTTGTAAATCAACAGGCTCTGTCACAGTCTTATGACTCCATTTCCTACCAGTTTAGCTGTTAGGTATTTAGGAAGTTAAAATTGAAATAAACAGTTTGTAACTGCCGGGGTATATAAGGCTACTAGCGATTTCCCCGTAAACCAAGAAAATACGAGGGCATGGATTGGCCTCCTGGGCACCCTCGGAACAAATCCAATGAACACACAAACAGACAGACGACACATTTTCTAATATATCTATATATCTCTCTTTCTCTCTCTCTCTCTCTCTCTCTCTCTCTCTCTCTCTCTCTCTCTCTCTCGAGAGAGAGAGAGAGAGAGAGAGAGAGAGAGACTAGTCCTTCTCAATGAATTAGAATATCATTAAAAACTTAATTTATTTCAGTAATTCAATTCAAAAAGTGAAACTCATATATTATACACAGAGTGATCTATTTCCAGTATTTTTTTATTTTAATGTTGAGGATTATGGCGAACAGTTAATGAAAACCCAAAATTTAGTGTCTCAGAAAATTTGAATATTATATAAGCCGAATTTCAAAAATGATTTTTAATACCGAAATGTCGTCCTACTGAAAAATATGTACAGTATGTGGACCCAATACTTGGTCGTGGCTCCGACTCTGCATGAATTACTGCATCAATGCGGCGTGGCATGGGGGCGATCAGCCTGTGGCACTGCTGAGGTGTTATGGAAGCCCAGGTTGCTTTGATAGCGGCCTTCAACTCGTCTGCATTGTTGGGTCTGGTGTCTCTTATCTTCCTCTTGACAATATCCCATAGATTCTCTATGGGGTTTAGGTCAGGTGAGATAGATAGATAGATAGATAGATAGATAGATAGATAGATAGATAGATATAGATATGAATGTTTGTTCTTTATGCACGGCCAAATGACTGGACCAATCTTCACCAAATTCGGCACGTAAGTAAATCAGGCGCTTTTGAAGGTTTAAGACCGGGTTTCAGCTCTCTAGGGCCTACCGTTCTCAACATATACACAAAATTGCAACATAAAAGCAAATATGGCACCACTGGCTTCCACATCAAGGGTCCTCTTCCATATCACATCACATGACCTGTATTAGCCAATAGAAGCTCGCAGGTTCTTTATTCTTAGCCTCACTGACATACACACAGTTTTATACCAGGTTCCCAAAACAATCCAGCCATGTTTCTCTACCCGCCATGAACGGACTGTACCTATACTGGATTTCGGCATTCTCATAAATTGCATAAATTTAACCCGTTTCAGACAAGTCATGCTTCCAAAAAGAAACCCTGCGCTTGAACGAAAGACTCCTGCAGCAAAACGCATGGCTGTTTCAGTAGGAAACAAAGTTTTTAACCATAACTCTGGTAGTGTATGTATATATATATACAGTGAAGGAAATAAGTATTTGATCCCTTGCTGATTTTGTAAGTTTGCCCACTGTCAAAGACATGAACAGTCTAGAATTTTTAGGCTAGGTTAATTTTACCAGTGAGAGATAGATTATATTTAAAAAAAAAACAGAAATTCACATTGTCAAAATTATATATATTTATTTGCATTGTGCACAGAGAAATAAGTATTTGATCCCTTTGGCAAACAAGACTTAATACTTGGTGGCAAAACCCTTGTTGGCAAGCACGGCAGTCAGACGTTTTTTGTAGTTGATGATGAGGTTTGCACACATGTTAGATGGAATTTTGGCCCACTCCTCTTTGCAGATCATCTGTAAATCATTAAGATTTCGAGGCTGTCGCTTGGCAACTCGGATCTTCAGCTCCCTGACCACAGCACCTGACCACAGCACCTTCTCCCAATCACTCTCAGGAACATCCAGATGTTCATTTGCAAACTTCAGACGGGCCTGTACATGTGCCTTCTTGAGCAGGGGGACCTTGTGGGCACTGCAGGATTTTAATCCATTACGGCGTAATGTGTTACCAATGGTTTTCTTGGTGACTGTGGTCCCAGCTGCCTTGAGATCATTAACAAGTTCCCCCCCCCCCGTGTAGTTTTCGGCTGAGCTCTCACCTTCCTCAGGATCAAGGATACCCCACGAGGTGAGATTTTGCATGGAGCCCCAGATCGATGTCGATTGACAGTCATTGTGTATGTCTTCCATTTTCTTACTATTGCACCAACACTTGTCTCCTTCTCACCCAGCGTCTTACTTATGGTTTTGTAGCCCATTCCAGCCTTGTGCAGGTCTATGATCTTGTCCCTGACATCCTTAGAAAGCTCTTTGGTCTTGCCCATGTTGTAGAGGTTAGAGTCAGACTGATTAATTGAGTCTGTGGACAGGAGTCTTTTATACAGGTGACCATGTAAGACAGCTGTCTTTAGTGCAGGCACCAAGTTGATTTGGAGCGTGTAACTGGTCTGGAGGAGGCTGAACTCTTAATGGTTGGTAGGGGATCAAATACTTATTTCTCTGTGCACAATGCAAATAAATATATATAATTTTGACTATGTGATTTTCAGGTTTTTTTTAAAATATAATCTATCTCTCACTGGTAAAAGTAACCTAGCCTAAAAATTCTAGACTGTTCATGTCTTTGACAGTGGGCAAACTTACAAAATCAGCAAGGGATCAAATACTTATTTCCTTCTCTGTATGTGTATGTATGTATATATATATATATATATATATATATATATATATATATACACACACTTCTTAACACTTGGGTTTGGTAATTATGTATATGATATTTAGTAGATTAATATGTCACCATGATCGTAGTTTGGATTTGATGCTGCACAGCCATTGGCCCCTGGTATCGATTCCCTTATTGAACAATGGATTAATTATGGGGTTATTAAATTTGCACACTGCACTATGCATTTTATGCTTAACAGACCACTGAATGGGTCGAAACGTAGCGGTTCTGTGTTGGATGCATCCATAAAGATGTAAGTTTTTTCACCTGAATGGATGCTTTAAACTACTTATATACTGCTAAATATCCAAAATGGGATAAGACTGTGTCCAACAGAGGATGCAGAGTCCTAATTCCACTTAGTTTGAGGTTGATATACTATTTTTTTCTCTAATTTATTTTAAGATGCAGGATTTCCATTACCTTTTTTTTTTTACTCACATCTAGTTTCTACGTATTTATATTATTTAGCACAACTAAAAAAAAAAGCATAATGAAAACAGATTTGGAATGGAAAATGTTTAACCCCTTTGTGCGCCACGCCATAAATGTACAGCACAGGCACAGGTAAAGACTTTTGGGGGCGGACAGCTGTGATTGACAGTAGCCCCCCGCCCCCTCAGCAATGGCCGGATTCTGAGAAAAACAGGTTTACTTGAATATTCGAGTTTAAAAAATACATGTCTTTCCCTTCAGTTGACCTAATGTACATAAAACTACTAATATGCCAACATAATTACAACAAAATGTAAACAGTGCGACACGGAACTGAGAAAGAGAAAGGACAATGAAAATGTAACCTGTGGTAAGTCAGGATTGCTGGAGAATTCGAACTGGAAACTGAGGGGAGTCGGGGCAGTAACTTCTTGCTAAAGAGTCTAGAGCGCAATAATCTGGAAAGAAAAACTTTGCATAGAGAAACAAGTTTCTGGCGCATATTTGCGGAATAGATGAAACTATGAGAAATAGTTTAGGAGCAAAGATGGAAGTAGAGCCTATAATGGGAAGGGGCAGGTAGGTTAGAAGAAAACCGTAAGGTACCAGGATGGTGTGACAATGGAGGAACAATAAATACAAGAGGAAAGTCTGCAGAAGTGATGTACAGAAGTTCAGCTGTAGCAACCATACCAGAGCTTTTGCCGCCGGGCACTTATGTGGGTTCTTCTTTGTGCAGTGGACCTGATATATGACTCTAATATCCAACCCATTATTGCTGCTTAAACAAAAATAGTTATGGTGCATTTTGGGTTATGCAATTCAGTTTACTGCCAGCAAGTGGGTGGGGCCCATTCCTGACTGCCCTTTTAATTTTAGTTGGAGCAACTTAAATTTGCTGATATCATGCTGTGCACCACATTAATTAATGTTCTTAGTGACATTGAGCCAGGGGCGGACATATCGCCGATGCAGCTGGTCCGGCTGCACAGGGTCCTAGACGGGTTCTCTCAGCTGCCATAGATCGGCACAGGGCCCCCATGCCAGAGGCGTAAGGAGGCCCGTGCCGCCCGGCATATAACATTTACGGGACAGGCAGCACGGGCCCCCTCATGCCTGGTGGTGGCCCATGTGCTAGCAACAGCCACATTCAATTGTATCGGCGTCCTCCGAACCCAGATGCAATTGAATACTATATGCTGCAATCCACGTTAGGACTGTAGCTTATAAGGCACTGGGAAGACTCCCTGCGCAGGCCGGCGTGATGATCTCACTGCATCACGCTGGTCTCCACATGCGTCCCGCCTGGAGTTTATGCCTCGCTCCGTCCATCATGGGAACAGGGCAAGGTAAGTAGAATTTATTTTTTTTGGTGACACTGTATACAAGGGGAGGTGGGAATGTGTGTCACTATATACAAGGGGGTGCTGTGTAGCACTATATACAAGGGGAGGGGAGTCTGTGTCACTATATACAAGGGGGTGCTGTGTAGCACTATATACAAGGGGTGGGGGGAGTTGTGTGGCACTATATACAGGTGGGAGGGAGCTGTGTGACACAATATACAAGGGGAGGGGTAGCTATGTGGCACTATATACAAGGGGAGGGGAAGCTGTGTGCCACTATATACAAGGGGAGGGGGGAGCTGTGTGCCCCTATATACGGTGGGGGCAGTGTGTCACTATATACAGGGGGAGGGAGCTGTGTGACACTATATACAAGGGGGACCTGTGTGTCACTATATACAGGGGGGAGAGAGCTGTGTGACACTATATACAAGGGGGAGCTGTGTGGCACTATATACAGGGGGAGGGAGGAGCTGTGTGACACCATATACAAGGGGAGGGAGGAGCTGTGTGACACTATATACAATGGGAGGGGGCTGTGTGCCACTATATACAAGGGGAGGAGGGAGCTGTGTGACACTATATACAAGGGGGGAGCAGTGTGACACTATATACAAGGTGAGGGGGAGCTGTGTGATACTATATACAAGGGGAGGGAGGAGCTGTGTGACACTATATACAAGGGGAGGGGAGCTGTGTGGCACTATATACAAGGGGAGGGGGGACTGTGTGACACTATATACAAGGGGGGCTGGGTGTCACTATATACATCGGGGGGGCTATGTGGCACTGTATACAAGAAGGTGGCTGTGTGGCACTATCTACAAAGTGGTAGCTATATGTCACAATATACAAGGGGGAGGACTGTGTGGTGCTATCTACAGGGGATGCTGTGGTGCTATATACAAGGGTGACAAAGGGGGTATTTTTTACTGTGGGGGCACAAAGGGGGCACGGTTTCTCGTGGGGCACTTTTATTATGTCGAGCACTGAGAGATCATTATTACCATCTAGGGCACTGTGGATTAGAGTTTTAGAGGATGGGGTATAGGTGTGGAGGGTGCCGGAAAAAGCAGGAAACCAACATGTCTGTGTGTCAAATTTTGCAGAGACGAGTCGTGGCTGGAATAAGTTGTCACAGTGGTCTGGGCCGGATGGAGAAAAAAAAGGGAAAGCGAACAACACTGATTAGAGGAAGCATCACCTGTGAGTCACTAGATATAAATGTGCTGTAATCACTTATACGGTCTGCAGAGCTCCTGTGTATAACTGGCATCTACCACTATATGGTCACTATATGGGGGTAATATTATATGGTCACTATGTGATGGTAATATTGGTCTTTGTATAGTGTTTTTATTAAGTAACTGTATGGGGGTATTATTCAGTCACTATGTAGTTATAGTGTGGCGGCATTATTCAGCAACCATATGGGGGTATTATTCAGTCACTATGGGGTTATGCTGTGGTGGTATTATTCAGTACCATTGTTTGCACTATTTATGTTTGTTACTTGTGTTGTAAACTAGTAATAACATGTGCAATATAGATTTGTATAGTTTTTCGAGTGTGCCCGGGCGTGGTTAGGTTATGGGGGGCCCAGGTACATTCTTTGCACAGGGGCCCTCTGCAGTCTTTGTCCACCTCTGCATAGAGCAGATATAATGCTGACTTTTGTGGAGCTATTGACTTCAGGCAGCACTGATGCCTTGAACGGGGGCAGGATTTCATTTTTACAGTTACAATAGGACTCCACATTAGTGTATGCTGGGGATTGTAGTACTGACTTCTATATTTCATTGATAGTCTAAACTTTTAGCAAAGAGGATAACACTATACAATACTGGACTCCAGATCGGGAGGCGTATTCTACAAAGAAGTGACAAAGCTTTGGGGTGGAGACATTGCTGCTTCTCTAAGCTCCAGCCTTAAGTTGTATGAAGCGAATATGCAGAGGACATGACACAACAGACTTCATCCTAAACCCATCTCCTGCTGGCTGCATGTGCCTTTAGAGGAATTGTGATTTATTTTTTTTCATAGAAAACCGAATGCCTGTTTCCAGCAAACCAGCCTATGTATTTTGGCACCTAGATGTTGTGAGTATTACTCCCCTGCTAGAAGAACCTCTTTAGTTCGATGAGTGTTTATTTTTTATCTGTCCTTTCTCTCAGTAGCACAGAGGATTTTATGCATGCCACAGCTTGAATCAAATCTCTTTATAGAGAGTTCTACTGAAGAAGACATTGTGAAACCGAAGAGAAATCCAGAGCAGGGTGGCTTTCATTACAGATAACACAAGAAGCTCCTGTGTCACTGATGTCCAGTGATTAAGTCAAGTTTTTAAATATTGAAAACTTTTTGAGCTTTTTTTTAAAATTCTGATTTCAATGAGATCTACACTGTACGAGCATTATTGGTTTGAGCTCGGACAGTAAAGTGGGATCTGTGGTGTGCAGGGTAACTTTCTTTTGATATAAATAATGCAGAACAATTCAATAACTAGCAATGAAGTCAATGGCAATAACTATTATAATGGCTTTCCACCTTGTACGGAAAACTTGTGCTCCTTTTTCTCTATCCGAACACTCATCCTAGTGACTATAATTTGTCTTGTCATAATGGTTGTTGGGCTCATTGGGAACACCATAACTATCCTTATAATCAAAAGATATAAGGAAATGAACACAACCACAAACTTCTACTTATCCAGCATGGCCGTGTCCGACATGATCATTCTACTTTGCTTGCCGTTTGACTTGTATCGTCTTTGGAAGTCTACAACTTGGATCTTTGGAGGATTTCTTTGTAAATTTTTATGCCTTATTAGCGAAGGATGTACGTACTCCACCATTCTGCACATCACAGCTTTGAGCATTGAGAGATATCTAGCTATATGTTTCCCTCTTAAAGCCAAAGTCTTTATTACCAAGAGAAGAGTGAAGATAATCATTATTCTCCTATGGGCCATTGCATTGTTGTCTGCTGCTCCACTGTATAACTTGTTTGAGAATGTGCCAATTTACAACTACTCTGCTACCTCCAAAATCACCTGGGAGTGTAAATATACCAAGTATGCCATGGAATCTGGACTCCTTAAGATCATGATGTGGGTAACAACTGTCTATTTTTTCTTTCCTATGTTCTGCCTGACTGTTCTCTACGGCTTTATTGGTAAAAAGTTGTGGAAAAGCAAAAACATTCTACGAGGTCCTAATGCAGCGAACCGAGAAAAATGTCACAGACAAACAGTCAAACTTCTGGGTAAGTGAATAACCTTATACTTTATCATTACACTTTAAAGGAGTTTTCCCATAATCAATAGCACTCAACAGCCCCATAAAAATGAATGGAGCAGTGGCTGAGGATGCGCACTACCGCTCCATTCCTATCCGGCTCCCAGGAACGGCGAAGTAAGCCCGTTCTTGTGATCGGTGGGGGTCCCAGCGTTCAAACCAAAACCATTTAGATATTTATCACCTATCCTGTGGATAGGTGATAAATATTAATGATGGGAAAACCCCCTTTAAGGCCAGGATCACACATGCAGTTTTTGGTCTTAGTTTTTTTTCTAGCCAAACAAAGAAGTACACACAAAAGAAAGGAGATGCATCAGTCTTATAGCTTTCTCCCCTTTTGGATCCACTCCTGGATTTGACTCAAAAGACTGAGCCAAAGTTCTGTGTTTAGCTCCAAAATCTGCCACCAAAACAGATATCTGTTAATGGACTGTTATACAAAGAGGACGTACTAAAGCGCACCATACTGTCTCTGATATGGCCAATAATCTGCAAGCTATTTAGAATTTATGAATGGTGGCAATCAGATATATAGGTCATACGCCATTGCTTGAGGGGTGACAATCACTGATACATGATTAAATATTTTTTCTTACCATAAATCTTAATGCAATATGGTCTGCATAGAGCCCTCAATGTCAATATTTATGCCTCCGATTTTATACAATGGCATATGGAGGTGTGTTTTCTCATGGATTGTGGTATGCAGCATTGGATTCCATGTTATGGAGGTATTCTTCCCTAAAATTATTACTTCTAGAGTAGAATGTGGTACGTCGTGGAGGCAGCATACGTCAGTACACAGAGTACCTGTAGGCCTATATTACAGATTTTTATAGCTACAGTTTACTATTACAGTATTGCTGTGTGCATGAATCCTTGGAAAACTGGTTACTCATAGCATTTATACGCATATCAAACACCTTGCACTGTTGCTAACAATGTCTGGAAAAGGCTAGAAAAGAACTATGTCCAAGAGCCGATAAGACCGGACTGGGCCGTAGAGTGAGAGTAGATCATCCTTGTAATCATCAGTCAATCCCAGTCATCAACACAGTAATAAGCAGAAATGTTTTACTTCTATACATTGAAAAGGGTGAAATCCGCAGTGAAAATACATAATTACCGCAACATAATGAGCATTATGTATACCTTTGAATATCCGCATCGTGCTCATATTTTCACCCTAAGATTTCTGGTCTTGAAAACCCCATCAACATGTATTATACTGTAAATCTGCACTGCAAATCGACAGTATTTCTGCCATGTCTGAACACCCTAAGGCTGGGCTTCCCACACGACATAAACGCTGCGGAATTTCCGCAACAGTATTCCGTGTGATAATTCCGCAGCATGTACAGTAGCAGCAAAGTGGATTGGATTTAGCAAATCCCAGCTAAATGCTGCAGAAAAAAATGCAGAAAAGTCATGCAGAAAGTGTTCTGTGACGCAACTTTCAATTCCGCAGCATGTTAATTTACGCTGCAGGTACTGTGCGGAGATGCTGCATGTTTGGGCCATAGACCTGAATGGGTAGCATAAGATCTGCACTATAATTTGCTATAATCAATGCTTGACCCTAAATCCGCAGGTAAAACCACTGCAGAAAATCAACAGCCCACAGCAATAACACGTAATTTGTTGCAAATTTCTGTTACAGATTTACCAGCGTTTTTTGGAGATTCTGAGGCAGATTTTCTGTTGCAGAAAATCTGCAGCGTCTCCTGTCTGTGGGAACATAGCCTAAAGGTCATGTAGATTCTTGGGGCATAAGCACTGTACAATAGTGCAATAGACAGTGAAGATACCGTTATAATGGGATTGATCCATGGGGAAATGGCTAAGGTAGATAACCCAGTCTCTCGTAGATACGTCCCACATACATCCCTTACATTGATAAGGAATTTAAATGCGATGCTGAGAAAAGTGTAATAATATTCAACCATATTACCGTTTCTGTAACAATTTGCTTTTATACTTTATTATTATTCATTAATACCATTGTATGTTTTAATGTTTATACCCTGAAACTTAAAGAGTATCTGTCACCACCTATTTACTTCCCCCACTGAGGGCAGCATAAGGTAGTGACAGAGATGCTGATTTCAGTGTTATGTCTAGATTTTGTAAAACGTACAGTTTAGGCTTCAGTTGCATCTGCACTAGGGCTCCATTCCGACGTTCCATCACAGTTTTCCATCGGAACGGAGCCCTGACAGACACAATTGATTTCAATGGTGATTCCATCACCATTGATTTCAACGGTGATGGATCCTGTGCCAATGGTTTCTGTTTGTCTCCGTTGTGCAAGGGTTCCGTCGTTTTGACGGAATCAATAGCGTAGTCTACTACGACCCTAGCGCAGATGTGAACAAAGCCTTAACTGTTGCAGCGCTCACATTGCGCTGTGGGGTAGTCTGATGTATTTAATAGTTGCTGCTAACCCTGGCCTCCCGCCACTGATATACAGTTTTCTCCCTATGCACATTATAGTAGCCCATTGCCACCTTAACAGGAAAATAATAGTGCTTCCCACAGTCTATTAGACTACATGTACTGGACAATGAAGATGTGAGATACTGAGATAATGAATTCCATGGCTCACATCACTGGTGGATTACAAGGGCTCCCTGTACTGTACTTCCATGTGTCCGCCCTTGGCTTGTAATGAGTCGTTGCCAAACACCTGGTTATACTGTTGACCTGTATTTTCTCCTTTTTGTTTTGAAGCTGTGGTCGTACTGGCTTTCATCATCTGCTGGCTGCCATTTCACATGGGAAGAATTGTCTTTGTGAACGTCAGTAACTTCCAACAGTTGACATTTTCACAGTATTTCAACATAGTCGCCATGCAGCTCTTTTACCTCAGCACCTCTATCAACCCAATTCTCTACAACTTCATTTCAAAGAAATACAGGACTGCAGCCTACAAGCTCCTCCGACATAGCACTTCAGATGAAAGAGCCTACAATGTTATCAAAGATGAAACAGGAGCTCACACAGAGACTACATGTATCCAGAATTAATATATTACAGACATCTGACGCTGAACAGTCAGGCACGGAGCAACAGAAGAGTCATAACTCACATTGCTAAGGAATCCTGATTTATGAAGCAATGAACATATCTCACTCAATCATTATTATTATAATTATTATTATTTTCTTTACCCTCATAATCTGCAGGCCTAAACATAGTAGAAAACCTTACGGAACGGAGACAAATGGAAACCATTAGCAACGCAAGCATTACGATTGAAATCAATGGTAATGAAAACAGAAGCTATGGTTTCCATATGCCTTGCCGTTGATGGGTTTCTCCGACGGAAAGGTCTGACAGAACCCATCAATGGAAATCGAATGCTGATGTGAACAGGCTCTAAGACTGCCCAGGAATACCGCAGGATCTAATAGGAGAAAGTCGGTCAGACCCAGTCAGTTGGCACACAAGGACAGCAGCGGGTTGCAAGATTAAAATCCCTTCTTTGTGTTAGCACTGCAGAGTTCCTGCAGATCCCCCACGCCTCCACCACGGTAGGGTACAACTGCCGGAGCTTCCTTCAGATGTTGTAACATTTCATACACTGAGGGTACTTTTACGGGTACTGATATCAGACCAAATGAGTGTGTTAGGCTGCGTTTACACTGCGTTTTTTTGTTTCGATTTTAACATGCATTTTTTGTTTTGGTAGATGTCTCCCAAAAAATGCATGTTAAAAAGGCAACAAAAATGCACATTGTGAACCCAACCTAAATGGCCAATTGATCTTAATATGACGTTTATAAAAATCTGTCTGCTAATCACAATAATTCTAGCGTGTTAACAGCATCTGAATATATCTAAAAGATAACTTCATTATAGGGAAAGGTTTTATTTAAAGATGATTCTTACAGATGAGAATTGATACATTAAGGCCTCATTCACACGAACGTGTCCGTTTTGCGCACGTAAAAAATGCAGCGCTTTTCTTGCGTTGCAGTTCCATTGAATTGCATAGGTCCGTGTGATGTCCGTTGTTTTAACGCGCGTAACATAGACGTGAAATATGCTCGTGTGAATAAGGCCTAAGCCTGTACATCAGAAAAGCTCCCGACGTCCTATGGACACTAAATGTGTCCATAGGAATTCATTAGCCCAACGGAAGCCAAAAAAAGTCTCCTACTGGCCTCTGTCGTGCTGGTATACATCTTTCTACCTTTTTTTTTGAGGCATGGAATAGCGAAATAGACTATGCCATATCATTAATCGGGATCCCGCAAGAAAACGTATACCGCATGTTATACTTTTTTTTATCATTGGAGCCTATGGGCCTAACAGTGGCATCTGTTACAGCGTAAGTTTAACATATACGTTGGGAGCTTTTCACGGCGTATACTTTAAACATAGGCTTAAAACATGATGTGAATGGGGCCTTACCTGCACAAGAACTACATATATGTGTGTCAAGGTTGCCAACCTGATCTTTTCTTTTTTTTTTTTGCCAGGATTTTTATCCCCAAAAAAAAATCATAGGCACCCAAAATTTTTCAGAATTGGAAAATTATAATGAATTATAAAGATGATGGGATATATGTCTATGGCTTAGCATACTCACAAGGGGAGGACGCAGGACTGAGAGCCTTGGGTAATCTTCCGGAGATGCTCTCAGCCCTGCAGTGTGCCTGCAGACATCATCCTCCACCACTACTAAACAGTGTATAAAACATTACAACATTTGCAGGAAGCTCTGACTGTTGTAATCTACAGTCGAGGAGGTGTGGGGGATCTGCAGGAACTATGTTAGACCCTGCCTGCAAAGAGGGGTTTTCAATCTTGCCATCCACTATCCTTGTGTGACAACGGACTTAGTCCCACACAACTTATTGGATCTTGAGTTTAGACTGGACATTCTCATTTGCTAATGGTAGGAGAAGCAGAACCTTGCATGGGGTACCTGCGGCTGCCGCCGAGCTAAATTGTGTCTCTCTGATCCTAGCTCCACTATGTGATAGATGCGGCTCCGCTCCAGGTTAGTATAAAATTAGGTTCACACCATGCCAGGAAATTCTCCCAACATATGCATGTAAGGTCCCCCTTTAGACTATCACAACTAAACGTATGCTAAGATCGTGCCCTTTGTCATATGTTTCTCTGGTATACCTTTGTTTCAATCGTATTAAAAAGTGTAGTCGACTACACTTTTCAATACTACTTCTATATACAACAAGGCAATGACAGATGTATGTAAGAGTACTGCATACAATTACATACGTACATATGCGTATATTCAGTCGCAAGCTTCAAACAGTCCCGCTGAACATAATGCTTGAACCTAGCCTATTATTGCTACAAAAAAAATATCCCACTATCAGTGGCGTAACTACCGCCGTAGCAGCAGTAGCGGCTGCTACGGGGCCCGCGGCATGAGGGGGCCCGTGTCGCCCGCCGGCACGGGCCCCCACCATGGCCGGAGGCTCCGCTAGCAGCCGCTATGGCTACTACAGCGGGACGCCACTGAACACTACGGCAGAGCAGGGAGGTATCTCCCCGCTCTGCCATTAACTGGTTCCCGACCGCTGGCTGTATTTTTACGGCCAGCGGTCAGGGTCCTTAAAACCCGAGCCATAGACTTTTTACGGCTCGGGTTTTAACTTGCTGCCCGCGCGATTGGGCAGCTGAATGTCAGGTCTCCAGCTGTCAGTGACTGCCGGGGACCCTGAGGAGAGGATAGAAGCAGCTTTCGCTGCTGCTGTCTTCTCTGATCACTTGTACACAGCGCCGCTGAATGCGCGCTGTGTACAGGAATAGAGACAGCAGCAGCGGCGCTGTCTCTATTCCTCCCGGTGATCATGTGACTGGTCACATGATCGCCAGGTGCCGTTAGTGACAGACTGCTGCTGGGTCTTAGTAGACCCAGCACAGCCCTATTAGTGACAATCGTCACTATGAGAGGGCTGATTTCCCCTGTAACTGGGGCTGCTGTGCATCTCCAATTACAGGGGAAAAACATGGTGTAAAAGAAAGAAAAAATATATATAAAGTTCCCCAAAGGTCTTCTTTGACCTTTGAGGGACAGACCATAGTAATAAAAAAATAATAAAGTGCAAAAAAAATGTAAATAATAAATACACATAAAATACCCACCCCAAAAAAAAACTTTCCCCCCCGCCAATCATTGTTGTAACACCAGCGCTGACCCAATTACCCTAATATAGACATGTAATATATAAAAATTTACGGTAGACAATGACGATCACAAATAAAAGGTCTATTTTAGGGTAAAACTATGTTATTACCAAAAAAAAAATAGCTGAAACGTAAAAAAGCTTATTTTTTTACTATTATTTTCAAACTTTATGAATAAAAATTCTAAAATAGCAAAAAAGGTGTGTATAAAAACGATAAAAAATGAAACCTGCATTGTTTACGGAAAAAACGTCGCAAAAATCACGTCGTTCGCACAACAAATAAAAAAGTTATAGCCATTTAACTAACACGTGCTAAAAATGGCTAAACGGTGTCTGGTCCTGAAGGCGCAAAATAGAGCAAAAGACACGTATCCCCCCCCCTCTCCACAGGACACGAATCCCCTCTCCACAGGACACGAATCTCCTCTCCACAGGACACGTAAACCCCTCTCCACAGGACACGTAACCCCCTCTCCACAGGACACGTATCCCCTCTCCACAGGACACGCATCCCCTCTCCACAGGACACGTATCCCCTCTCCACAGGACAGGGGATACATGTGTGATCGCTGGCAGCGATAGGGAGAACGGGGGACTGAAAGTCCCCTGAAGTTCTCCATCACAAACCTCGGACTTCCGGGGTCTGTGTCGGCAGCTCCGTAGAAATGAATGGAGCGCCGGTCCCGCTTGTGCGCATGCGTGACCAGCGCTCCTTTAATTTTTATTGAGCTGCGCAGACGCCGGAAGTCCGAGGTTTGTCATGGAGAAGTTCAGGGGACTTTCAGTCCCCCGTTCTCCCTATCACTGCCAGCGATCACACATGTATCCCCTATCCTGTGGAGATCCTGTGGAGAGGGGATACATGTATTTTGTAGGACACACTGTAGGTCACATTTTTTTGGGCGTTCCCTACAGGGGGGGGGAAACGCTGTATGGCGTTCCCTACAGGGGGGGTGGCTGTATGGCGTTCCCTACAGGGGGGAACGCTGTATGGCGTTCCCTACAGGGGGGGAACGCTGTATGGCGTTCCCTACAGGGGGGGCTGTATGGCGTTCTCTACAGGGGGGGTGGCTGTATGGCGTTCCCTACAGGGGGCTGTATGGCGTTCTCTACAGGGGGGGCTGTATGGCGTTCTCTGCAGAGGGCTGTATGGCGTTATCTACAGGGGGGCTGTATGGCATTATCTACAGGGGGGGCTGTAAAAAAGGCACTATCTACAAGGGAGGGGGGGTTGTGTGACACCCAGGGGAGGGGGGCCCCAGTCAAAAGTTTGCTATGGGGCCCAATCTTCCCTAGTTACGCCCCTGCCCACTATGAATAGTTGACTTTCACACTGCTGTGCATGAACCTGAAGTCACATATGATACGCAATTGGAACAAAACTGTGCAAAGACATCCAATTGTGGACCTTTCTGAACTTACTTTGTGTGCAAAAGATACTATATTAATGGACTTCGTGTGGAAATGTATTTATCAACCAGACAATAGGCTGAATGATTTCATCCCAAATATTATACAAGTGTTTTACCCTCATTAGGTGGCCTTAGGACATTGTGCAGTACCAGATACAGAACTTAGCTGATATATATCACTCTCTATTCCTGATCAGATAATTAATCTGCAGTTTTGACATTCTCATATCTATGTAAAGGGCATTTTTTGTGTTGTAACTATTTGTGATCATTACCTGGTTATATGCGTCTGAATGGTTATTGTGTCTTTCTGTAATATGTCATGTAAGAGGGCTAACAAGATCTTCTATATCAAAACATTATGATTATACATTATTATACTGTCACCAAAAATGTATGACTAATGTAATAGCTGTAAATATACACTAATACATATAGATTGAAAACTCTGATGAATTTATTTTACAAAGTTCAAAGTAAATTATTGGAAGGGGGTCTAAGCCTTATATATAAAGCTGTTTAAGCCAAGGACCCCCTCTATAAACCAGAGCAGAGAGTTTCTGCCCGACTCCTTTTAGAAATAGTTCTATACACTACTAGGACATGAGTCGATATGCAGGGTGTTCTTACTCCCTGTGCACATGATTGTCTCTGAAAGGTAACATTAGTGGCTATGACTTAGATGTTCAGATGTATCAGGTCTCAAGTAAAAACTTTAGTCATTTTTTAAAAGGTTTGTCTTGTTTGGACCAACTATTTTTGAATCCCTAGAAGAAAAGCATGTTGTGGGGGTGCCCTACAGCTGGGAAAGCTGAGCATTACATGAGCCCACTAAAAACATGCACCAAAAAACAGGCCAATAGCAAAATCAATGCTACCCCCCATGGTATGTGTACAAGGTAGATACACTATATGGACGAAAGGATTGGGACACCTACATATTACACCTACAGAAGTTTTTATGATGTCCCACTCTAAATCCATAGGTATTAACATGGAATTGGTCCTCTCTTTGCCGCCAAACAGCTTCCACACTTCTGGGAAGACTTCTACAAGATTTTGTAGTGTGTCTGTGAGAATTTTTGGCCAACAACATTTGTGAGATTAAACACTGATGTTAGAGGAGAGGGCCTGGCTTACAATTTCTATTCTAGTTCATCCCAAAGGTGGGATTGAGGTCAGGGCTCTGTGCAGGCCAGTCACGTTCTCCTACACCAAACTCACCCAACCATACCTTTATGGGCATTGCTTTATGCACTGGGGCACAGTCCTGCTGGAAAAGAAAAGGGCCGAACCCCAAACTATTCCCACAAAGTTGGAATCTACAATTGTCCAAAATGTCTTGGTATGCTGAAGCATTAAGATTTCCCTTCACTAGAACTAATCGTTCTAGACCAGCCCAATAACTTTATCCCTCCTCCACCAAACTTTACAATTGGCACAATGCAGTTAGGTAAATAACGTTCTCCTGGCATTCGCCAAACCCAGACTCGTCCATCAGACCGCCAGATAGAGAATTGTGATTCGTCACTTCACAGAACACGTTTTCCACTACTCCAGAGTCCAGGGGTGGCGTGCTTTACACCACTTCATCTGACGCTTGACATTGTACTTGGTGATGTAAGGCTGGCATGCAGCTGCTCGGCCATGGAAACCCATGTCATAAAGCTCCTGACTCACAGTTTTTGTGTGGATGTTACTAGAAGAGGTTTGGAGTTCTGCAGTTATTGTCAGTTATTGTTGGCGACTTTTATGCAATATGTACCTCAGCACTCGGCGACCTGTCCCTGTAACTTTACTTGGTCTGCCACTTCGTGGCTGAGTAGTTTGGTTCCTAAACGCCTCTACTTTGCAATAATATCACTCACAGTTGATCGTGGAATATCCAGGAGGGAAGAAACTTCACGAACTGACTTGTTGCAGCAGTGGCGTTCTATAAGGGTATGTTCACACGCGTAACCAAAAACGTCTGAAAATACGGAGCTGTTTTCAAGGGAAAGCAGCCCCTGATTTTCAGACGTTTTTTTGAGCAACTCGCGTTTTTTACGTCCGTTTTTGGAGCTGTTTTCAATAGAGTCTATGAGAAAACGGCTCCAAAAACGTCCCATGAAGTGTCCTGCACTTCTTTTGACGAGCTGTCATTTTATGCGCCGTATTTTGACAGCGACGCGTAAAATGACAGCTTGTCTGCACAGAACATCGTAAGACCCATTGCCAGCAATGGGCAGATGTTTGCCGACGTATTGGAGCCATCTTTTCAGGCGTAATTCGAGGCATAAAATGCCTCCATTACGTCTGAAAAGAGGTCGTGTGCACATACCCTTACAGTACCACACTGGAATTCAGTAAGCTCTTTGGAACGACCCATTCGTACACCAATGTTTATAAAGGCAACTGCATGGCGAGGTGCTTCAGAAGTGTGTCACAATACTTTTGTCCATATAGTGTAGGCAAGGGCTAGGGTTATGCAGCTCCAGTTTTTCATTTTTCAATAGTTGTTTTTAATAATGCCGCCCACTCAGTGCTGCGCAGAAAATGTTTGTAAAAGGTTTTGTTATGTGTGCTTAGCTTTATCAGAGATCTTACTGGCTGTTTCTAAGCATGCTTGACTATATATTGGGTTTACCTGTAGATCATCTGTCAAGTAATAGCCCTAGTGTCAGCATAACAACCATAAATTCAACTCAATATAATATAATATAGTGTAAGACTCCAGACTAAGGTGTGTAACTAGATAGATGGCTTTTCATATTGGAGCATATGCGTTACAACATGCAGTTATTTGTACATGCCTTGACAAAATGAGCAGTCTACCAGCAATATAATAAGAACAGCCCATTAGTTTTATAAACTATTTGCCTTCTCTTTTGTGCTTGTCCCCTTACAAATATTTGCAGAATCGGCTTTGCGATAATGTAACCAAACACACGGAAATGAGATTCACAGGAATGCCCTGAAAAGTGATACTAAAAGCCTGGCACCTCTAGGATACTATTAGGGAAATATTCACATCAAGTTCGGCATATAGCCTGGACAGAGATCCGAGCAACCGTACTTGTGTCTTTGTATTGTCCTGATGTTTGCTCAGAAATCTGCAAACATGGTAAATAATACAGGCTACAGAGTGGGATTTATGGGACATTTCCATTGTCATAAGATTACTTATATTTGCTTACGTCCTGTAATGTTCACTAGGACCGTCAGGATGATGTATAGTCTTACCTGGCTACTAATTGTTTGGTACTCCAATACCCTCAGACAGATTCTTCAATAACTATGGATCAAATTTGGTACATTACAAAGCTCAGAGGAAAAATACAGAATCATCACATCAAATGAACATCAATTTCAGACACAGTCAAGGCTGCTGCCTAACACACAGGGCCGATTCTAGCTTTTCTGCTGCCTGAGGCGAAAATTGAAAATTGACGCCGCCCCCCCCCCCATTTTTGTCCCTTCCCAGCCTAATAATACCAGCCTGCGGCCACCCTAGTGCCCGACCATCGCTACAGATGGTCAGGTACTGGATTGTACCCGGCTCTTCCCCATACCCCTGATGGCGGTGGGTACCGGGGTAAAAATGTGTGTTAGTGCTAGCCTTTTTACTAGCTAACACTAAACCACAGTATTAGTAATGGGTGTCGTCAAACAGACAACTACCATTACCAAGGCCCCATGCACACGGCTGTGCGCGTAATCATGGCCCGCGATTGCAGGCACGGCCGGCCGCCCACATTTTCATGCCGTGCTCCCATACAAAGTATGAGAGCACGGCCTGTAAAATGCAAAAGAATGGACATGTTCATAATTTTCTGAACATTTCTACGGCACGGACACCCATCCGTAGCGATACGGAAAGGTGTTCGCGGCCAATAGAAGTGAATGGGTCCGTAATTGCGGACCGTATTATGGACCGCAATTACGCAGATTTTTTACAGTCGTGTGAATGGGGCCTAAAGCACTAATAAAGTATTAAAAAACACAAAGGCATAAGATTTTTTTTATTGAAATTAACCCCTTCAGGACTGAGCCTGTTTTGGCCTTCAGGACGAAGCCGATTTTTCAAATCTGACATGTGTCACTTTATGTGGTAATAACTCCGGAATGCTTTTACCTATCCAAGCGATTCGGAGATTGTTTTCTCGTGACATATTGTACTTTATGTTAGGGAAAAAATTTGTTCGATAAATTCAATATTTATTTGTAAAAAACACCAAGATTTAGAGAAAATTAGCAAAAATTTCCATTTTTCTAAATTTAAATGCATCTACTTGTAAAACAGATAGTAATACCACACAAAATACTTACTATTTTATATTTCCCATATGTCTACTTTATGTTTGCATCGTTTTTTGAACATTCTTTTATTTTTCTAGGACGTTACAAGGCTTAGAACTTTAGTAGCAATTTCTCATGTTTTCAAGAAAATTTCAAAAGCCTATTTTTTCAGGGACCAGTTCAGTTCTGAAGTGGCTTTGAGGGCCTTATATAATAGATAGTCCCCATAAATCACCCCATTTTGAAAACTGCACCCCTCAAAGTATTCAAAACAGCATTTAGAAAGTGTTTTAACCCTTTAGGCGTTTCACAGGAATTAAAGCAAAGTAGAGGTGAAATTTACAAATTTCATTTTTTTTTTGAAAATTAATTTGTAATACATTTTTTCTGTACCACAGAAGGTTTTACCAGAGAAACGCAACTCAATATTTATTGCCCAGATTCTGCAGTTTTTAGAAATATCTCACATGTGGTCCTAGTGCGGTAATGGACTGAGGCACCAGCCTCAGAAGCAAAGGAGCAACTAGTGGATTTTGGGGCCTCCTCTTTTTAGAATCTATTTTAGGTACCATGTCAGGTTTGAATAGGTCTTGTGGTACCAAAACAGTAAAGACCCCCAAAAAGTGACCCCATTTTGGAAACTATACCCCTCAAGGAATTTATCTATGGGTATAGTTAGCAATTTTAACCCACAGTTTTTTTGCTAAATTTATTTGAATTAGTATGTGAAGATGAAAATCTACTTTTTTTGTGAAAAAACATAAAAATTTTAAATATTTACAAGGAATAAAGTAGAAAAAACACCCCAACATATGTAAAGCAATTTCTTGCGATTATAGCAATACCCCATATGTGGTAATAAACTGCTGTTTGGACCCACAGCAGGCCTCAGAAGGGAAGGAGCACCATTTGGATTTTGGATTTCTGATTTTGCTGGAATAGTTTTCAGTGCCGTGCCACGTTTGCAATGCACTGGAGGGATGAAAACCATGGAAACCCCCAATAGTGACCCCATTTTGGAAACTACACTCCTCAAGGAATTTTTCTAGGGGTAAAGTTAGAATTTTGACCCCACAGTTGTTTTGCTGAAGTCATTGGAATTAGTCTGTAAAGGTAAAAAAAAATTCTGTAACAACTTAGAAATTTTTAATTTTTACAAGGAATAAAGGAGAAAAAGCACCCCAACATTTGTAAAGCAATTTCTCCTGATTACGTAAATACCCCATATGTGGTAATAAACTGCTGTTTGGACCCACACCGGGGCTTAGAAGGGAAGGGGCACCATTTGGCTTTTGGATCTCAAATTTAGCTGGAATAGTTTTTCGGTGTCATGTCGAAATTGCAAAGCCCCTGAGGTACTAAAACAATGGAAACCTCTCAAAAGTAACCCCATTTGGGAAACTACACCACTTAAGGAATCTATCTAGGGGTATAGTGAGCATTTAGGCCCCACACGTCTTTTGCAGAATTTATTAGAATTAGGCCGTGAAAATTAATATCAACACTAAAATGTTGAATTTTTTCAATTTCACAAAGGATAAAGGAGAAAATGCACATTTGTAAAGCAATTTCTCCTGAGTACGGCAATACCCCACATGTGGCCATAAATGTTTTTTCAATAGAAAATAAATTAACCCTTTCCGGACTGATCCATGTTTTGCTTTTTCTTTTTCGTTTTTCCTCCCCGCTTTCCGAGAGCCACAACGTCTTTATTTTTCCGTCAATAGAGCGGTGTGGGGGCTTATTTTTTGCGGGACGAGCTGTAGTTTTTATTGGTAACATTTTTTCAGCACTTTTTATAACATTTTTTGGTAGAGCGAAGGTGACCAAAAAACTGCGATTTTGCCATTTAAAATTCTTTATTTTTCACGGCGTTCACCGTGCGAGTTCAATAATGGTATATTGTAATAGCTTGGACTTTTACGGACGCAGCAATACCAATTTTGTGTATTTTTTTAATTTTTTTACATTACTTTAGAGAAAAAATATGAAAAGGGTTTATTTTTGGACTTTAAATATTTAATTTTTTCCACTAATAATAACGATTTACTTTTGTTTTTACATATTTTATTAGTCCCCCTAAGAGACATGAACCAGCAATCATTAGATCACTGGTAGAATACACTGCAATACTAATGTATTGCAGTTTATTGTGATTTTTACAGGCTCCTGTAACAGCGCGATCGCTGTTTCTGTCCGTTAGTCCCGGGTATCAGCTGTAATACACAGCTGACACCCGCAGCGTATGGCACGGGCTCAGTGCGTGAGACGCTCCATATATCACCCCCCACACCACGACATGCTATTAAGTCATGGTGCACGAAGGGATTAATTCGCAGCCGATGGTGGAAAGTGAAAATTAAAATTTTCCACTGATGTGCCATTTTAGTGCACTATATGTTGTGCCCAGTTTGTGCCACAAATACCACAAATAAAATATTAACAGGGTTCTCCCGGGTATGGCGATGCCATATCAGTGGACATAAACGGCTGTTTGGGCAGACTGTAGGGCTCAGAAGGGAGGGACGCTATTTGGCTTTTGGAGCGCAGATTTTGCTTGGTAGAAGCTCTGGCGTTTTGCTGGTATTTCAGTTTATAATGTGGGGCAAATGTAGGCTGGGCAGAGTATATCAGGGCATAATAAGAAGGTATAATAATGGGGTAAATAAATAATAATCCGCAGATATGTGGCCAGTGTTGCACTTATATTATAAATGGCGCCCGATCTTATCCGTTTTTGGAACGCTCTGCACATTTTGCATCGCCATAATCTGGGAGCCGGAACTTTTTTTATTTTTTCACCACCGGAGCTGTGTGAAGGCTTATTTGTTGCGGGACAATCTGTAATTTTCATTGGTACCATTTTGGGGTACATGCGATTTTGTTGATCACTTTTTATTCCATTTTTCGGCAAGCAAGGTGACCAAAAACCATCAATTCTGACAATGATTTTTATTTATTTTTTACGGCGCTTACCCTGGGCTATAAATGACTATTATACTTTATTCTGCGGGTCGGTACGATTGCGGCGATACCATATGTATCTAGGTTTTTTTATGTTTTGCAGCGTTTGCGCAATAAAATAGCTTATTTAGAAAATAATTTATTTTCTGTGTCACCATATTCTGAGAGCCGTAACTTTTTTATTTTTCAGTCAAAAAAGCTGTGTAAGGGCTTGTTTTTTGCGGGACGGGTTGTAGTTTGTATCGGTACAATTTTGGCGTACATGCGACTTTTTGATCACTTTTTATTGTATATTTTGTGAGGGGTGGTGACCAAAAAAAAGTGATTCTCGCTTTGTTTTTCATTTATTTTTTTTGCGGTGTTCACCGTGCGGGAAAAATAATATTATAGTTTTATAGTTGGGGTCGTTACGAACGCGGTGATACCAAATATGTGTACTTTTTTTTTACGTGTTCATTTTTTTTCCTATAATAAAAGACTTATTATAGGATAAAAAGCAGTTCATGTTTATGTCACTTATAACTTTTATTTTTACACTTTTTTTAAAACATTTTTATTCTTTTTTTTTACTTTTTTCACTTGTCCCACTAGGGGACACTTAGACTTGCAGCTTTGATCGCTGCTGGAATACACACGTAGTGTAATGCATTCCAACTGTCATTGTGACGTGACAGTCACAATGACCTCCGGGTGGTCCTCATAGGCTTCTGTACATGGCAACCCGGAAGCCATTGTCTGGCGTCCGGTTGCCATGGGTACGATCCCCAGCCCCCGTGATTTCACATGGGGGCTGCCGATCGGCGCTAAACACCTTAATTGTGGCGTTCAAATCGAACGCCGAAATTAAGGGGTTAACTGCCGAAATCAGCGGCGATAGGCCGCTGATCGGCAACGGGGAATGCAGGGCTGACGCCCTGCACAGTTAGCCGCCGCTGCGGTGTAGCGCCGCGCGGCGGTTAACTGTCAAAGCACAGACGTAACTGCACGTCAAGGTGCGCGAACTTACTGCACACCTCGACGTACAGTTACGTCAAGGTGCGGGAAGGGGTTAAAAGTCCCCTACACAACCCTCTTAGATGATTTTCGCTTTATTTAAAAAATAAAAAAAAATGGTCAAAGTGGTCCAACGAATCTTCGACGTAGTCCAAACGGTCCAACAGAACCTGCAAAACAAAAATTAGCAATATCAAAAATAATAAATTCTTATACTCACCTACAGCAGTCTTCTGTCTTCTACCCGATGCCACAATAGAAACTAGACGTCAATGAACTCTAAATTTTATTGTGGCACACAGGACCTAGAGATGCGCAGGAACTCCTAATAAAAATTATAACACCTTTCCTTTAAAGGGTAACTAAACTTTTATAAAACTTCTTAGATGTCATAGGGACATTTCAGTGCCCGGACCCCCATCGAAAAAAAACTTCTGACATGTCACTATGATATCTCAGAAGCTTTTAAAAGTTTAGTTACAGTTGAAGCAGTCAAACCCCCCTAGCAGTATAACTACTGGGGGCGCTATGGGGGAAATTATACTGCAAGGGGGGTCTGAGTGTCAGACTGCTGAGGGCTCTGTGGGGAAGGATTATACTGTGCTCAGCATCCTGCCCCCAATAATTTAAAAGTGATCGGTCGACGCTGGGTGGGGGACTATACTGCAAGGTGGGGCCTGAGCATCTTACTGACTGCAGAGGGCTCTGCGGGGGGAATAATCCCCCCATAGAGCCTTCAGTAGTTATTATACTGCAAGGGGGGGTCTGAGCATCTAACTGACTGCTGATGGCTCCATGAGGGGGAAATTACCCCATAGAGCTCTCAGCAGTCAGTTAGAACATCCCCGAAAAACGATTGAAAAAAATGAAAGCTGAACGCCTCCAAACATCTGCCCATTGATTACAATGGGAAAAACTGTGTTTTGTTCCGACTGGGTGTTTTTTTACGCGGTCTTTTGAATAAATGGTGCATAAAAAATGCCCCGTAAAGAGAAGTGCATGTCACTTATTGAGCCGTTTTTGGAGCCATTTTTTACTGCGTCAATAGAAAAACAGCTTAAAAAACTACCACTAAAAATGCCTCATAAAACATTTGTGGTTTCAAAAACTGCTGAAAATGAGAGGCTGTTTTTCCTTGAAAAGCGCTCCGTATTTTACATCTGTTTTTACTTTCGCGTGTGAACATACCCTAAAATCGTGAAATACGACATAATAATAAGAGCTTTCTTTTCACAGGGGTAGAAGATGGGCCCAACATATTGGCCACTGAATTGGCATATCTATAGAAAAATTGCAAATTTCACTCTGCAACATCCATTGCACACTAATTTCTGCAAAACACCTGTGGGAACATAATGCTCACCACACCTCTATATTAATTCCTTGAGGGGGTAGTTTCCATAAAGGGGTCACCTCTCAGAGGTTTTCACTGTACTCAGTGGCTCTGCAAATGCAACATGGCATCTGCTAACCATTCCAGCAAAATCTGTGCTCTAAACACCAAATTACGCTCCATCCCTTCTGAGCCCTGTCGTATTGCTGTACTCACGAGAAATTACACAATAAATGTTATTTTTTTTGAAAATTACAAATTTTTATTTTTTTTAAAAACTACATACTATTGGAAAAATGTTACATTTTAAATTTTCATGGACCAGTTCTGATAAATTTTATGAAACACTTATGAGGTCAAAATGCTCACTACATGAATTCTTTGAGGGGTGTTGTTACCAAAATAGGGTCTTTTTACTTGGTGTTTCTTATGTTTTGGCACCTCAAGTCCTCTTTAAACATGAAATAGTGACTGGAAAACATCCTAATAAAAAGGAGGCCCCAAATTTACATGGCGCTCCTTAATTTCTGAGGCCTGTGTTTCAGTCCATTAGCATACTAGGGCCACATATGGGATATTTCTTAAAACTGCAGAATCAGGGTAATAAGTATTGAGTAGAGTTTCTCTGTTCTCTGTTAACCCTTGCTGTATCACAGAAAAAAAAGATTCAAACTGAATTTCCGCCCCAAAAAATAACGTTTTAAAAGTTCACTTTTACTTCCGTTTCGACCACTTTGGTGGAGTTTTTAAAATGTGGTGATTTATGAGGGGTTTCGCAAGTTTTGTCGATAATTTGAAAAACCGCTATTAAAATTCCTTTTTTTTATTTTATTTCTGTTTTATTTATTTATCATAGGTGCATGACAGCTAAAATGACACATTGCACAATTCTGTAAAACATAGATATGACATGTAGGCACCAATGTAAATTATACAGTCATAGAAAACACGAAGAAAGAGAGGGGACCGGAGAGGTGAGGGAAAGGGTGGTAGGGGGAACTTATCCTCAGGGTCCATCCCATAGACAGGCGTCCCAGACGAGGAACACGAAAATCCAGTGACGCATTATTAGGATATTAGATCAAGACACTCTGAAGAATTCTCAAAGCTTACCCACGTAGACCATACTCGCATAAACTTATCATGAGTGTCCCTTAGGGAAGCCGTAAGCTCCTACATCCGTTTCACTTCTTGGATCTTCTGAAACGAAGGGCGTATCGAGGGAGCCTCCACCTGTTTCCACATTGCCGGAATGCACGCACGTGCCGTGTTGATCAGATGTCGTACTATGGACTTCTTGTATGTGGAGATCGGGATGTCACACAAATGAAGCAGGAAGAAGCCCGGAGATCTGGGCAGCGTGTAGTCCGTAAACCGACATATTACAGTTCAAACCGTCTCCCAGAATGTTTTTAAATGCTGACACCCCCAGAACGTGTGTAAGAGATCCCCGACCCCAACCCCGCATCTCCAACACATAGGAGACACCTCTGGGTAAAATGTATTAAGCCTGGAAGGGACCCTGTACCACCTTGTCAGTATCTTGTATCCCGCCTCTTGAATTCTACTTGATATCGAGGACTGATGGGTCATGATATATAGTCAAGTACGCTCCCCCGCGGTAAAACTCCTGCCTAGATCCGTCTCCCACTTAGCCAAGTATGAGGGGTGTGAGTCTGCCGTTGGGGAATTTATGAGACTGTAGTTTGCCGAAAGGGCGTGACTGACCGTGCCCGACATTGTGCATTGTATTTCAAATGGTGTAAGCGCACGCGAGAAATCCGCCGCTGGAGCAAGGGATAGCAGAAAGTGACGAAGCTGGGAGGCCTGCCAAGGCGGAAGGTGTCCCGGATCCGAACTGTCCACTAATTGAGCTGCCGTCTGCCAACTGCCATCCATGATATAATGGCGGGCCTGTGTCTCCCACACTAAGCGTTTGCGGGAAAACGGCCCGGATTCACACCCCGGCTGAAAAGCGGGATTGTCCAGTATTGGGTATAGCGGAGATGGTAATGGGGAGATCCGTGAATGTTTGAACGCCTGCGCCGCAACACGCAGGGTGGGGCCTATAAGCGAGTGCGATTTTGCCGAGGTTGAGATCTGATCCAGTAACCATGGTGCCACCGCGAGAGGAAGGGATATGAAGGATTGTTCCAACTTGACCCATGGTTTAGACTTGGAATGTCTACACCAGTCTACAATACGCGTCAAATGTGCCGCCTGGTAAAAGCGGTGGATATCCGGCAAGCCCAGACCACTGTCAGATCTCGTGCGGGTCAGAATCGCTCGTACAATGAATGCGGGTTTGTTCGACCAGATAAACTTAAGCATTAGAGAAGTGAGTGAGGTAAAGAAAAGGCGTGGTATGTAGATTGGGAGAGCCTGAAAGATGTAGAACAGCCGAGGCAACACATTCATCTTGAATATGGCGCAATGGCCGAACCAAGTGAAGGTCCCTTTCGACCATCTCTCAAGGTCTCCCTGGAGTGTCCGTAATATGTGCGGATAGTTACAGGTATACAGGTGTGAGGGTCGACTTGTGAGCCGAATACCAAGATATTTAATGGAACTAGTCGCCCACTTAAAGGGGAAGGAATCCGCCAAGGTTGCCATTTCCTGGGGTGAGAGGGAGACATTCAGAGCCTCAGATTTTTGAAAATCAATTTTAAAGTTAGACAGCACTGCAAATGACAGGAATTCGGCCATCAGGTTCGGCACCGAAATACGGGACCGTGAAAGGAAAAACAATAGTTTGTCCGCATATGCTGCGACTTTATGAGTCGTGGCCCCCACCTGCACCCCCGCAACATCTGGGTTGGCTCGGACATGACATAAGAAGGGCTCCAGACATAGCGTAAAGATCAAAGGAGATAATGGACAGCCCTGGCGGGTCCCGTTGGAAATGGGAAAGGAGGAGGAATGATGCCCGTTAACCTTCACCGATGCCGAGGGGGATGAGTACAGACTCAAAATCCAGCTGAGCATTCCCCGGCCCAGACCTATGTAAGATAAAGTCTCCTGGAGGAACGACCAGTCAATCCGGTCGAACGCTTTCTCGGCATCGGTGGAGAGCACAAACGCTGGGACCGAGGAGGCGGTAATGTGCTCAATGATGTTGACTGCTCGAATAGTATTATCTCTAGACTCTCTCGTAGGGAGGAAGCCCGTCTGATCCCCATGAATTATTGTCGATAAAAGCGGTGCGATTCGGGTAGCCAAGATCCTTGAGAAAAGTTTTAAGTGTAAATTTAGAAGGGAGATGGGCCGGTAACTACTGCATTGGGAGGGATCTTTATCCTCCTTGGGGATTACTGTGATGTGAGCCCTCAACGTGTCTGTAGGCAGCGATCTACCTACTGTGATTGAATTAAACGCCGCCAAAAAAGGACTGGTGAGGAGGGGAGTAAGTTTTTTTATTATATGCCAGAGAAAGACCATCGGGCCCTGGGGCCTTACCTGCAGGGGAAGAAAAATTATGTCTTTTAACGTCCTAAATTTTATTTATAAAAAAAAAAAATGTCTACATATAAAAGACAAGGCAAACCCTATTCATTTACTAGGGCAAAGTTCACATTTGCGTTGTATAATCCGTTACTCTGATCCGTTTTTAGATTAGTGGATGTTATAAAAATAACGGATGCAAACAGATGGTAAATTGTCAGTTTGCATCCTGTTTTATCAATTTATAACGGATCCGTTTTTTGTTTAATTGATAGTCTGTTGCTAGGCTCTTATCTTACTTTTTTTTATTTTTTTTATTGGGGGCCTATAAATGAGTACTGTATATGAGTATGAGTACATTCATCAATTTACACCATTATGAGAAAGCGAAAAAAAAAATTTTTTCTCACCAAACGTTATGTAGATACAGCTCCAAAATGGCAATAGAATGTCTGCTGGGGGTCACTTCCAGTTTCTTCCTATCACTTAGGCCCCATGCACACGAACGTAAAAACGCCAGTAATTACGGGTCGTAATTACGGGCACGGTCGTGTGCATGAGGCTTAAAGGTGTTTTCTTGTCAATAGAGTTTTAGATGATTTGCAAAATGCTGTCTGCAAATGGGCAGAGCAAAAATAAAAAGGATTCTTTTAACTGATGAAAAAAACTGATGCAAACTGATTACAATCCGTTTGCATCTGTTTTAGGCTTCGTTCACATCCTCGTCAGGGTCCCGTTCTGATGTTCTGTCAGGAGTTTTCCGTCAGAACGTGACCCTGACAAACAAACGGAAACCATAGGTTTTCGTTTGCATCACCATTGTTTTCAAAGGTGACGGATCCGGTGCCAATGGTTTTCGTTTGTTTCAAAGCGCTGGAACCCTTGCACAACGGAGACAAACGCAAACCATTGGCACCGGATCCGTCACCATTGAAATCAATAGTGATGGAAACGGAAACCTATGGTTTACGTTTGTGTCAGTCAGGGCTCCATTCTGACGGAAAGCTCAGACGGAACGAAGCCCTGACGCAGATGTGAACATAGTCTTACATTGACACCAATGTTAAAAATAACTGATCGGGGGCTTAGCTATGGAGCCGTGAGCCGTCTTGGGGAGCTCTGTTACTTCGAGCACAGATACTGCTGATTATACCGTGTTATCCTCACTGACGATGCCCGGAAAACGTAGGGGATCTTCATCTAGACCCTCTCGTGCCTTACCTAGATCCTCAACTCGAAGTCTGAGTATGGACCGATTTCTTGCATCTTCACACTCTCCCCCGGTTTCCGGCATAGAGGAAATGGCGCCGCCACTATCACCTTCCTCGGGGCCTGAGTTCTCTCTTCAGCAGTCTTCTCGGCACTCTTCATCACGTCTGCCTGTGGAATCTTTCGTGTCTCTTCTCCTCAATGAGGTAACTCCTTCCCTTCCCCCTGTTGCAACATCTCCTGCTGACGACAGCCATCTTATCCCCTATGGTGGAGGGACAGTCAGGGCAGTCGGGCCTCCATGCTGAGCTTCACCTCTTGCATGATTTGATTCAGGGACTTCCAACCAGGCAAGATTTAGATTCCCTTGTCTCTCGTATTGAGCAAGCTCATCAGCAAGCTATTTCAGACATACGGTCTGACATTGATAGACTGGATAATAGAGTCCTGGACTCTGAGCAGACTGTGTCCGCCATTGACTCCAGAGTGACTTCCCTTGAAATGGCAGCCATCTTGAATAGAACTCAGCTGCAGTTCCTAGCTCTCCAATTGGATGACCAGGAAAACAGGGGATGTCGCAACATCATCTGTGTTAAAGGCCTCCCTGAACTTGGCTCCCGTGATGAGCTCTCAAGGGTCTCATTCATTTTTAACACCCTGACTAATAGGCCCACGGATGCCACTTTCCTGCTGGATAGCATTCACCGAGTTGCTCGCTCAGGACCGACCGATCCCTCTAATCCACGAGATGTATTATGTTGTCTTCATTTTTACACTGAGAAGGATTTAATCGTTCGGGGAGCCTGGTCACACGGTCCGCTGGCTGTTGAGGGGACTACAGTTACGGTTTACCCGGATATTTCTTCCAGAACGCTCTATATGAGGCGTCTCCTTCATCCTCTCCTGGATAAAATTAAAGCTACAGGGGCTACCTACAGATGGGGGCACCCGTTCCATGTGATCGTTAAGAAAGATTCCAATTCCTTTCTTTTACGCCATTACTCGGATCTAGATGGCCTGTTTCGATTTCTGCATATTGAGCCCTTCCCAGTCCCTGACTGGTTGACGCTGGAAAGATCCCACCAGTTGCCGAGACGACGTCAGCGACGACCCAGTTACACTTCCATCAACAGGTCCTCCTCTACGGATTTGCATCCATCTCGTCCAGGATCTCTCATTATGACTCCCTCCTGAAGCCTAGTTTTGGGACATCCTGCATGACTACCTCTCGGCCAGCTTGGCGATGTTACTGCACAAATATGATGCCCTTGTATTGCCTACCGGCATTACTATACGGTAGTCAGTCTCATACCTTACTTGGCTTTTATACATGTAAAATTGCTGTTAACTTGGTTCTTTGTTTTATACCTATAGAGAATTTTGGACAGCCGACACTGTTTATACGTAATGCTTGTTACTGCTCTTCTCCATGTCTTTTGGGCTCTATCCTGTCTCCATTTGGGCTATTGTTTTTATACCTGATGTAGTCTCTATCAATGTAACCCTTCCTTTCCCCCTCGTTCCCTCCTCTTGTCCTCTTCGTACCCCCTACTGCTCATTGCTATTGTAGGTAGGACAGGTGTATGCTAGTTTTGATAACAACTGTGTGTGGTCCTACCACACGGTTTCCCTTCGTTTTCCTCCCATTCTTCCCTTACAAGCACCATCTCCTATCTGTTCCCTGTGTCTATATTAGCCCATAGACTTCTGCTTTGTGATTTTGTGGGCCCTGTCTCAACCTTCCTGCTCTGGTGGAACAGATAGAGCTTACTTCTTTTGTTCTATTCTCTTGAAGCTCGATGAGCCTCCGGTTGTTCAGTGGTAGGGTATTCTTTCTTCTGGCAGATGGGCTGTCTGTCTTCATACTCCTCTATAAAGTGTCATATGTATCAATTTCTTTTACTTTGGGGTTTAGTTCTTTCTACTCAATATTTTCCCTGCTTTTTCCTGGCCGTATCGCCATGGTTCAGTAATGTACAGTGAAGGAAATAAGTATTTGATCCCTTGCTGATTTTGTACGTTTGCCTACTGTCAAAGACATGAACAGTCTAGAATTTTTAGGATAGGTTAATTTTACCAGTGAGAGCTAGATTATATAAAAAAGAAAAACAGAAAATCACATTGTCAAAATTATATATATTTATTTGCATTGTGCACAGAGAAATAAGTATTTGATCCCTTTGGCAAACAAGACTTAATAATTGGTGGCAAAACCCTTGTTGGCAAGCACGGCAGTCAGACTTTTTTTGTAGTTGATGATGAGGTTTGCACACATGTTAGATGGAATTTTGGCCCACTCCTCTTTGCAGATCATCTGTAAATCATTCAGATTTCGAGGCTGTCGCTTGGCAACTCGGATCTTCAGCTCCCTCCATAAGTTTTCGATGGGATTAAGGTCTGGAGACTGGCTAGGTCACTCCATGACCTTAATGTGCTTCTTTTTGAGCCACTCCTTTGTTGCCTTGGCTGTATGTTTCGGGTCATTGTCATGCTGGAAGACCCAGCCACGAGCCATTTTTAATGTCCTGGTGGAGGGAAGGAGGTTGTCACTCAGGATTTGACGGTACATGGCTCCATCCATTCTCCCATTGATGCGGTGACGTAGTCCGGTGCCCTTAGCAGAGAAACACCCCCAAAACATAATGTTTCCACCTCCATGCTTGACAGTGGGGACGGTGTTCTTTGGGTCATAGGCAGCGTTTCTCTTCCTCCAAACATGGCGAGTTGAGTTAATGCCAAAAAGCTAAATTTTAGTCTCATCTGACCACAGCACCTTCTCCCAATCACTCTCAGAATCATCCAGATGTTCATTTACAAACTTCAGACGGGCCTATACATGTGCCTTCTTGAGCAGGGGGACCATGCGGGCACTGCAGGATTTTAATCTATTACAGCGTAAAGTATTACCAATGGTTTTCTTGGTGACTTTGGTCCCAGCTGCCTTGAGATCATTAACAAGTTCCCCCCGTGTAGTTTTCAGCTGAGCTCTCACCTTCCTCAGGATCACGGGTACCCCACGAGGTGAGATTTTGCATGGAGCCCCAGATCGATGTCGATTGACAGTCATTGTGTATGTCTTCCATTTTCTTACTATTGCACCAATACTTGTCTCCTTCTCACCCAGCGTCTTACTTATGGTTTTGTAGCCCATTCCAGCCTTGTGCAGGTCTATGATCTTGTCCCTGACATCCTTAGAAAGCTCTTTCGTCTTGCCCATGTTGTAGAGGTTAGAGTCAGACTGATTAATTGAGTCAGTGGACAGGAGTCTTTTATACAGGTGACCATTTAAGACAGCTGTCTTTTTAATGCAGGCACCAAGTTGATTTGGAGCGTGTAACTGGTCTGGAGGAGGCTGAACTCTTAATGGTTGGTAGGGGATCAAATACTTATTTCTCTGTGCACAATGCAAATAAATATATATAATTTTGACAATGTGATTTTCTTTTTTTTTAAATATATAATCTATTTCTCACTGGTAAAATTAACCTAGCCTAAAAATTCTAGACTGTTCATGTCTTTGACAGTGGGAAAACTTACAAAATCAGCAAGGGATCAAATACTTATTTCCTTCACTGTATGTGCCTCCGTCTCTTCCCTTCTAGGAGTATGGGTCGGATGAAATTTTTATTTGTATGATATTATTACATTTTGGTTGTGCTCGTTTTATCCCTCCCCCCCCCCCCGTGGTTTTCCTAACCCCCACGTTATTTTGTTTCCACTTCTTTGCAGATTTTTCTCCTGTGGAGTCGGCCTATAGGTCTCTTTACCGCTTATTTTTCTCTCTTCTTTCTACCTTCCTGTTTCTGTCCTCTCTTCTTTTTCCCTAGCTTTCTTTTTCTATCCCTTTTGCTCTTCCCGCCCTCCTTTTTCTCCCCCCCTTTTTTTTTTCTTTCTCTCCCTCCCTCTCCTTCCCGTATTTGTGCATGCCGCGTCACGTGCAGATGGATCTCGTGGAGGGTTCCCTTAAAGGGAATGTGTCGCTAGAATTTTTTTTTTTTTAAGTTAAACAGTTAGTATATAAATGATTACTGTAATGGATTTGCCAGACACAGGTTCTGTGTCGACGCCCGGGGTTAATCAGCCTTCATCAGCTCCAAGGTCTGCTCGAGTGACGCGATATTACCACTCAGGCTCGCAGGCTGAGGAGAGGGAGAACCTATCACAGCCTGGCCTGACGGTTCTGCTCCCGCCCTTGGTCTATTTATACCCTCACTTGCAGTTGTTCCTTGCCTGTGATTGTCTTGTTTCCTGGCTCTGCGATTCCTGCTATTTACATTATTGACCCGTTACTTTTTGACCCTGGCTTGACTGACTCTTCTCCTGCTCTGATTTTGTTACTACGTACTCTCCTGGTTTGACTCGGCTCGTTCACCACTGCCTGTTGCTCACGGTGTTCCGTGGGCAACTGCCCCTACTTCCCCCTTTGCTTCTGTGTGCCCTTGTCTTCTGTTGTCTGTCTTTCACTTATTGAGCGTAGGGACCGTCGCCCAGTTGTACGCCATCACTTAGGACGGGCCATGCAAGTAGGCAGGGACTGAGTTGCGGGTAGATTAGGGCTCACCTGTCCATCTCCCTACCCCGATTCGTAACAATTACACATTGTTTTAATTTTTTCACAAGTCAGGAAATATTATAAATTAGATTCTAATTTATAACATTTCCATGTGCTGGTCACTAGAGGGAGCAATTCCCAAAACACAAACATAACTTACCTGCTCCTACCACCGCCGCTGCTCCCGGTCCTTGCGTCTGACCATATGGCCGGAAGCCGTGACCGGAAGTCGTCATCTTTATCTCCAGATCCCTTCCGTGGGAATTTTTGGATTCTCGTAGTGATGGTATGGGACGAATGCTTCTGATTAAGGGTTCTATCGCCTCTCAGGTATATACTTTTGCTTCTTTCTATTTACCTAATATGGGTCAAGGTTGGGCGGAGACTTCAATGTCGCATTGGATCCTGCTCTTGACATTTCTACCGGATCGTCTGCGCTTTCACTTTCCCAACTTCGCCGCATTAAACGATCTTTGCATGAACACCATCTCCTTGACACCTGGCGTCTCCTTCACTCCTCCGACAGGGATTTCTCCTTCTATTCTCCGGTGCATGACAGATATTCCAGACTTGACCTTTTTTAAGCATTAATCACTCCACTCTCTCAAATCGGTTGTTATTGATCCGATCACTTTCTTTGACCATGCACTCGTTACACTCACCCTCTCCCTTCACTCCCCGCTTCCGTTCCAGTCTCAACGGTAAATGAATAACTCTCTTCTTAGTGACCCGGTCGTCACTGCGGATATCCAACAATCCATCGATGAATATTTCGCATTTTTTGGTTTCATTAAATTCTCTTTCCACCTCCACCATCCCGCCTAGTCCCCTAGTAACTTCGTTCCCGTTCCCTCCCGCACTCCCTCTTCTTCACTCTCAGCATTTGACCCAATAACAGAAGAAGTCTCTAGGCTCCTCTCTTCTTCTCGTCCTACTACCTGTCCTAGTGATCCTATCCCCTCACACCTCCTCCAGTCCCTCTCCCCAGCTGTCACTGGTCACCTGACTAAAATATTTAACCTCTCTCTTTCCTCTGGTATCTTTCCCTCCTCTTTTAAACATGCCATTATAAACCCATTACTGAAAAAAACAACTCTTGACCCATCCAGCGCTGCTAACTACCGACCAGTCTCTAATCTGCCCTTCATCTCCAAACTACTGGAACGCTTAGTCTACTCTCGCCTTATCCGCTATCTCTCTGCCAACTCCATTCTAGACCCCTTACAATCTGGTTTCCACACTCTGCACTCCACAGAAACTGCCCTTACTAAATTCTCAAATGATCTCTTGGCAGCTAAAATCGGACAGTAAATCCGCTCTCCTAATTCTTCTGGATCTCTCTGCAGCCTTTGACACTGTAGACCACAAACTCCTACTTAACATACTCCACTCTATTGGCCTCAAGGAAGCTGCTCTCTCTTGGTTTTCCTCTTATCTCTCTGACCGCTTGTTCAGTGTGTCATTTGCTGGTTCCACTTCTTCTCCTCTTCCCCTTGCTATTGGGGTTCCTCAGGGATCAGTCCTAGGTCCACTTCTCTTTTCTCTCTACACAGCTCCTATTGGACAAACCATCAGCAGATTTGGCTTCCAGTACCATCTCTACGCTGATAACACCCAATAATATGCCTCTTCCCGTGACATCACCCCTGCTCTAATACAAAACACCAGTGATGGTCTGTCCGCTGTCTCTAACATCATGTCCTCTCTCTATCTGAAACTGAATCTTTCTAAAACTGAGCTCCTTGTGTTCCCACCATCTACTAACCTCCCTAAATCTGATGCCTCCATCTCTGTGTGTGGCACTATCAGAACTCCTAAGCAGCACGTCCGCTGTCTCTGTGTTATTTTTGACTCAGATCATTCCTTTACTCCTCACATTCAATTACTTTCACGCTCCTGTCATTTTCACCTCAAAAACATCTCCAGAATGCGCTCTTTTCTTACGGAGAAACCGCCAAAACTCTCATTGTTGCTCTGATACACTCTCGTCTTGACTACTGTAACTCATTACTAGTCGGTCTTCCCCTCACCAAACTCTCCCCTCTCCAATCTATCCTCAATGCAGCAGCCAGGCTCATATTTATGACCAACCGCTACACCAACGCCTCTACTCTGTGCCAGTCACTGCACTGGTTGCCCATCCCCTTCAGAATAAAATTCAAACTTATTACTCTCACCCACAAAGCTCTCCACAGTGCTGCACCTCCTTACATCTCCTCCCTCATCTCTGTCTACCACCCTACTCGGGCTCTATGTTCTGCCAACGACCTTAGATTAAAATCCTCCATAATCCGAACCTCCCACACCCGTCTCCAAGATTTTTCTCGTGCTGCACCAGTCCTCTGGAATGTGCTACCCCAGACAATCAGGTTAATTCCCAATATCCAGTTTTAAACGTGCCCTGAAAATACATCTATTTAGACAGGCCTATAACATTCCATAATCTGACTCGTTTCCATGGCCCTCCTTTTAGATTAGTCATCAGAATAAGATTCCGTAACACTCCTTCTCTTCATGTCCGTCATACACGGATACTGGCTGGTGACCGGCTCATGCAGCTTTATGTTACCACCCCATACGTATAAAAATGGCTGGACTATTGTACAGAACAAACACTGTTACACTTTGTGTCTCCATTATTTCCTCATAGATTGTAAGCTCTTGCGAGCAGGGTCCTCACTCCTCAGGTTTGAATTGTAAATTAACTTTGTCACTATGTAATGTCTGATATTGTTTGTTTCATGTTCCCTCTAAATTGTAAAGTGCTGCGTAATATGTTGGCGCTATATAAATAATGATTATTATTATTATCCCGCCTGATGCTTTGAGAGCACATATAGCCGTGATTCCGAAGTCGGTTAAAGATCCCTCCCAATGTGCTAGTTATAGACTAATTTCCCTCCTCAACACAGATATTAAGCTCTTTGCCAAGATTCTTTCGGTTCGTTTGTCTCCGTTGTTGGGGGATATCGTTCACACGGATCAGGCTGGATTCATGTCAAGCAGGAAAGCCTGGGATAATACGACGAGAGTTGTTAATCTCATTCATAAAGCCAAAACTTCCCGCGTACCACTTATTCTTATATCCGCTGATGCTGAAAAAGCTTTTGATAGAGTTAATTGAACGTATATGGAAGAAACTCTTATTAGAGTCGGCCCCATATGATATCATGGATCATGTCTTTGTATTCGTGTCCTTCTGCTAGAGTCCGTGTGAACGGCATTCTCTCTGACGAGTTTTCAAATTCCAAAGGGACCAGACAGGGTTTCCCTTTATCCCCCTTAATTTTAGTTTTGTGCTTAGAACCTTTTCTCGGGGGTTCTAATCCCTGCAGATCTGACAACCCTTTATAGACTAAATTTTCCTCCTCTCCTTGCGGATATCAAATCCGACTGTGCTAGATGGACGAAGGAGACTTTTATGTGGATGGGTCGTTGCACCATCTTTAAAATGAATATTCTTCCCAGGTTATTGTACCTGTTTCAAGCCCTGCCTATAGTCATTCCTCTCCTGTTTTTTAAAGCGGTCAATTCCTTGCATATTTCATTTATCTGGGCTGGAAAATCACCTAGACTTAAACGCACACTTCTTTGTAGATCTAAAGCCTCAGGGGTTCTAGCTAGTTTTAAACCATGGGTGTGTCTGGAACAAAGTTTCTCTTAGATCCTTCTTTCGGTTCTTCCATGGTTAGACTGCACTCATCTTAAATCTCTGCGTCAACACCCCACTATTGGCCCTGCATTATTGTGCTGTTCTATCTCTTCCGTGAAATCGTGTCTACTCCCTGTTCCGTCTTCAATGTATCCCATTTTGGGGAACCCGCTTTTCCCTTCAAGCCTGGAAGATCCAACCTTCCAGTCTTCTTTTGCCTAGGGCAAGTTTAGAGCTTATCATTTCCTCGATGGATCAGATGGCTTTCTATTGCAGATCTATCCCAGATTCCTGACCTTAAAGAGGCTCTGTCACCAGATTTTGCAACCCCTATCTGCTATTGCAGCAGATAGGCGCTGCAATGTAGATTACAGTAACGTTTTTATTTTTAAAAAACGAGCATTTTTGGCCAAGTTATGACCATTTTTGTAGTTATGCAAATGAGGCTTGCAAAAGTCCAAGTGGGTGTGTTTAAAAGTAAAAGTCCAAGTGGGCGTGTATTAGGTGCGTACATCGGGGCGTTTTTAATACTTTTACTAGCTGGGCGCTCTGATGAGAAGTATCATCCACTTCTCTTCAGAACGCCCAGCTTCTGGCAGTGCAGACACAGCGTGTTCTCGAGAGATCACGCTGTGACGTCACTCACAGGTCCTGCATCGTGTCAGACGAGTGAAGTCTATCTGGTGTATAGTACCATCTTAGTATAGTTTTCATTGCCGACTCATAATGAAGCGTACATTTCAAATGTTTTGATATACATTTAAGAGAATTCATCCATATGGATGCCAAAAACGGGGCTGATTTGATAAATAGATTTTTTGAACCTAAGAGATCATAAATGGGTCGTAGTCCTCTCCCCCCACTGTCTGGGTGGGACCACAGTTGGAAAATGTCTGCATTTGCCGTGATTTCAAAAAGGACAATCCGTTTGCAGGAGATGTCTTTTGTGGAGGTATTTGTAAAAATCTCTATATGAGATATGAAAATTCTCATGTAATGAGGTAAATGCCAGTAGTCGATTATCTTCCAGAAGGTTTTGCACTCGAGTCAGACCTTCCGTTTTCCAGATATGAAGGTCTAGGCTAGGGAGAAGAAGCTCTAAAGATTCCATAGGAGCACGTGTAAGTAATGAAACGTCTCACCGTGTACAATTGGAATGAAATTGTAACCAATTGTGCACAGAAGTTGACAAAAAGTATGGTAAGTGGTTGAAAAAAATGGGAGGATTCCTCCAGCTCACCTTATCACGGGTATGTTGTAATTGGCGCACGGGTCCTCGTGTCGGTACACGGTTTAGCAAAGACAAAGAGGTAGAGAAAGGATCCAGCGCTGAAACTTGTGCATCTGTTAAAAACGGAAACTTCTTCCAAGTTTTAATTCCACACAAAACTAAAACAGTGACAAATATGTGTGTACGGGTGAATCCAGAGTACAATAGGGGGCTAGTAGTATAAGCGGTGCCTACGTGTTTCAGACGCTGTCTGCGTCCTTAGTCATGGCTTCTGATGAAACTGACTTGCAGTTTTGGAGTTTATATCCGGTCATTTTGCAGAGGTTAATTGCGGTCCAAACTGGGGGAAAACCCTGGAACGCAAATCATTTCCTGTATCACGGAAACTAGCACATAGAGAAAGGAGGGGTGCAGAAGTCGACGTCATTTATGTCGGGCAAGTTCTTCATGTTATGTTATGGTTGTTGTTATATAATTGCATCCCTTGTCTGTTTGTGCATGTTATTAACTGTGCATTTTATTTATGATTCAATTATAATGTTCCGAAAATGACGGAGTAGAGCTCCACCGACTGATCAGGTCTGGCAAAGATGACATAAACTGATAAAAACATACAAATGTGTATGTAACGTGAATTTAAAAATTACTGATTCTGTGGGAGATATAATTCCAGGAATATGTTGCCAATCTTTTAGATATACGATAGATTGCCTTTATGCTACATATCTTAATTTCCACTCATGCTTATATGTTGTTTGTTGATACTAACCTTTTGTTTGGAAATACATTTATAAGACATAGGCATGGAATATAGATATTTTTTGGATTGTCAGGTGCAATTATGAAGCTATTATAATTATGGACTAAATGACTTTATATTGGTATCGATTCTTTATATATATATGTTGCTTATTACTTTTTGATTTGTTTTATGTTATTTGTTTGGTGATACATGTATGAAACATATATAAGGAGTGTGGATATTTTTATTTCTTTTTTTCCTTCTTTGTCAGGTACAAGTGTAGAGCTGTTGTTTAATGCTCTTTAATCACTTGTTGGTTGTTGTGTTTTTTGTACAGATCAATAATGGAACATCAATTCCTTTCTTAGATTGAGTCCTCTGGGTACTCGTGTTTGTAGCCTGTATATCCAATATGCCTCTCTTGTATGCGTTTTATGTTTGATATCGCCTCCCCTTTTAGGAGTGTGGACTTTCTCAATAGCATAGCAAGTAAAACTATTAATTGATCTGTTGTGATGGTGAATGAAATGCTTGGCAACATTTGAGATATTTATAATATTTGGGTTACGGATGTAGCTTAAATGTACTAGTATTCTTATTTTAAGCTTACGATTTGTGCATCCTATATATTTGAGGTTGCATTGACTGCATTCAACAATGCATATGACAGATTCCGTGTTGCAATTAATATAATTATTTATTGTGAAAGTGTTGGAATTGGTTGAATCAGAGAAAACTTTTTTGGGGGTCGCATATAGACAAACTTTGCAAGGGTTATTGCCGCACTTAAAAAAAAACTTTTGTTCTAACCATGTAGTTTTGGTCTCTTTTGAGCTGAAAAAAAGAGGGAGAGAGGGTGTTGCCGAGAGAGGGGGCTTTGCGTGCTACAACTCTGCATCCTTCTTGCCAGAATTTCATCTTCCATCAACATCGGTAAGTGTTTAATAACAGTCCTTTTTATGTCATTGAATTGACTGCTCTGCTGTAAAACTAGAGTGGGTTTATTGGATTCTGGTGTTAGACATATACGTTTTTGGGATAATAAAACATCCCTAGTTTTTTTAGATGTTATACTGCTTGCTCTCTTTAATGACCAGTGTGGATAACCTCTATTTTGTAATCTGTTACAAATTTGTTGTTCTTCTATTTTGAATTGTGTATCCGAGCTACAATTTCGTTTGGCTCTATACATTTCTCCCACCAGGATAGAAGTGATGGTTTGTTTAGCATGGTTACTGTCAGCATGCAGTATGGTATTGCCGGCTGTAGGTTTCCTAAAGGTTTTTGTTTGTATTATTGTCATTTCTATTCCTGTTAATTCTAGATCCTAAAAAACAATACTATTTTTATCAAATGAATACGTGAATTTAAGGTTCGATGTATTGGAATTGAGATAATCAACGAAAGCTGGTATGGCAGACACGTCCCCGTCCCAGATGAACAAGAGATCGTCAATATATCTGCCATACCAGTGTATATTTTGCCCAAAGGGGTTGGACATTGAAAAAATTGAAGATTCTACCCACCACGCCATCACTAAATTCGCCAGGGAGGGAGAAAATTTAGCTCCCATTGATACACCTCTTAGTTGTAGGTAGAAGTTACCATCAAACTGGAAGTAGTTATGAGTCATTAAGAACATTAGTACTTCTAAGGAAAAAGCCTGTAATTGGCAGGTCTACACTTGTACCTGACAAAGAAGGAAAAAAAAAAAAGAAAAAATATCCACACTCCTTATATATGTTTCATACATGTACCACCAAACAAATAACATAAAACAAAACAAAAAGTAATAAGCAACATATATATATATAAAAAGAATCGATACCAATATAAAGTCATTTAGTCCATAATTATAATAGCTTCATAATTGCACCTGACAATCCCAAAAATATCTATATTCCATGCCTATGTCTTATAAATGTATTTCCAAACAAACAACATATAAGCATGAGTGGAAATTAAGATATGTAGCATAAAGACAATCTATCGTATATCTAAAAGATTGGCAACATATTCCTGGAATTATATCTCCCACAGAATCAGTAATTTTTAAATTCACGTTACATACACATTTGTATGTTTTTATCAGTTTATGTCATCTTTGCCAGACCTTATCAGTGGGTGGAGCTCTACTCCGTCATTTTCGGAACATTATAATTGAATCATAAATAAAATGCACAGTTAATAACATGCACAAACAGACAAGGGATGCAATTATATAACAACAACCATAACATAACATGAAGAACTTACCCGACATAAATGACGTCGACTTCTGCACCCCTCCTTTCTCTATGTGCTAGTTTCCGTGATACAGGAAATGATTTGCGTTCCAGGGTTTTCCCCCAGTTTGGACCGCAATTAACCTCTGCAAAATGACCGGATATAAACTCCAAAACTGCAAGTCAGTTTCATCAGAAGCCATGACTAAGGACGCAGACAGCGTCTGAAACGCATAGGCACCGCTTATACTACTAGCCACCTATTGTACTCTGGATTCACCCGTACACACATATTTGTCACCGTTTTAGTTTTGTGTGGAATTAAAACTTGGAAGAAGTTTCCGTTTTTTAACAGATGCACAAGTTTCAGCGCTGGATCCTTTCTCTACCTCTTTGTCTATGGTAAGTGGTTAATAGGGGAGCTGGTTATCAAAAGTGCCCTCAAATTGTGCGCAGGGGTTAAGGACGTCTCTATATGAACCCAATGTCGAGATATATCCCCCAGCCACCAATGTTTCAGATGTGCAACCTGAGTGGCTAAATAGTGGAAATATACATTAGGCAAACGCAATCCTCCAAATTTCTTGCCCCTATTTAGTGTTTTGGCTGCTATGCGCAGTCTACCCTTTTGCCGTATACACAAGTTTAGCAATTTATGCGTTTTATTGAAAAAGGATTGAGGTAGTTTTATCGGTAGTGTCCTGAATAGATACATTAATTTAGGAAGAACCAACATTTTATATGCTGCTATTCTACCTATCCAGGAGACTTCATAAGAGGCTATCCTAATCATATCTTGTGCCATTAATGTCAACATCGGAAGATAATTGACTTGATACAGATGGGAGATCTTGGAAGACCTAAGACTTCCCCATATTAATTTTATAATCTGACAAAGCTCCAAATTCTTCAATCAGTTTTAGAGCTGCTCCCAGTGATGATTCTGGCTGTTCCATAGTCAATATGATATCATCTGCATAATCTGCATAAAGGGAAATGCTATGTAATTGGTCTCCTATCTTAATACCATGTATCTCTGAGTGTTGTCTAATAGCTTGGGCCAAAGGTTCTATAGAGAGAAGGAAGATCAAAGAGGATAGGGGGCATCTCTGCATAGTCCCATTTGTTATTGGAAACTCATCAGAGAAAGTGCCATTCACAAATACCCTCGCTGAAGGAATAGTATATAGAGCCCCTATAGCATCCAAAATAGGCCCCTCAAAACCCATTTTTTTCAAGCACCGAGAAGACGAATGACCAATTCACACGATCGAACGCCTTCTTGGCATCTAATGTAACCAAGACTGCTGGTGTTTCCCTTTACACTAGGCAATCCACAATATGAAGGATCCTTCTCTTATTATCTGATGCCTGCCTTTCCCCTTACGAATCCCACTTGATCCTGATGTATTAACAGGGGAATTATTGGAGCTAAACGATTTGCTATGACTTTAGCAAAGATTTTTAGGTCGGAATTAAGCAGGGATATGGGACGAAAATTTCGGGGGGCATCTGGAGATTTCCCCGGCTTTGGAAGAGTCACTATTACAGCATTTCCTTGGGAAAGGAACCTATCATGACAGCGTGCCGTAGGATGTAAAAAAAATGGGGTAATAGGGTATCTTCAAATGTTTTGTAGTAAGCCTCCGATAGGCCGCCTGGGGCCTTATTTAAGGGGAATGAACGTATTACCGTAGAAATTTCTTGTCTAGTGAGTGGGAGATTTAAGTCATTGAGTTGGTCTGCCGAAAGAGTAGGAAGATTAATAGTGCTCAAGAAGTCTGTGATAGAATGTTGGGGTACTGGCACCGGTGAGTGTGGAGTATGGAGGTTATATAAGGAATGATAGTATTCCATAAAGTTATTTGCTATATTTCTGGGAGCGTATATCTTCTGAGAATTTGAGGGATTAATAAGGAATGGTATTTTGTTTTTTAAAGATCTGGATTTGAATCTATGTGCCAGAAGTCTACTGGCCTTATTATCTTGAGATTAATATTGCGCCTTAATCGATTTAAGATTCTTTTCATATGAGTGTAAAAGACAATCCTCAAGTTGGATTCTAAGGACACGCAACTTATCCGTATTTTCCAAGGACATATGAGATTTAAAGTCGAATCGACTTTCCTTGTCTTTCTTAGCTCTTTGTCCCCATTTGATAAACATCCCCCTTATGTATGTCTTGTGGGCATTCCACAGAATGAAGGGATCCTGTACAGAAATAACATTTAAAAGGAAATATTCATCTAGGTTCTTTGTAAGCTCTTCTCTAAATGTGGGATGAGACATTAGAAAGGTATTATTCCTCCATAGAAAATCGGTAGTATGTGGATAAGATTCCTCAATCCCCATAGTGATAGTCGCATGATCCGACCATTTGATCAATTCAATAGTTGTGTGAGTAACTCTTTGTATCAGGGATCTAGGAACTATAAAAAGATCGATACCTGAATACGATTTGTGAACTTTTGAGAAGTACGTGTAGTCCCCCTCCGAGTCATGCTGAAGCCTCAATATATCGTATAAATCTGCCTCGTGGAGGAGGCGGGCTAAGGACTGCAATTGGGATCTATGCAAAGCAGAGGAGTCTATTTGGGTATCGTTTACAGAGTTAAAATCTCTGCAATTATCCAAGTTCCCTTGTTTGACCTGATTAATTTTTCGAAGCAAACTTTTAAGGAATCGGGTTTGATGAGTGTTCAGGGCATATACTGCTACAATTTTATATAGAAGGTTATTAACCCCTTAATGACCGGGCCTGTTTGGGCCTTAATGACCAAGCCAGATTTGTTAAATCTGGTATGTGTGACTTTATCAGAGAATAACTCAGCGAAAGTTTTGAATATCCAAGTAATTCTGACATTGTTTTTTCGTCACATGTTGTACTTTATTTTAGTGGTAAAAGTAGACTGATATGATTTACGGAAATTAATAAAAAAAATAGAAAAAATGAAGAAATTTTGTAAAAATTATAATTTTTCCCTAATTTTAACGGCAATATGTCACATATGTACATACATACAGTACAATTTTTTTTATTAAATATATCTTTCCATCTCTTTACTCTATTTTGGCAGCACTTTTGAAAAAAAATATTTTTTTTTGAGCAATTTAGAAGACTTACAAGTTTAGTAATAATTTTATACATTTTGAAGTACATTTGGTTTTCCTGCACCAAGCCAGGTTTTCAGAGGCTCATAGGTGTCAGAATGGTGGAAACCCCCACAAGTGACCCCATTTTGCAAACGACACCCCTTAAGGTATTTATTAAGGGGTGTTGTAAGTATTTTGACAACACAGTTTTTTTGTAAAAATTCATGCAAAGCAGGCGTAAAAAAATATAATCTCACTTTTTTCATAAAAGTATAACTTTGAAGACCGATTTCTTTGTAAAGCGACCATGAGAATGAAGAAACACACGCCCAAATCTATCACCCTGTTTCTCCTGTTTTCAAAAATGCCCCCATTGTGACTCTAATGCATTGCCTGGACACACGGCAGGGCCCGAAAGGAAGGGAACACCCGGAGACTTTCAGGTCTCATATTTTGCTTGAAAATGTTTTAGGCCCCACTGTATATTTGGAGAGGTTTTGAGCTACCAGAACGATAGAAACTCCCCATAAACGACCCCATTTAGAAAACTAGACCCCTTAAGGTATTTATCTAGGGGTGTACTGAGTATATTGACCCCACAGTTTTTTGCTAAATTTAATGCATAGCAGGTGAAAAAAAATAAAAAATCACTTTTTCCATAAAAATATCACTTTGAAGACCGATTTCTGTGTAAAGCAACCATAAGAATGAAGAAACACACCCCAAAATCTATCACCCTGTTTCTCCTGTTTTCAAAAATGCCCCCATTGTGACTCTAATGCATTGCCTGGACACACAGCAGGGCTTGAAAGGAAGGGAGCACCCGGAGGCTTTCAGGACTCATATTTTGCTTGAAAATGTTTTAGGCCCCACTGTATATTTTGAGAGGTTTTGAACTACCAGAACGATAGAAACTCCCCATAAACGACCCCATTTAGAAAACTAGACCCCTTAAGGTATTTATCTAGGGGTGCAGTGAGTATTTTGACCACACAGTTTTTTGCTAAATTTAATGCATAGGTGAAAAAAAATAAAAAATCACTTTTTCCATTAAAATATCACTTTGAAGACCGATTTCTGTGTAAAGCGACCATAAGAATGAAGAAACACACCCCAAATTCTATCACCCTGTTTCTCCTGTTTTCAAAAATGCCCCCATTGTGACTCTAATGCATTGCCTGGACACACAGCAGGGCTTGAAAGGAAGGGAGCACCCGGAGGCTTTCAGAACTCATATTTTGCTTGAAAATGTTTTAGGCCCCACTGTATATTTGGAGAGGTTTTGAACTACCAGAACGATAGAAACTCCCCATAAACGACCCCATTTAGAAAACTAGACCCCTTAAGGTATTTATCTAGGGGTGTAGTGAGTATTTTGACCCCACAGTTTTTTGCTAAATTTAATGCATAGCAGGTGAAAAAAATAAAAAATCACTTTTTTCATAAAAGTATCACTTTGAAGACAGATTTCTGTGTAAAGCGACCATTAGGGTATGTTCACACGGCCAAATTTCAGACGTATACGAGGCGTATTATGCCTCGTTTTACGTCTGAAAATATGGCTACAATACGTCGGCAAACATCTGCCCATTCATTTGAATGGGTTTGCCGACGTACTGTGCAGACGACCTGTTATTTACGCGTCGTCGTTTGACAGCTGTCAAACGACGATTCGTAAAAATACAGCCTCGTCAAAAGAAGTGCAGGACACTTCTTTCAGACGTTTTTGGAGCTGTTTTCTCATAGACTCCAATGAAAACAGCTCCAAAAACGAGTTGGTAAAAAAATGAGTTGGTAAAAATGCGAGTTGGTAAAAAACGTCTGAATAGCAGCGTCTGTTTTCCCTTGAAAACAGCTCTGGATTTTCAGACGTTTTGGTTGACTACGTGTGAACATACCCTAAGAATGAAGAAACACACCCCAAAATCTATCATCCTGTTTTCAAAAATGCCCCCATTGTGACCCTAATGCATTGCCTGGACACACAGCAGGGCCCCAAAGGAAGGGAACACCCGGAGGCTTTCAGGACTCCTATTTTGCTTGAAAATGTTTTAGGCCCCAATGTGCATTTTTAGAGGTTTTGAGCTGCCAGAACGATAGAAACTCCCCATAAACGACCCCATTTAGAAAACTAGACCCCTTAAGGTATTTATCTAGGGGTGTAGTGAGTATTTTGACCCCACAGTTTTTTGCTAAATTTAATACATAGAAGGTGAAAAAAAATTAAACTTCACTTTTTTCATAAAAGTATCACTTTGAAGACCGATTTCTTTGTAAAGCGAACATGAAAATGAAGAAACACACCCCAAAATCTATCACCCCGTTTCTCCTGTTTTCAAAAATACTCTCAGTGTTGCCCCAATCTGCTTATTAGACGTGTGGCTGGGCCAAAAAGCGAGGGAGAATCCTTTGGCTTTCAGGGCACAATTTAATAAATTCTAGACCCCATATCATGCATTTAGAGGCATTGAGCTGCCTGAACAAAACAAAAACCACGCAGAAATGACCCCATTGTAAAAACTAAACCCCTAAAGGTATTCATCTAGTGGTGTAGTGGGCATGCGGACCAAAAATTTTTTAAAAGAGGAAATAATGGGTATCATTTCAGACACTATGGGTATATAATGTTTTCTTCAAACTCTTATTACGTTTCCACATGAAATAGAGGAGACGTGGTAGAAGGTTATTTTGTTAGAAAAATGCCACATTAATAAATTTGTGCGGCACAGAATAGAAGTGAAGCCGTGTATTCATAATGGATACATGTCGCTATAGACGTATTTGTCTGTACTTATGACTATGTCTTGCTGAAGAAGCAGTTGGTGCCATTATGAGGTCATTGTGGACAGAATTCTGTCCTAATATAAAATCAGTCAGAGAGGAAAAAATAAACTGTACTGGAGTGACGGGCAATATCTTCAAACAAATGGAGGAAAATGTATCCAACTATGTTGCAAACTCGAGTCTGTTCACTAGATAGAAGAACACCTGCAGGGCTGTCAAGACAAGGTTTTTTTTTTTCAGTGACTGGTTGTACAACGTCTCTTTAGCTCCATCAATCCTTATGAGGGACGAATGTGCCAAGTGACGCGGTACACCATAACAGGCCCCTGCCCGGAAAGGTAGGAACCGCTATGTGCACAAAACAACCAATCACCTACAGAATATATAAAGGGACAGTGTCCAAAACCATCTATAGGAACAGTAAAGGATCACTAATCCCCAAAATGATGTCAGTATTCCCAGAAGAACCGTAACAAAGCCCATGGTGTATTGATAAGGAACAGCTCGATTATTAGAGATCCTCCAAAAAAAAAAATATCATGCCCGTATCACGGTACAGAATTAGGAATGTAACCGCTGTATGTGGCAGGACATAGTCATAAGAAAAAGGAAATACATCCCCAATTTATTCTTGTAACCATTGCTAAAATGCACGACTTCCACTAATTCAGGGGTGGCACGGGTCACAGGTGTTGGATTTATCTACTAATAAATGCAATGCCCAAATTTATTTTTTATTTCAAGAACACTTGTGGGGTCCATGTTCTGAATAGACAGATGTGGGCTCCTGCACAATAAACTGTATTCATTTGTGAGTGATCAAGTCCTGGATTTAATTGTCCAAGAATTGTATAAAAAAAAATCATAAAGGGGAAATTTAGTTTTACAGTCTGAAATAAATAAACCTCCCCATGAGAATCCCTCCCTCCCTTGGAAAGCCCAGAAACTAAACAAAAAAATATGAATAAATGAAATTGACTCCCTAAAAAGAATCCCCCCCACCCCACCCTTTTTGTTTTCCCTAAATTATAGATAAAATTAATAATTAGAAACAGTGTGGTAGGTCTCAAAACAGGGGTAGTTGCACAGGCCTGGATTTGAAGGGCACATGGGGCAGTAAAACCGGGAATCGCTCCTCCTTCCGTGTTTACTGCACACCCGGCATCTCTTTTGGGGGTATCTTTGGTTCCCAGAGGCAGGGACGGGGTGAAGGAAGTGGCGCTCAGTGAGCCTTTTGACATCCTCTGACTCGAAGGAGTCTCTAGGTGCGGGGGAGTCAAACAGGAGGTGCTCTATAATTTTCTCCTGATACTGGAGGAAACTGAGCGTTCCCTGGGTCTTGTAGAGCACATAGCTGTTGTAAGTGGCCATTTGGATAAGGTAGATCGCTACCTTTTTATACCAGGCCCTAGTTTTGCGCTTGACCAGGTACGGTTGTAGGACCTGGTCAGATAGATCGACTCCCCCCATGAACTTGTTATAGTCCACCACGCAGACCGGTTTCCTCTTATCAGAGGTAGCGCCCCTCTCTCTTACTGCCACTGTGGTGTCTTCGTGCACGGTGGAGAGCATGTACACGTCCTTTTTGTCACTCCATTTGACAGCGAGCAACTGGTCACTTGCAAATGAGAGTGACGCACCCCTTACTAGTCGCCTGGACACCAGTCGTTGAGGGAAGCCGACTCTATTTTTTCGTACCGTCCCACAGGCCCCCGTATTCGCAGCATGGAGGGACTTATACAGGGGGACACTGGTGTAGTAATTGTCGGTGTACACATGGTACCCTTTTTGTAGGAATGGAACCATGAGTTCCCAGACAATTTTCCCACTAATGCCAATATCCTCTGGGCATCCTGGGGGATTAAGGTGGCGGTCCCTGCCCTCATAAATGAAAAAGCCACAGGTGTAGCCCATTGTGCTCTCGCACACCTTATAGAGTTTCACTCCGTATCGGGCTCTTTTGGAGGGGATGTATTGTCGAAACGATAGACGGCCCTTGAAGGACATAAGGGACTCATCTACCGCTAGTTTTTGGCCTGGGGTGTATAAATTGAAAAATGAGTCACTTAGGAGGGAGATTAGGGGTCTCAGTTTGTTGAGGCGATCATAGGCTGGGTCACTTCTTGGGGGGATTTGTGTATTGTCATATTTCAGAAACTGTTGTGGGGATCCATCCTCTGGCATAGCAAGACCTGGGATTTTGGGTGCCAAATTGCCTGGCGTATAAATTCGTCTGCTGGACGATTAGTTCCAGGACCTGATCGCCTATAAACAAATGAAAAAAATTATAGGGACTAAAATTTGAGACATCTGCGTTGATGCCTGGAGTCGCTGTAAATGGCAAAACTTGGGGGGAGAAAGCAATTGCAGGATCCCAAATTGCGGAAGGGACTGCAGTACTAGGCCCGTCCCCTGACGCTTCACCGCTGACCGCTGCGTCTACCACCATAGGGCTGGGGGGTCCAGTGGCAGAAGCAGAACTTGTGTCGCTTTCTGAGCCAAGTTCTGCTTCTGACGCAGTGTCCGTATCACTGCCGGAACCGCTAGAGCATAGCATGGCGTATGCCTGCTTTGCAGAGAACATTCTGCAGCTCCTGCGGTTCATGTTCACCACACTAATAATTTTTTTTTTTTTTTTTTTTTTAGAAGACAAACAAAAAAACGGGGGTGATTACGTGTAATCTGGGGTGATTACTGGTAATCTGGGGTAATTACGGGTAATCTGGGTTAATTACGGGTAATCTGGGGTAATTACGGGTAATCTGGGGTAATTACGGGTAATCTGGGGTGATTACGGGTAATCTGGGGTAAATTACGGACAATATTCGGATAATATCGGAACACTGGCGAGTAAGTATGTGGTGTATTTTACAGTATAATACAGCACAAGATTTGTATAGTATTTCTCTCTCTCCTCTCACAGATCAACTACAGTGAGAGGAGGGAGGGAAAGAGCACAAATCTTGTGCTGTATTTTGAAAATATGGGACTATGGTCACTGTGATAGGTATATCACAGTGACCATCTGATCAGGGACCAATTATAACGGTCCCTGATCAGTTTCCATTTACAGGTAGAATAGCTGCCTTTCAACTGACAGCGCATGCGTGCGCCATTTTTATTTTTTTTCCCGGCGGTTGGGGGGAGGGGGAGGGGGGGCACGATCGGGGTCCTAACAAGTAGTTTTTTATCTCCTCTCACCAAACATTCATGATGAGAGGAGATAAAAAGTTAGATTTACAATGCTGCATTAATTGTAACGACGATCGCCGGTATTCGTTGAATACTGGCGATCGCCGGTTTGGGGACCGCAAACAACGGTCCCCAGACTGTGCTCCAAGCCCTCAGCTACCTCTGGTAGCTGAGGGCAGGGAGCTATCACTCTGCACGGCGCCGCAATCTTAATTAGATTGTGTGCGCATGCGCGGGCGCCATTTTTTTTCTCTTCCCGGCAGCTGCGGGAGGAGAAGAGAAGGGGGGCACGATCGCGGGCATCGGAGGCCCTTCAGGTTAGTTTTTTATCTCCTCTCACCAAACATTCATGGTGAGAGGAGATAAAAATGTTGATTTTCCACCGCTGCACTAATTGTAACGGCGGTCGCCGGTATTCGTTGAATACCGGCGATCGCCGGTTTGGGGACCGCAAACAACGGTCCCCAGAGTGTGCTCCAAGCCCTCAGCTACCTCCGGTAGCTGAGAGCAGGCAGCTATCTCCTTTCACGGCGCCACAATTTTATTCTGATGCAGTGCCGTGAAAAGGCGTGTGTATCAGAATAAAGCCCGTTTGTGGCCGCCGTTAAAAGGCGTATTGGCGGTCACTAACGGGTTAAGTTCCCAAATCTGAATAACATACCTGCCGTTAGAGTCAATTAAGATGAGACTGGCTTGAAAGCCACCGTATTTTTAACAGCAATAAGTACCCCCCTTTGCTTTTTGGTATGGTGAGAGAGAATAATCGTACAGAATAGAGGATGTTTAATTCTATGGGCATCTTTCTCAATTATGTGCGTCTCTTGAGCACAGAATATGTCACGTTTCAAAGAGAGCGCTTCTTTCCACATGAATGATCTTTTGTATGGGCTATTCAGTCCTTTAACATTTAAGGAGGCAAATTTAATAACCATGTTGAAGTATAGAAAATGCGTTAGTTAAAATGGGCATACCCAAATGGCAATGAGATATAGAGCTGTCTCCAGAATGTATGTCTACAGTAATATATTTCCCTTGAGAATAGGAGTATAATCATAACAAAATCACATAGCCTCCCAAAAATACACTAGGAGGATGTACCGAGATGAGCATCAAAAGAGACATAGCAAATAAAACATTGAAAATATACAGGATATGTGGACAGAAATCAAATAAACTCAGTAAACAGGTATACAGCTGTATAAGCTGGAACAATATAGTGGGACAGTCACACAGGGTTGTTACCCAGAAACACGGCCGAGCCCTCTCAGGCACTTACTGCTCGACATGTCAGTTCTTCAACGATTATTCCTACTCTTCGGGGTCACCTCTTGCCAATCTTTGTCTACCCGTCTCGGGAGAGATGGTCTATCTGCTATAGGCTCAGGAATCGTGAGCTTCCACATGTGGAGGAGTTTCTTCCCCTCCTCCAAAGACAAAATAACATGTAAAGAATCATTACAGCGTATAAGAAGCTTTACTGGAAAGCCCCAGCGGTATGCAATTTGATTTTCTTGAAGTGCAGTAGTAATGGGTGGCAGATGTTCACGATGGCGAAGTGTGGATTGGGATAGATCTGCAAAAAGTTTAACACGTTGGTAAGGCGAAGGCAATTCGTCTTATTTCCTTGCTGAGATCATCAATGCTTCCTTAATGTGATAATAATGAATGCGGGCGAGAACATCCCTGGGTACAGTATCAGGGAGATGACTGGGACGAGGTATTCTGTGCGCCCTGTCGATTATATCCGTTGTAGAACTTGTCAGTAATAAAGCCATTATGAGGCCTTGTAGGTGTTGAGTAAGGTCCTTAGGATGAATGCCCTCCGAAATGCCACGAAATTTCACATTGTTCCGTCTGGAACGATCTTCCAGATCGGTGACTTTTTCCCGAAGGCTATCCATCTCTGCCGTTAGGTCGTCATGTCTGTCAACTAAATGATTGTGTGAATCCGCAAAATCTCCCAATTTGCACTCCACAGGTTGTTTTCTATTTCCCAAGTTTTGCAACGTGGATTGAATGGGAAGAAGTAGAGACGTAATCTCCCTGTGCATGGAGACACTGAACGCCATAAGAATTTCTTTCAGCAGGGTGCCTGATGCAGGTTGATCATTGGTAGGTATATCCACAAAAGCTGTTGGTAAGTCAGAAGGGTCAGGAAAATTATTGCTTACCTCCACCCTCGGAGGAGATGAATTCTGGAGTCTGAGTTTTTGCTGGACAGGGCTCACTGATGGAGAAGATGGCGCCTGCTGCGTGGCCAGTTTGGCGCCGAAACTCGTTGCCGTTGTTTCAATGAGAGGGCTGTAACTGGAGCCTGGAACCTGTTCGGGTCGATTATCTCTTGACCGTTCAGAGGGTGTCGTACCTCCCGAAGAGGAGCAGGATGATGGTGAGGATGGGGATGGAGGATTCCCCGGGTTAAAGACGTGCGAGCGAGATGTAGCGGTGGAGTCCCCTCCATCATCATCTCGGTCATTTTCAAAGTAGAACTCCAATTTGCCCTGTTGCTTCGGGCTTCTCTTGCCTCTAGTCATCATCCGTAAGTAGAGTAATACTTATTTGGGTCCAAACAGCTAAGTCTGAAGAGCCGTGCTAGGTTAGTTGCTATTGTAGTGCTGGAGCTCAAAGATCAAGCGGCCATATCTCTAGGCTGCCAAGCCACAATGCTCTTTCATCAGTTATTTTAATATAAAAAACGGATCAGAATAACCGATTATACAACGCAAGTGTGAATTTAGCCTAATTTGCGTGGTATCGCTATTCATTTTAGAAGCAGAGGATTTCAAATTTAAGAAAATTATAATTTTTTTAATTTTCTTTATATTTCAGATTCTTTTTATAAATAAAAATAAAACATATCGACCAAAATTTACCACCAAATCTTATATATAATCGGGAAGGACGTGGTGTCCGAAGCACAGTTAAGAACACCACGTGGTTTCTGAGGCACAGTTGATTGGACAACAGTTAAAGAGGCTCTGTCACCAGATTATAAGTGCCCTATCTCCTACGTAATCTGATCGGCGCTGTAATGTAGACAACAGTGGTTTTATTTTGAAAAACAATCATTTTTTAACAAGTTATGAGCAATTTTAGATTTATGCAAATTAGTTTCTTAATGCCCAACTGGGCGTTTTTTAACTTTTGACCAAGTGAGCGTAGTAAAGAGGTCTGTATGACGCTGACCAATCAGTGACCAGTCAGCGTCATACACTTCTCTCCATTCATGTCCATTTTTACTCAGCACAGCGTGATCTCACTGTACTGTCACATACATCCACTCCAGGAGAAGTCCCTTACTTCAGTGTCCATATATGGACAGTGACATCAGGGAGTTCGGAAGCGGAATCCCCAGCGTTGCGGCCGGTGATTTCGCTCCAGGAGAAGTCCCTGACTTCTGTGTGCCACTAGCTACAGGGGGGCTGTATGGCATTACCTTCAGGTGGGATGTGCGTGGCATTACCTACATGGGGGTCTGTGTGGCACTACCTACAAGGGGCTCTGTGTGGCATTACCTACAGGGGGTGTGGCATTATCTACAGAGGGCAGGGTGTGGCATTATCTACAGAGCGCTGTGTGTGGCATTATCTACAGAGCGCGGTGTGTGGCATTATCTACAGAGCACTGTGTGTGGCATTATCTACAGAGCGCTGTGTGTGGCATTATCTACAGAGCGCTGTGTGTGGCATTATCTACAGAGCGCTGTGTGTGGCATTATCTACAGAGGGCAGGGTGTGGCATTATCTACAGAGCGCTGTGTGTGGCATTATCTACAAAGGGCAGGGTGTGGCATTATCTACAGAGGGAAGGGTGTGGCATTATCTACAGAGCGCTGTGTGTGGCATTATCTACAGAGCGCTGTGTGTGGCATTATCTACAGAGCGCTGTGTGTGGCATTATCTACAGAGCGCTGTGTGTGGCATTATCTACAGAGCGCTGTGTGTGGCATTATCTACAGAGCGCTGTATGTGGCATTATCTACAGAGCGCTGTGTGTGGCATTATCTACAGAGCGCTGTATGTGGCATTATCTACAGAGCGCTGTGTGTGCCATTATCTACAGAGCGCTGTGTGTGGCATTATCTACAGAGCGCTGTGTGTGGCATTATCTACAGAGGGCGGGGTGTGGCATTATCTACAGAGCGCTGTGTGTGGCATTATCTACAGAGCGCTGTATGTGGCATTATCTACAGAGCGCTGTGTGTGCCATTATCTACAGAGCGCTGTGTGTGGCATTATCTACAGAGCGCTGTGTGTGGCATTATCTACAGAGGGCGGGGTGTGGCATTATCTACAGAGCGCTGTGTGTGGCATTATCTACAGAGCCCTGTGTGTGGCATTATCTACAGAGCCCTGTGTGTGGCATTATCTACAGAGCGCTGTGTGTGCCATTATCTACAGAGCGCTGTGTGTGGCATTATCTACAGAGCGCTGTGTGTGGCATTATCTACAGAGGGCGGGGTGTGGCATTATCTACAGAGCGCTGTGTGTGGCATTATCTACAGAGCCCTGTGTGTGGCATTATCTACAGAGCGCTGTGTGTGGCATTATCTACAGAGCGCTGTGTGTGGCATTATCTACAGAGCGCTGTGTGTGGCATTATCTACAGAGGGCGGGGTGTGGCATTATCTACAGAGCACTGTGTGTGGCATTATCTACAGAGGGCAGGGTGTGGCATTATCTACAGAGCGCTGTGTGTGGCATTATCTACAGAGCGCTGTATGTGGCATTATCTACAGAGCGCTGTGTGTGGCATTATCTACAGAGCGCTGTGTGTGGCATTATCTACAGAGCGCTGTGTGTGGCATTATCTACAGAGCGCTGTGTGTGGCATTATCTACAGAGGGCGGGGTGTGGCATTATCTACAGAGCGCTGTGTGTGGCATTATCTACAGATAATGTGTGTGGCATTATCTGTGTGTGGCATTATCTACAGAGCGCTGTGTGTGGCATTATCTACAGAGGGCAGGGTGTGGCATTATCTACAGAGCGCTGTGTGTGGCATTATCTACAGAGCGCTGTATGTGGCATTATCTACAGAGCGCTGTGTGTGGCATTATCTACAGAGCGCTGTGTGTGGCATTATCTACAGAGCGCTGTGTGTGGCATTATCTACAGAGGGCGGGGTGTGGCATTATCTACAGAGCGCTGTGTGTGGCATTATCTACAGAGCCCTGTGTGTGGCATTATCTACAAAGCGCTGTGTGTGGCATTATCTACAGAGCCCTGTGTGTGGCATTATCTACAGAGCGCTGTGTGTGGCATTATCTACATAGCGCTGTGTGTGGCATTATCTACAGAGGGCGGGGTGTGGCATTATCTACAGAGCGCTGTGTGGCATTATCTACAGAGCGCTGTATGTGGCATTATCTACAGAGCGCTGTGTGTGGCATTATCTACAGAGCCCTGTGTGTGGCATTATCTACAGAGCGCTGTGTGTGGCATTATCTACAGAGCGCTGTATGTGGCATTATCTACAGAGCGCTGTGTGTGGCATTATCTACAGAGCGCTGTGTGTGGCATTATCTACAGAGCGCTGTGTGTGGCATTATCTACAGAGCCCTGTGTGTGGCATTATCTACAGAGCGCTGTGTGTGGCATTATCTACAGAGCGCTGTGTGTGGCATTATCTACAGAGGGAAGGGTGTGGCATTATCTACAGAGCCCTGTGTGTGGCATTATCTACAGAGGGAAGGGTGTGGCATTATCTACAGAGCGCTGTGTGTGCCATTATCTACAGAGCGCTGTGTGTGGCATTATCTACAGAGCGCTGTATGTGGCATTATCTACAGAGCGCTGTGTGTGGCATTATCTACAGAGCCCTGTGTGTGGCATTATCTACAGAGCCCTGTGTGTGGCATTATCTACAGAGCGCTGTGTGTGGCATTATCTACAGAGGGAAGGGTGTGGCATTATCTACAGAGGGAAGGGTGTGGCATTATCTACAGAGCGCTGTGTGTGGCATTATCTACAGAGCGCTGTGTGTGGCATTATCTACAGAGCGCTGTATGTGGCATTATCTACAGAGCGCTGTGTGTGGCATTATCTACAGAGCCCTGTGTGTGGCATTATCTACAGAGCCCTGTGTGTGGCATTATCTACAGAGCGCTGTGTGTGGCATTATCTACAGAGGGAAGGGTGTGGCATTATCTACAGAGCGCTGTGTGTGGCATTATCTACAGAGCGCTGTGTGTGGCATTATCTACAGAGGGCAGGGTGTGGCATTATCTACAGAGCGCTGTGTGTGGCATTATCTACAGAGCCCTGTGTGTGGCATTATCTACAGAGCACTGTGTGTGGCATTATCTACAGAGCCCTGTGTGTGGCATTATCTACAGAGCGCTGTGTGTGGCATTATCTACAGAGGGAAGGGTGTGGCATTATCTACAGAGCGCTGTGTGTGGCATTATCTACAGAGGGCGGGGTGTGGCATTATCTACAGAGCGCTGTGTGTGGCATTATCTACAGAGCGCTGTGTGTGGCATTATCTACAGAGGGAAGGGTGTGGCATTATCTACAGAGCGCTGTGTGTGGCATTATCTACAGAGCCCTGTGTGTGGCATTATCTACAGAGCGCTGTGTGTGGCATTATCTACAGAGCGCTGTGTGTGGCATTATCTACAGAGCGCTGTATGTGGCATTATCTACAGAGCCCTGTGTGTGGCATTATCTACAGAGCCCTGTGTGTGGCATTATCTACAGAGGGAAGGGTGTGGCATTATCTACAGAGCCCTGTGTGTGGCATTATCTACAGAGCCCTGTGTGTGGCATTATCTACAGAGCACTGTGTGTGGCATTATCTACAGAGCCCTGTGTGTGGCATTATCTACAGAGGGAAGGGTGTGGCATTATCTACAGAGCCCTGTGTGTGGCATTATCTACAGAGGGAAGGGTGTGGCATTATCTACAGAGCGCTGTGTGTGGCATTATCTACAGAGCGCTGTATGTGGCATTATCTACAGAGCCCTGTGTGTGGCATTATCTACAGAGCCCTGTGTGTGGCATTATCTACAGAGGGAAGGGTGTGGCATTATCTACAGAGCGCTGTGTGTGGCATTATCTACAGAGCGCTGTATGTGGCATTATCTACAGAGCGCTGTGTGTGGCATTATCTACAGAGCGCTGTGTGTGGCATTATCTACAGAGCGCTGTGTGTGGCATTATCTACAGAGCCCTGTGTGTGGCATTATCTACAGAGGGAAGGGTGTGGCATTATCTACAGAGCGCTGTGTGTGGCATTATCTACAGAGCGCTGTATGTGGCATTATCTACAGAGCGCTGTGTGTGGCATTATCTACAGAGCGCTGTGTGTGGCAGAAAATGCACAAATGTAATTCATCCGTTTTTAAAACAGACAGGAAAAAAAACTGATGCAAAACGGGTCAAGATTGCCTGTTAAAAACGGAAACACGCCCAAAACGTAAATGGAACAGTTGCAAAACGGCTGAGAAAAATGGACCAAAACGGCAGACACTTGGACCCTGTCGTGTGAATAGAGCCTTACATAGGACTGCAGGTAACATCTACATTATGTGTACTCAGAGAGTTATAAGTGTTATCTGTGGTGTTACATAGGACTGCAGGTAACAGCTATATTATGTGTACTCAGAGAGTTATCAGTGTTATCTGTGGTATTACATAGGACTGCAGGTAACATCTACATTATGTGTACTCAGAGAGTTATCAGTGTTATCTGTGGTGTTACATAGGACTGCAGGTAACATCTACATTATCTGTACTCAGAGAGTTATCAGTGTTATCTGTGGTGTTACATAGGACTGCAGGTAACATCTACTACATTATACCTTTACCCTGGGTGAATAATCTATTATTCAGAAAAACGCTTCCACATTTTTCTGAGGTTTCAAATTTTGGTAATTAGGCTTTAAAATACACTTATATTTTTTATAATATTTTTTACAAATACTTATCATCATTCTTTTTGCTAGCAAACCCGTGTAACGGGTTTTCTATACTAGTTAAAGTATAATGTGTCAGGAAAAAAACAATCTTAGCATTACTTGGATAAGTAAAAACATTTCAACGTTATTACCACATAAAGTGACACTTTAATGTGCACTGCACCCTGAAGTCCAAAATACGCCGAGTCCTTAGGGGGTTAATACATTTCCTCCTATGTGTTCTCTTCCTGGTATTTCCCTGACTGAAATAGTGCGATTAAAGCATTTTATAGGGAGAATATATACAGGTCTGTCTGTCTGTCCTGTTTCTGCAGCTATCCCTACTACACGACCTCACTATTAATTGTTCCACATAAAGAAACAAACTATAATGCTATACAAAGCGGAATACAAACATATTCCAGTTACAAACAACAGAGGGAAACCTGGACAGAGAGGAAAAGTCGCGACGCTACAGAGGTGCGGCAGCCATTTTTGCAGAGATCACAATTCGCTTCACTTTGTGGTCTCCACGTACATGGCGGCACAGACGTCGGTGTTACAGCTTCAGCTATCTATTTTCCGAAAAGACAAGTGACATCTGTGTGTGTTTACCTGTCGTCTGTATGGCCGCTGTGTTGTGAATACTTGCGCTATCACCCTGCTGTAGCCTGCTGGTAATGCAGAAGTATAGCAGGGAAGAGGACACCCGGCTCACCCCATGTACAGGAGCCAGCACCCCGCTAGTACCTGCTCCTCCACCGGGACACAGACTGACAGCATGCAGGGTGAGTGCATTATCAATGTCCTATATTACAGCGCAGGAAGTCAGGCATGGATCTGTTAAAGAGCACTGGCCCTTATATAAAAATGACTGTTGTGTCGTCCATTAGTGTAAAGTCCTTTATTATTCTGTCTTAGGTCTCCTTCCAGGAAAGCTGGATGACAACCAAGATGCTGTTACAGCTCCCACTGGGGTTGTCACCCAGCTGTCCAAGTGTCCTGAATGGAGGATCTGCTTAGTTATATATTGATGGTTCACTGCTGGAAATTGTGTAACGTATCTGTGGGTCGTATCTTTGACCCCATATTGTAATCAATGATGACATCTTGTAGGATCTTGGTTATTTTCTTCACATTGTTTGCGCATTGACAAAATACAGGAAACGTCACCTTCTAAAGTCCAGGTTAGTCATTTGCATGTAGTACAAGTAAAGATCTTCTGACCTTTACCCACAGGAGGCGCTGAGTCCCAGAGAAACCGCTGCATGGAGATCTATAGATCCTATGTGTGACAGAATTTTTGACTACAGTCCCTGGCGAGAGCATCGGAAGCTCTCTGGCCGTAGACTTTGGGACTGGTCAAACCCCTGACGTCAATGTCCATATATGGACCGTGACGACAGGAACTTTCAACTACTGAGTCCCTGACCAGAGTGCTTCTAGTCCCGGGGAGACCAGAGAGCGTTCCAATGCTCTCGCAGGAGATACTGTAGTTGAAAGCCCCTCACATCACTGCTCATATATGGACTGTGACGTCAGAAGCTCCTCCAGCGGCGGGATTCCCGGTCAGAGCGTTGCCAAAGCTCTAGCCAGAGATTCCAGCGTTAATAAAAAACTCCTGCCATCACTCTGAATCAATGGATAGTGATGTCCTGGGCTTCCCAAGGACCGGAGTCCCCGGCAAGAGCGCTGGGACACGTTTCAGCCGTTCATCGGAGGTATATACGTTGGGAGTCCTCCCGATGTATACCTCTGATGGAAGGCTATAACTGTGATGTGAACAGGGCCTTACAGCTAGAGCTTCATTGTGAATTCATATTGTTTCATTCTATATTGCAAGCTGCATAGTGTATTGTACAATATAATGTATAAATCTACAATATAAAATCTTTATAATATAGTAAAATTGCTTTAATGGAGCAGCTATGGGACCCGATGGTTGTGGGATTATTGGTCGATCATAAAAAAGTAAATAAAACGTGACAGACAAACTTCAGGGAGAAAACTCGAAGTATCATAAAAAATATCTGCTGCTATAACTGATTCATTTCCTAATTCATTCTCTCTGCTCAGCTCCGTGTTTGATTCTGGTTATGTGATATTTCACGTTATGTTGCAGTTATATGTTGGGTCCAGATTATTAAATCTTTTGCTGATTTTACTTATTTTACCAATGAATGGGTGTCCATGGTCTCGTCGAGTGATATATGGGTTGGGCTCCGTGACATATTGTAAAGGGGTTTCCACTTGGGACTATAGATTTAATTTCTATTAAAGGACTGGGATCCCCCTCCACGTATACTGTTATGAAATGCCTGTTTGTCTCAATGGCTCAGACCATCTGATGGATGTTGAGCAAATGTCCATTTTTGAACAAAATTACTTAATATGATAGCGATAGGTATTCTACAGTGCATGTTTTTATGGCTTTTTTTTATGTTTTAGGTCAAGTTCCAAGGCTTTCTAAAGTCAATTTATTCACACTACTAAGCCTGTGGATGGAGGTTTTTCCCTCCCCTAAAGATGCTCAGGACACAAAGGAACTCCAGGTAAATGATTGTATCGTTTCTATCGAACCACTTAATAGTATTTTTGACTTTTTCCAATTAACTCACATCATTGTTTAAATACATCTGTGCAATAATCTTAATATATAGTAGTCATATATATATATATATATATAGTAGTATAATAATAGCCAACCGTTTTGTGCCTATAGTTGCTATGCAGACCTATCTGTCTCCATCAGAACAGGCTATAAACATACCCAGTGTAGTCTGATGCTGCATCCATCTGCCCCTACGTCTTGCTAATGTACGTTCGGCAGGTTGTCATGAGGTAGGGGACAGATGAAAGGGAGTATGACAACACAGGTTTGTTGTCACTACGGAGGCACCTAAATTTACATAGGAGCTGTATAAAAAAAAGGTTGGATATATTATAATCCCATAAAGAGAACTTTATTTACAACTTTTTTTTTTTTTACATATAATGTATTCGCATATTTCTGTAATCGCATACCTCTTCTACAGTAATGCCAAAAGATGTCACTGTAGACTGGGGACCTGCACTGCCTGCAGTCAAAAGACAGTGGGTGGTCGGGAAGGTGGTAAAGGATTTTTCCTTTCTAAGGCCCCATGCACCCGACTGTAGTTTTCATCCATAATTACGGATGCAATTGCAGACAAATTCATTTCTTTTGGCCACTGACACCTTTCCTTATATTTACGGATGTGTATCCGTGTCGTAGAAATGATCAGCAAAATATAGAACATCTCCTATTTTTGACAGCAATTGCAGCACGGACTCACCCATAGAAGTCTTTGGGCGCTTCCACGGACGGTTACTGTAGTGGTCAGATCCGTATTTGCGGACAGTAAAAACACCTACGATCGTGTGCATGAGGCCTAAGACGTTTGACATATCCATAGGATATGCCATAAATAACTGAAATATGCGGATTCTAGCTCTGGGACCCTCACCTCTGTTGAAAAAGGTGGATCCTCCTGCCTCAGTCCCACTTGGTGAGGCGCCCACCAGCCACCGCATCTAAACAGAGAAGAAATGGCAGGTGGCCATACAAGACCTGCACCTGTCAGACATATCTCGTGGATATGCCATAAATGTCTAAGATGGGAATAGGCCTTTAATCCGGTTTATTGTACCCCAAAATGTACCTTTCTAGGGGAGAACCTTTTGTGGGTATTTTCTGTGTGCTGGATTCGCATTCCATGATGAATTGTTTTGAATCTATTGTTTTTTTCCAGCAGATAAAGAAGACGGGGCTTGTAATAGTAAGGAACATGAAGATCATTGGTCTCCACTGCTCCAGCAGCGCGCTTCATGCCGGTCAAATTGCAGTCATAAAGCATGGCTCGAGACTCCGGGATTGTGATCTCTATTTCTCCAGAAAACCCTGCTCTACTTGCCTGAAAATGATTGTTAATGGTGAGCTGTCGGGACAACCTTCTTATGGTTTTACCTAAATATACACTATATTAAAATATTTCCCTTTTTCCAGCTGGCGTGAACCGTATTTCATACTGGCCTTCAGATCCTGAGATCAGCCTACAGCAAGAAATCTCTTCCCAAACCAGCAATGGAGATGCAAGACTAGATGCCAAAGCGGTAGAAAGGTTGAAGTCGAACAGTCGTGCCCATGTGTGTGTGCTTCTGCAGCCGTTGGCATGCTACATGGTACAGTTTGTGGAAGAGACGTCCTTGAAATGCGACTTTGTGCAGAAGATTGCCAGGATAGAGCCCGAATTTACAAGAAGCACTTTCTATGAGTATCGTCAGGAACGGGTAAAGGAGTATGAAGCACTTTTTTTAATCTCTAGCGAAGACTTGCACAAGGAGATTCTGAAGTTGATGGGATTGGAAAATCTGTGTGAAGACCCTTATTTCATTTGCCTGAGGCAGAACATGAAGGAACTTGTCCTTATTCTAGCAACTGTTGCAGCCAGCGTCCCCAGCTACTCTGAATTTGGTTTCTACCTCCGTAAGACGAGTGACGAGGACCACCAGGGACTTAAGCAAGAAATTGCACAGCACTGTATAATACAAGCACGACTGCTGGCGTATCGAACTGGTTAGTTGCTCTTTGAATTAATTTATTAAATTAGTTGAAGTTGTAGTATACTTAAGCTGACCATACACATTACATTAACGACAGCTGAAGCCGTCAATTTCTGTGAGGTTGACCGACATATTAATGTGTATGGGGACAGTCTGACAGCCCCTTGTTATCTGCTATAACGTTTCAACGTGGCAGATCCTTTGTTCCTCATTGGAATAAACATGCACACTCGGCCCACGGATGAGGTGGCTCCACAAGGAGGAGAGCCGCCCCTTGTTGCAGCTATCCGCTCTGCTGAAAAAGTCCAGAGTGAGGAATCCCCCCCACTTACCTTACTACTTTTACATAATAGGGCACATGGATAGGGCATACAATCCTTTTAAATTGTTAATCAGTCCCGGGCAGGGCTTAGAAACTCTTTAAGGCAGCTAGAAAACCATTAGTTGGTGCCTCATCTATGTGAAAAAATAAAAACCTTAAAATAACCCAATTACATTAAAGAGGCTCTGTCACCACTTATCGGCGCTGTAATGTAGATAACAGCAGTGTTTTTTTTATTTAGAAAAACTATCAAGTTTTTACTTTTTAACCAAGTGGGCGTTGTAAAGAGGAGTGTATGACGCTGACCAATCAGCGTAATACACTTCTCTCCATTCATGTACTCCGCACATAGTGATCTTGCGATATCACGATGTGCTGTCACTTACTCACACATTAACCTTACTGAAGTGTCTTGAGAGTGAATAGACATCACCTCCAGCCGGGACGCAATGTTTATTCAAAATCCCGACACTTCGGTAACGTTTGTGTGTCACTTACTCACACAGCACATCGAGATCACGCTTGCTGTCATTAAGTACCACACAAACGTTACCGAAGTGTCGGGATTGTGAATAAATATTGCGTCCTGGCTGGAGGTGAGTGATGTCTATTCACTCTCAAGACACTTCAGTAACGTTAATGTGTGAGTAAGTGACAGCACATCGTGATCTCGCAAGATCACAATGTGCTGAGTACATGAATGGAGCGAAGTGTATGACGCTGATTGGTCAGCGTCATACACTTCTCTTTGCAACTCCCACTTGGTCAAAAGCTAAAAAACGCCCAGTTGGGCATTAAGAAAGTCATTAGCATAAATCTAATATAGGTAATAACTTAGTCAAAATTGATCGTTTTTCTAAATAAAAAACACTGCTGTAATCTACATTACAGCGCCGATCAGATTATGTAGAAGATGGGCACTTATAATGTGGTGACAGAGCCTGCAGAGGCAGGGAGACAGAGACGCTGCAGCAAATTCTAGTAAGTGTTATGTTTAACCCCAGTTCTATATGCTGCTTCTTAGGTACAAAGAGACTTGCTACAAAGAGACTTGAGCAGGATATTCTCTATGTTTGCTGTGTATGGGAGACATGATAGCAGTTAGGATCCACCCACTAGCTCAGAGAAAACTGAAAATTAGAGAGAGAGCCTGCAGGGGGTAAAACTGGTGATAAATTGCAGAATACAAGTCATATAATGGACAAAAATAGCGTTATTCTTCATAAACACGCTTATTCTGAAAAGTCACCTGAAAGGTCAGGTACGCTTTACAGGTTATGGACAACTCTGGGGCCATTTTCTCTATCGCATTACATGATAAAACACGCTTTTGCAATCGGTTTTGATTAAAAATGTGGTTCCGTTTGTATTCTGCAGCCTGCATGTATTCAGATATAAAGCATCTTCAAAGCTCAATATACTCTGCTTCGTTTTATTGTGTTTTCTTTTTTAGAAGATCACAAAATCGGAGTTGGTGCCATCATTTGGGCAGAGAGGAAATCTGTAAGTAACTTACTGTGTCTGCTTTCTGCCTACTACCAGTTTTATGAACAAAATGTTATCCAGCAAATTCTTTATACCTGCAGTGTGGTAAACTAGACTAAAACAGCTCTGTACTGCAATGTAGTTTTAGTAGGAATTTTACTGCTCCAGTCGCCCAGCGCTATTCTTGTAGCTCTTCCACTGGTCCTGTTGTCCTTCTAGTGATGGCATGTCAGGTTACCAGCAGTGACGATGCTATAGATAGAGCGACAATGCTGCCACTTGGTGAGCATAGAATGAAAAGTGGCAAAACTGCTTTTTATGGGGTATATCCCCCATAATATAAATTATATGTACCTTAAAATGTAGGTACAGTATGGCGCTTAAAAAAATATAAATAGTGCATCATAAATGTTAAATAAAACAAGTTCTGAAATGCTGAGAATTAAAAGAAAAAACTACTTCTAGTCCTTAAAGAGGATCTGTCACCAGATCAGAAGTGCCCTATCTCCTACATATTTTGATCGGCGCTGTAATGTAGAAAAGAACAGTGTTTTTTATTTTGAAAAACGATCATTTTTGAGCAAGTTATGAACAATTTTAGATTTATGCTAATTAGTTTCTTAATAGACAACTGGGCGTGTTTTTACTTTTTACCAACTGGGCGTTGTACAGAGAAGTGTATGACGCTGACCAATCAGTGACCAGTCAGCGTCCTACACTTCTCATTGTTCCAGCCCAGCATGATCCACAGCACAATCACACACTAACAATGGGCTGGAACAATGAGAAGTGTATGATGCTGATTAGTGACTGATTGGTCAGCGTCATACACTTCTCTGTACAACGCCCAGTTGGTAAAAAGTAAAAACACGCCCAGTTGTCTATTAAGAAACTAATTAGCATAAATCTAAAATTACTACTACTGGACAACTGATGATCTATTTACAGGATTGGTCATCAGTACATTAGTACATGATCTGTGGGGGTCCGACACCCGGAACCTGCACCCTTAAGCCGCTCCGGCTGCCCCTGAGCACCAGACTCACATGCCGGAAGCAGTTAGCTCTGGCCACTGAATAGCGAGCGGCAAGCTGCCGCACTCATCTGAATAGGAGCAGAGCTGCAGTTGGGCATCATGGCCGCTATGCTATATACGGAGCCAACTGCTTCCGGCTCTGTACATAGCATAATGGGCCATAACATCCGGTGCCCGGAGATAGCCAGAGCTGCACTGATGATATACTGATGCCCTATCCGGTGGATAGGTCATCAGTTGTTCAGTAGTGGACAACCCCTTTAATACCAAATTTGTTTGCGTCCCTAAGGGGTTAATGTCTACATCACAAATTCCAATCTCAAAGAGATTTATTACAATGCTGTCTAGATTCCTTAAAAGATACCTTTTATCAAATACAAGTCCCCATCCTTCAGTAACATTCACAACAAATACATTACAGAGGATTTCCACAAATATGTAGAATGTATTATACTCTAGTTTTAATAGCAGATCTTTATCTTGTAAAATGTATGCTATAGACCATTTCTTCTCAATCTGTGCTACGCGTACACAAGGGGGTACATTCCGCAGGCTCAGGGGCTACGCTGGGTACTAAAAAAAATATTGAAAAAAATCTAAGACTGCTCTAACATCTACCAAAGATTTATTGCAGGTTGCTAGGGCACTCCTAAAGCCCAACCAGCGCAAGAAGCCCGTTCTGGTCACACCACCTATGCTGTGATTGTCTTGCCATTGCCTCCTCTTGTACAGTTCTGTCCTGGGTCCTGTAATTTTTAAGGGTTCTGTAAATATTAAGAAGTCTGATCTGAGGACTTTAATTATTAAGGGATATTGGATCTGTAATTATTAGGGGATCTGATCTTGGATATGTAATTATTAGGGGTCTGATCTTGGGGGTCTGATATGGTGTGTGTAATTTTTAGGGGGTCTGATTTGGAACCTGTAAATGGGGGGGACTGGTCTGGGGTCTGTATGTATGGGGGCATCTGTATATACAAGAGGGTGTGCTCGGGAGTGTGTATGCAGGCAGGGTCTGTATACATTGGTGTTTTTGCCTAGAGTCTGTATAAAGGGGGGTGGGGGTCTGGCCAGGTCTAATATGTGGTCTGTATCAGGGCCGGTCTTAGGATAGATGGTGCCCCGTGGGAACTGTTCTTTCAGCGCCCCACCCCATCATAAAAAAAATGGCACATAAAAAAAAGTATAATGCCCCTTTAGTACCCCCTTACAGTATAATAAGAATATTTAATAATATATTACAACCCCTTCAAGGACTCAGTATTTTGTCCTCTAATTGTGCCCACAGTATTATGCCCCCTTTAGTGCCCCTACACCGTATAATGTCCGCTTAGTGGCCCCCACACAGTATAGTGCCTCCCAGTAGATTTTTCCATACAGCCTCCCTGTAGACAGTGCCATAATCCCCCACCTCCCCCTTGTAGATCGTGCCATACAGCTCCCCCTTGTAGACAGTGCCACCCAAACAAAAACAAAATTTTACTCGCCTAGGCCTCGTTCCCACGACGAACTGAGCTGCTCCACGACGGGATCCTTGCATAGGCTGGCATGATCCTGTAGCCTAGTACAGAGTTTCTCAACCTTTTCGGACTCGAGGCACCACTGGAAAAATTTAATTTCCTCAGGGCACCCCTATCAAAAATAGTTTTGAGAAAGACAGAAAACGGCTAAAAACAAGCACTACACTCGTAGAGTATGTTCACACAGCGTTTTATTGTAGGACAAAAAAATCTGCCTCAAAATTCCTTCAGGAACTGACAGCGTTGCTTGACCTTTTTTTTGTGTTTTTTTTTAATTTAAGCCGTTGAAGCGAATGCAAAAGACGCAGAAAAAAAAAGCTCCAAACAGGCGACGCAGGTATTTTCTGCCTCCAATTAATTTCCACTGGAGGTGGAAACCACTTGAAGACCTTCAGCCCCCCATTCACAGTAAAATGACCATCAGCTCCCACTCACAGTAAAATGACCATCAGCCCCCACTCACAGTAAAATTACCATTAGCCCCCCACTCACAGTAAAATGACCATCGGCCTGCCACTCAGAGTAAAATGACCATCAGCCCGCCACCACTTACGGATTCCCCCTGTAGATAGTGCCGCACAGCCCCTTGTAGGTAGTGCCACACAGCCCCTTGTAGGTAGTGCCACACAGCCCCCTGTAGGTAGTGCCACACAGCCCCCTGTAGGTAGTGCCACACAGCCCCCTGTAGGTAGTGCCACACAGCCCCCTTGTAGGTAGTGCCACTCGGCCCCCTTGTAGGTAGTGCCACTCGGCCCCCTTGTAGGTAGCGCCACACAGCCCCCTTGTAGATAGCGCCACACAGCCCCCTTGTAGATAGCGCCACACAGCCCCCTTGTAGAGAGCGCCACACAGCCCCCTTGTAGAGAGCGCCACACAGCCCCCTTGTAGAGAGCGCCACACAGCCCCCTTGTAGATAGCACCCCTCCTCTTCCTGTAGATAGCACCACTGTGGCTCCCTGAAGGAGCGGAATCCCCGTGTGGCCAGGGCTTCCGCTCCTGGAGCGCTCCGCTTGATGTCTCTGTCCATATATGGACAGTGACATTAGGGGCAACTCCTGAAGCTACTCCTGTCGTCTGTGTCCATTTATGAACAGTGACGTCACTGGCTTCTTCTGGAGTGGAATACCCGGTCATAGCGTCTGCAACGCTGTGGACGGGGATTCCGCTTCAGGAGTTTCCCCTGATGTCACTGTCCATATATGGACAGAGACATCAAGCGGAGCTCTCCAGGAGCGGAATCCCCGGCCACACTGGGATTCCGCTCCTTCAGGGAGCTACAGTGGCGCTAGTAGATAGCAGAGAAGGGGCTCTGCTATAGTGCCGTCGCTACCACTGCGGCTGCTAGCGGCGCCGCCGCCCATGGGGAGGTCCAGCGCGGGCGCCCTCATGCCCAGTGTCGACGCTAGCAGCCGCTATGGCTGCTACAGCGGTAGCGACGCCACTGAGTGAAGAAGTGCCTGGACGGAAAGGTGACTGCTGAGTCGCCCGGGCGCTTCTGAAATAAGCAGGGGAAGGGATCCATCGCAGCGCCCCCTTCCATCTGTTGGAGTGATGCGCCCTGTGCAAAGGCACAGGTCGCACACCCCTAAGGCCGGCCCTGGTCTGTATTAATGTTAGGGGCCTGCTGAAGGTGGTCATATATACTATTTTCTATTCAAATATTGTCAACTGAGTCTCCGAACGGATCACCTGACAGTAGTGTGTGCAGAGCCTTAGAACTGATCCCTTTCTTGAAAGTACTCTGTTGGAACTTCTTACCACTATGGGGCCCTTGGCTTAAAAAGATTGAGAAACACTGCTGTAGACTGTGCAAATTATTTAAAGGGGCATCTGTCATGAGACACAGACACTTTAACCCTTTCACTGCATGCCAATTTTCACACTTTTTTTCACAAATAAGACTTAAATTCTAAAATTAAAAAAAAATCATATTATATGCCCATATCCATATATTTTATTAAAGTAGACACCTGGCAAATTGTAAAAATGCCTCCCAGCACTTTATACTCATGGCATCCTTCATGCAATTTTGCATCAAAGCGTAACGTTGTGTCAAAAATGTTTGCACCTCCTAAAAATAAAAGTTCAAGGTGTGGAGAGTTCACACATGCCACTTCTGCCTATGTCTACATGCACATATCTTCGCATCACCAGAACTGAACAGACCAATAATGTCTGTCATTTAAATGCTGGTAAAAATCTGAGTTGCGGAGTCAACAAATTTCCTAATTATGCGCAAAGGGTGATTAGATGTGCGACTGCTCATCATTTAACTGTTAGGCATCATTTACACGAGCGTAATATACGCGCGTGCTTTTCACGCGTGTCGTACGCACCTATATTACTCTGCATTGCGTAAAACTCACGACATGTTCTATATTTCAGCGTTTTTCGTGCATCACGCACCCATTGAAGTCAATAAGTGCGTGAAAACCACGCAGGTCGCAGGGAAGCACTTCTGTGCGAACTGCGTGATTCGCGCATCAGCTGTCAAACTCTGAATGTAAATAGAAAAGCACCACGTGCTTTTCTGTTTACAAACATCCAAACAGAGTGTCATAATGATGGCGGCTGCGCAAAAATTACGCAGCCGCGCATCATACACTGATGACACACGCAGCTGTTAAGTGCATTTTGCGCACGCAAAACGCCGCGTGTTTTGCGTGCGCAAAACGCACACGCTCGTGTAAATCAGGCCTTACTGTCATGTTTTTTCAGCTGATCACTATCAGTGTTAGCAATGGTGACTACATCTGACGGGGCTCTCCTGACAGTGCTCCTCCAAAATGTCCTTTTCAGTTGGACACCTGGCACAGTATACAGTCCCTGCCAAAACAATAGTTCTCTGAGTTGTATTTGTTTTAAACTCCCTTTGGGCTCTCGCACACGACCGAGTGCCATTCGGGCCAAATTTCACGGCATCACAGTGGTACCCGATAGTTTTCACGGACCCAGTCACACATTGGGTGAATTGTGTCCGATCAGGGGCGGGACTCGGCCGGCACACACGGTTGTGTACAAGAGCCCTTTGTCTCATGAGAGGTGATTAAAAAATAGACAATAAGAAATTGGATACATCAGATTTGTTTAAAGGGAATGTGTTTTTTTTTTAGTTAAACAATTCGTGTGTAGGTGATTAAACATTGTTCTAATTTTATTTTATTTTTTTCACGAGTCGGGGAATATTATAAATTAGATTCTAATTTATAATATTTCCCAGTGCTGGTCACTAGATGGAGCAATTCCCAAAATTGCAGCATTGCATGTGGTAAAGCAACCACATTGCTTTATGCTGCAAAATTTGGGAAAACTCACTCGCTCTAGTGAGCTCTCAGAATCCCCCCCTCCTTTATCCTGGCTAGTGCCGGGAGAAACGAGGGGATTGAACGGTCAAACCTCCTACACTGTGTCGCCATTTTTTGAGCTAACACACAGTGTAGTAGGTTTACATACAGTAGTAATCACAGACTAAAACACGTACATACACAGAAATAACTTACCTGCTCCTGCCGCCGCCGCTGCTCCCTCCGGTCCGTCCGCTCTGTCTGCTACCGCCGCTCCAAGTGCACAAGTCCGGAAGCCGCGACCGGAAGTAGTAATCTTACTGTCCGGCCGCGACTTCCGGTCCACAGGAAAATGGCACCGGACGTCGCACAGTTCAACTTGGACTGTGTGGGAGCGGCGCATGCGCCGTTCCCACACAGACAGCGTACACCATAGTGGATGGAACGGGCCCCGTTCGCATTCACTATGGGACTGTAGCTGCCGTACTCCATGTCTGTATGTGTCGTTAATCGACACATACAGAAATGGAGAAAAAAATTGCAGCCCCCATAGGTAAGAAAAAGTTAAAATATAAAAAAAAGTAAAACATAAACACACAAATAAATATAAAAGCTTTTAATAAAGCACTAAAATCATACTGATGTAAAAAAAAATTTTTTCGTGACACTGTTCCTTTAATGTAAAAAGAATTATCTAAATAGGTTTGAATGAATGCATGGATTCTACATAATCACATTATTTAGTAAGCAGGACTTTGACATTATCTGAAATAATAGATGTACCATTGATATTATTGTATCAATGACACACACACACACACACACACACACACACACACACACACACACACACACACACACACACACACACACACACACACACACACACACACACACACACACACACACACACACACACACACACACACACACACACACACACACACACACACACACACACACACACACACACACACACACACACACCCCTGTATACCTAACGTAACATTCTATATTTCCCTGACTCTTGATCTTCTTGTCTTCAGAACTCATTAGATTGTGATGGGACAGAGTCCATGTACTTCATTGGGTGTGGATATAATGCTTTTCCTGTGGGTTCAGAATATGCTGATTTCCCACACATGGATGACAACCAGAAAGATAGAGAAATCAGGAAATTTCGGTACATTATTCATGCAGAACAGAATGCAATAACATTCAGGTAATTTTTTTTTCCCCCCTGAAATATAACCTCCATATTTCAATATTTTACTTTGCACCCTATACATTGTGGTGGAGTGTGATAGCTGTTCATAGTATATGCAACCCCTTTTTTTTTTTTTTTTTTTTTTTTTATATGAACAACTAGTGGGATGACATGATACACACAGATGTGTGTGTATGTATATATATATATATATATATATATATATATATTACACTACCGTTCAAAAGTTTAGGATCACTTAGAAATTTCCTTATTTTTGCAAGAAAAGCACAGTTTTTTTCAATGAAGATAACATTAAATTAATCAGAAATACACTCTATACATTGTTAATGTGCTAAATGACTATTCTAGCTGCAAACGTCTGGTTTTTAATGCAATATCTACATAGGTGTATAGAGGCCCATTTCCAGCAACCATCACTCCAGTGTTCTAATGGTACATTGTGTTTGCTAACTGTGTTAGAAGGCTGTTGGATGATTAGAAAACACTTGAAAACCCTTGTGCAATTATGTTAGCACCGCTGTAAACAGTTTTGCTATTTAGAGGAGCTATAAAACTGACCTTCCTTTGAGCTAGTTGATAATCTGGAGCATTACATTTGTGGGTTCGATTAAACTCTCAAAATGGCTAGAAAAAGAGAGCTTTCATGTGAAACTCGACAGTCTATTCTTGTTCTTAGAAATGAAGGCTATTCCATGCGAGAAATTGCCAAGAAACAGAAGATTTCCTACAACGGTGTGTACTACTCCCTTCAGAGGACAGCACAAACAGGTTCTAACCAGAGTAGAAAGAGAAGACTGCACAACTGAGGAACAAGACAAGTACATTAGAGTCTCTAGTTTGAGAAATAGACGCCTCACAGGTCCTCAACTGGCAGCTTTATTAAATAGTACCCGCAAAATGCCAGTGTCAACGTCTACAGTGAAAAGGAGACTCCGGGATGCTGGCCTTCAGGGCAGAGTGGCAAAGAAAAAGCCATATCTGAGACTGGCTAATAAAAGGAAAAGATTAATATGGGCAAAAGCACACAGACATTGGACAGAGGAAGATTGGAAAAAAGTGTTATGGACAGACGAATCGAAGTTTCAGGTGTTTGGATCACACAGAAGAACATTTGTGAGACGCAGAACAACTGAAAAGATGCTGGAAGAGTGCCTGACGCCATCTGTCAAGCATGGTGGAGGTAATGTGATGGTCTGGGGTTGCTTTGGTGCTGGTAAAGTGGGAGATTTGTACAAGGTAAAAGGGATTTTGAATAAGGAAGGCTATCACACCATTTTGCAACGCCATGCCATACCCTGTGGACAGCGCTTGATTGGAGCCAATTTCATCCTACAACAGGACAATGACCCAAAGCACACCAACAAATTATGCAAGAACTATTTAGGGAAGAAGCCGGCAGCTGGTATTCTATCTGTAATGGAGTGGCCAGCGCAGTCACCAGATCTCAACCCCATAGAGCTGTTGTGGGAGCAGCTTGACCGTATGGTACGAAAGAAGTGCCCATCAATCCAATCCAACTTGTGGGAGGGGCTTCTGGAAGCATGGGGTGAAATTTCTACCGATTACCTCAGCAAATTAACAGCTAGAATGCCAAAGGTCTGCAATGCTGTAATTGCTGCAAATGGCGCATTCTTTGACGAATGCAAAGCTTGAAGGAGAAAATTATTATTTCAAATAAAAATCATTATTTCTAACCTTGTCAATGTCTTGTCTATATTTTCTAGTCCTTTTGCAACTCATTTGATAAATATAAGTGTGAGTTTTCATGGAAAACACAAAATTGTCTGGGTGACCCCAAACTTTTGAACGGTAGTGTGTTGTGTGTGTATATATATATAATATAGCAGTATGTTGTGTCTCATCTGGCATCCTTTTTTTTTAAAAATCACTGGAAATCACATCACAGACGTGTCTGAGTCATTGTAAGAGCGATCCATGCAGGTGCAGACATACCATAGCAGCGAGAAGAATCCTGCTCTCTATTAAATTGCATGTAAGGGACTGAGCTAATCAATTTCATAGCTCATAATTACTGGTGGATTGTTAGAAAGACATAAGGGGGTACTCTATGATAGTGGGGATTCTCTATTATTTGATCAAGATGCCCGTGAACATTTCTTGCACGGGGACCCTCTGTTGCTTATGTTTTTCCTGGATCCATGCTGTTCCCTGTTATTTTAATAAGGTTTTACTTATGTAATCATGATACTTAAAAGTACGACTCCATTCATTCCTATGAAAACGCAAACAAAGTGGTCATCTAGTCCCAGCCTAATTGTCAAAAAATATGGTATATGTAAAGGGTTGTTACCCATTAGTCATCACCAATACGCCTTTTCATAGAGGTTGCTAACGGGCTTTAGGCTAAGCCGCCGCCTTTTCACTGCAGCCTTGTCCAAGTCCTGCACGCGTGTCCCATGCCGGCTGGAGCGGGTGCTTGGCTCTCTGATGGTGGTCACAATTGAAGTTTAGTTAGATTGCGACAATTCAACCCCTTAGATGCCACAGTCAATAGCGCCCGCGGCATGTAAGTTGTATACAGAGCGAGAGGGGCTCCCCCTGTCACTCATCGGAGGATGGCGGAATTGCTTTTTTTCCCCCAATGTCCCCATAAAAATAATAATAAAAGTTAATCAATAAGTCCAATGTACCACAAAATGAAAACTACACCTCGTCCCGCAAAAAAACAAGCCCTAATATAGCTACATCGACAGAAAAATAAAAAAGTTATTGCTCTTGGAAAGCGGTGATTCAAAAACATGTTTTTTATGGTGCAAAAGTAGTAAAACATAAAAAACCTATACATAATTAGTATCATTGTAATCATATCGACCCATAGAATAAAGGTAACGAGTTATTTGCGCTTCAGGGGGAACGGCGTAAATTTAAAACGTATAGAACCATGGCGGAATTGCTGTTTTTTTTTTTATTCTCCTCCAAAAAAAGTTAATAACCGTTAATAAAAACATAAAATGTACCCCAAAATGGTGCCATTGTCAAAACGCATCCCACAAAAACAAGACCCCATACAGCTATATTGATGGAAAAATAAAAAAGTTATGGCTCTTTAAATGCAACGATGGAAAAAGAAAATAAAAAATAGCTTGTTACAAATAATTGCCTTCAAAAGTGTCTTTTTTAAAAAATAAATGTTTTATTTCATTTTTAACAACTTTTGAATCTGTTTTTATTTTAATAAAATGTTTTACCTTTTGAGATACAGCCTCCATGCATCCTCTATACATAGAGGCTGTATCTTGCGGTCAATGCCGAATCTGTCAGATCTGCAGGACTGACGACTTCGGTGAACGCTGGTCACGCAGGACCCAGCTATTATCGATCACATCTAAGTTCATGAGCTTAGATGTGATCGATAATAGCTGGATCCTGCGTGTCAGAGACACCGGACCAGCGTTCACCGAAGCAGTCAGTCCTGGTGACCTGATGGATTCGGCATAGACAGCAAGATACAGCTTCTATGTATACAGCATACATAGAAGCTGTATCTCAAAAGGTATATCATTCTTTTTCTTTTAAAAAAAACAATGAAAAAGATTATTTTATTTTTTTTAATTGCCTTCAAAGCTTTTACATAGCCTTAGTCCCAAAAAAGGCTGGTCACTAAGGGGTTAAAGTTAAAACTTTTTACAGTAGGTGCGCTTGTGTTCTAGGGGAGCACAGCAAAACACAACATGTCACCATGTGCTCAGCTATCCCCCCCCCCCCCACTTCTGCCTCCCTCCCTTTCACAGGTCCTGAAAGCACCACTGCTTCTCCATATTTACACACGCCCTGGCAGAGACAAGGGACCTTTTACTGTAAATTTTACAGATCTTTTTTACTGATTTTATCACGGATTTTCCCTATTAGGAATGACCAAGCACAAATGCGTCATGGTTGGCGTATGTACAGTATATGTATGCCAACCATGAGGCTTTTGTGCTTAGTCTTTCCTAGTTATGGAAGCAAATTAGAACTGGACAGAGATGAAGGGGTCCGGATGTTTTGTGTAATGTCCAATATTGTTATCATTGCAGGTGCCAGGAAATTAAACCTGATGAACAATGTATGATCTTTGTGACAAAATGCCCATGTGACGAGTGTGTTCCCCTGATTAAAGGTGCTGGCATCAAGCAGATCTATACCAGTGATATGGACAGTGGTAAAAAGAAGGCAGATATATCCTACATGACATTCTCTGAGCTCAGGGGAGTTGGTAAATATAGTGTAAGTCTCTATTAATCTGATTGTATCATAGAAACGATTTTTTAGTTTTATCTTGTTTAGAGTAAAAGAAAATCTGTAATCCCGGTCCTCCGCATGTACCTGAATCGTGCTCCCTCCATTGTATTATTTGCACTTCTAATAGGTTGGCGACAACCGCCTACATGACCGTAAAGTAACACCAGCTCTCTGCTTATGTGTTATTTAGAGATACCAGTACATCCTTATGCCTACAAAATGATATAGGTACAGATAGTACTGTGTTCCTGTCTTTTAAAGGCTACGATGGTATTGCCTCCTTGTCTTCCTATGTGTTGTGAGAGCGCAGGTGTTATTACCCCCCCCCCCTGTCTCCTGTATGGTGAGGCACACTCATTACTACCTCCCTGTTTCCCTGTATGGTGAGGGCACAGGTGGACCTACCTGCCTTTCGACCGCAGTATTGTGAAGGCACAGGTGATATTTCCTCCCTGTCCCCCTGTATGGTGAGGACAGTTTATACTACCTCCATGTCCCCCACTGTGTGCTTGCTGGAGTCTCTCCAATATATTCACACAACCCTAAACTATGGAAGCAGGAACTTCCTGATAAACCCACAGAGAAAAACATCAATGAAATGAAAAGCTGAATATTTCACTGTGTGTTTCAATATAGTTATGACCAGGACTTGATCATCTACATGTGAGTTTTAAAGAGGACCTGTCACCTCTCCTAACATGTTTGTTTTAGTAAATACTTGTATTCTTCTTGAAAAAAACAATTCTAGAGTACCTTTTCTTATACTTCTGTATTGTACAGTTCCTCTGTTATTCTTCTTAGAAATGTATGAATGAATTGACAACTGGGTGTTACCATTTCCCTTGTCAATAGGGTGTGACAATGTCAGTACTGATTGGACAGTTTCAGAATGTGCAGGGATACACTCCATTGACAAGAGGAATGGTAAAATCCAGTTGTTAATGTATTCATACATTTCCAGGGGGATCAATAGAGGAATTACACAAGTCAAGAGTTCTACGAAAAGATGCTCCAGAATTATTATTTTATAGCATGTACAGAAATTTTGCACTAACCCTCTCAATTCTAACATTCAGTCTAGATAGAGGGAACCACACAGGGGGTACACCATCAATATGCAATAAATAATGGGAAAGGAAAAGGCGGAGCACTGTGTGGTTCCATTATGAAAAAGATAAAACAATGAACTGTATTGAATAGTAAGTATAGAAAAAAAAAAGCTAAAATGTCTAATGTAGGGATAGTGAATTTCAGTGCAGAAAACCCCTCATTCTGCACTTATTTGGCACAACAATTAGCCCTAACAATTAAAAAAAATAAAAAATTTAATATTTATTTCTAGATAATTTCCAGTCTGTTGATTGGATGCAACCTGGCCTAACCATAACGTCGCCCACACACTGACCCTGCCAAGAGGGTGCACTCCTCCAGTACCAATATAAATCTTTTCGATTTTAAATCCAGGATGGCGGAGCTGTCTAGGAAGTTATATTAAAACCTACCTGTGTATAATGGAGTACGGCCTTCATTCAGTGATAGAAGACACGTAGATTAGACATGTCAGAAATTGTCATATAGACGTCGTACTTCTACTTATTGAATGGCCGAAACCCTTCATGTATATTCAGCTCTGACCTTTTTCTACAACTTGAAATGGTCAAGCACAAAAACCCACTGATTTATAGGGTGTGAAATATCTCTCAAGCCTATGAAATGACAATGTTCCTTTATGGAAATAGTTTGTATAATTCTCGAGTCAATGTCTCATTTCCGCGATCAATGGCGCAGTAACAAGAAAATGATCTATGCCGCTGAGATATGGCTGTAGGGCGGCTATGTGTAATGAGGCTGGATGTATGACATCTTGTGTCTGCTTGTCCTACATTATAGAAGTGAAGGTTATTATTTAGTGATTATGCATCGATTTATCTAATCAATATAGTGTGATTAATGATACATCTGCTATGAAACAAACGCTGCTACTACGCGACCAATTGTGTTAATATAAATGCATTGTACTACATTGGTATCTATCGAATATCCAGCATTTGTCTGCTGCCTCAGACCTACAAAAAAAACTACAGAGCATGGGGAGGATCAAAAATGATGCAATTACCCATAGCAACCAATCAGATTGCTTCTTTTATTTTAAAAAAAGGGCCTCTGAAACATTAGCTGGAATCTGATTGGTTGTAACGGCCCCATTGTTCTTTTGCATCAGTGTTGATAAATCTCCCTATTAGTTTATGATTCTAGAAAGTAGAGACCCAATAGATCACAGGATCAGCTATACACATGGACACTATGGACAGAAATATAAAGGAAGAATACACAGAACATGCTGCTCCCTCCTAATTCGGAAGCCTCTTTCCAATACAGACACCTGCAGAGCAGTGACTCCCCAGGATTGAGTATCCTGTAGTTGTGATTCTTTCTCCACCTCTTTTCAGGACTTCCTTGTACTAAGTCAAATTGCTCTCCTAGGCTAAATAGTTGGTCGCTTCAGTATATCAAGCACTTGAATCCCTTTGGAGCTTTTCAAAAAATTTATACGACTGGAAATTTTTGTCTTCCATACATTGCAATGGTATATTGAAGGCTTAGCGGCCTGAGGGCTCATATACACAGCTGTATTATGGATCTGTGTTGTATAGATCTATAATACTTCGCCCATAGACCTTATAGGCCTGCACTGTACCTCCATTTGCCGCCGACTTCATACAGATTTGCAGTGTGTGTAAGACCTTCAGCCATCCATTCATGTAAAGATTTCCCCGACCTGATGTGGGAAATATTCTGCAATTTCATTGCCTCACATGCATTTTGCTCAGACATTAGTAAAAATAAATGGTATGGTCAGAACATTTACCATTAACAACCAAGAAAAACGTTAAAGTGTGGATGATAAAGTGTCCTACCACTGGAGCAGATTCATATTAGTTTTGGACCGAAACCATAGACCAAACAATTTTCATTCGCAATCAGCGTAATTGTTACGATGATTGCCAAATTTCCATACATCCCCCGGCTGCTATCAGATATTTTCCAACCACACCCTGCTGCTTGATAATTGTCATTTTGATCATCTCCAGCATTTTGTAGAATGGTCATGTTCATTGACTGGCAAAAGAAAATAACATTTAAGGGGTTATCCAGCCTTTGAAAAATGTACTTTAACCTGCAAATGGTATAATTTAGCAGAAAAAAATCCCATAATCTCCTTCCAACCCCTGCCGCTTCAGCGCTGCTCGTCCACGGTCCCTCACCGGTCTGTGTTTACATTGGCTTGAGCTGTGACATGCCCGCTCCAGCCAATCACTGACCTTTAGCAGTCAAGTGCCGCACAGAACTTGACCATGCAGAAATGTGACTGGGATTTTTGTTCGCTGAATGATGTCATTTATAAAACCCAGATAACCCCTTTCAAGTGAAATAGCCGCACGGTAACAACAATAAGGAGAACTCCGAGAACTGGAGAGAGACCCATTGGAAGATCAGGCCATAGAGCTTTTAGGGCTTTTAATAAACCTGGGGGTTACAAACAGGAATGCTCAAAATGTGACCTCGATTGGGCCATTGTCTGTGGCGATGCTCCACCATTAAAACGTTGTGGGAAGTCTTTTACAGCAAATTACTGGTTATAAGATTAGCAATAAAATATGGTTATCTTTGTTTTATCAGGAGCCACAATGTACTAACATGATGGAAATCCTGAGAGATAGACTAGCTGGCATAGATCGGACATGTTTGGCAGCAAATAAAGGCCCTTTTACACTGGGCGATTATCGGGCAGACGAGCTTTCATAGAACCCTTGTTGCCGATAATTGCCCTGTGTAAACAGAGCAGCGATCAGCAGATGAACGAGCAAACACTCGATCATCTGCTGATTGTATCTGTTTAAAAAAGTTAAATATTATCGTTGTCGGCAGCACATCTTCCTGTGTAAACAGACAGAGGCGCTGCCGACATAACGTATGAGAACCAGCAATCGGAGTAACGACCGCTCGTCCCCATCCATAGCTCCGTGTGACTGGAGCAAACGAGCGCCGATTAATGAGGTCTCGTTGATTGGCGCCCGCTGCACCGGCCGAAGATCGGCAGGTGTAAAAGGCCCCTAAGGCTATCATGAATGCCTGGGTGTGTGTACATACTCCTCACAAAGATTTTTTTTAAAAATCTGCTTTTGATTGTCAGATTTTTTATTACATTTAATATCGAGAGGAAAAAAAAAAGGTTATAAATAAGAAGGGGAGCTTATCATGGGTTACTTAACTCTTAAGGAAATGTAAAGAATGAACAACCCCTGGTCCAGGGTTAGAGTTGGAGGAGGGGTATACTTAGGATGGACATTTTTAATGGTGTTCTATTCCAGATTTATAGTAAGAATTGGCATATTCGTTCTTGTTTTTTTTTTTTCCTGTATTATAAAAATTAATAATAAAAAAATAAATATAGAATTTTCTGTAAATATATACTGTAGTCATTTCCACAGTTGTCAGGCATTGCTTTACAGAATAGCCATTGGTATTATAAGCAAAGTTCCAAAAGTCTGGCTTCCATGTGACTTGTGATACTGGACTTTCACATTGTCTACATACAGAAGGTCCAGCTTATCAGACGCTGGTCTATAGAGTTTTACCATATAGTTCCAAAAACTGGTATAAGGAAATTAGGACTGTCGTGTCTGGTGGAGAGTGACTACAAATGAAACCATATATTTTACGTTACGTCCGAAGTCAGTGTTTTTTTTTATTAATTACGTCTTTCCTTTTCTTAAATTTTTTTTTTATCAGTGGCAACAAAATCCTCACAAGCCGAGTCCTGATAATACAACAGTTTCCATGGGCGCAGAGAGTGAGTGTTATCCCCGGGCTCCTCAGTGTGCCATGCTGCGGAGTCATTCATGTCATATTGTTGAATGTGCCTCCCTCTGGTGTCGTGAATTATCTCTCTATTCATTCTATAGATGGAGATCTGAAGAACACAGATGAAGATGATCTAGGCGTCAAGAACAAAAGGATGTGCTATGGGGAGAGCTCGTAAACCCCGGGGTCTCATTTTCAACGATTTTACGTTTAATTTTAGAAGAGATTTTATTTATTGCAGAAACATTTCTATTTTCAGAAGGAAAAATTATTAGTATTTATTTTTTGCTAACTAGATTATTAAAACAAGGGTCTCTGTGCACACTCGCTCAGTTATGGATGCTGCACCCAGTTGTGAGTAATAAGACATATGCGGACAATGGATGCCAAAGAAGGTCTACACACAAAGCAAGTGACTTCCAAGTAATCCGATATGGGAGCGGCTTAAAGATATTTAAATATACAGTCTTATTAATGCAATAAAATTCCTTTAATCTGGCATCCAATATTTCTGAGTTTGATAATCCTACGCTTGTGAAAGTTAACATTGTTATGTGGGCACTAGACAAGATTGAAAGAAGAATGGCAGACATATTCATTTTGCTTAAAAAAAAAAATTACGTAACTGTGGCATCTTGTATCAGCATTTCATTTTAAGTTTCTACTTGAAGGATTTCTACAACTAAAATTCCTTTTTTTTATACTTTTCTATGACCAGAATAGTTGTTAAAATGCGCCCGCATTACGGCTGTCTAAATGAGACCATTATCTGGAGGATGGGTGCATCATTTGACTGTTATGAGCCAGCACCCCGATGTCTCCACTTACTTCTGCACTTTATCATTGACTTAGCCACGGTCTACTAGACATTGTTAGGCCCTGTGCACACCACGTAAGTCTTATGTATAGCTCATGAAAAAAAGCGGACGTTAAAAGTAGGCTGTGACGGATCAGTGGCATCCGTTACACATACACACCTATGTTGAAAAGACATACCGTTTGGTATATGATTTTTTTTTTTTATATGGGGGCCTAAGAGTGACGAATGCCACTATTAGGAATCTATCACAGCCTACCTTTAACTTATACGTCGGAAGCTTTTTCTTGATGTATACGTTAAATGTAGAATATAAACGTGATGTGGACAGGACCTAAGGCTGGGGATACAAGGTGACTAGAAATCATGCCCAAATTTTGTGAAAGTTTGTGTTAGAAATTTTGCGGTAGTCGCAAGGTTGCCTGAGAATTTCTTTCCCCCTAGGAGAAAACTGATGTAACATGACCATGATTTTCATGCAGTTTGTGCGTGACTTTGTGTCGGAGGTGGGACCAACAAAAGAGGGCCCCTGTGCAAAAACAGTACATGGGGCCTCGTGGTTTTCAACTCTTAATTTGATGGAACATGTGGAACGTATGCTATGTCCACCATTGAGCTTTCATGACTAAAACTAGTTGTGATGTGGCAGGAGCATTTCTGAGGGAAAAGTGCTGTAATGTCAGTGTAGCTTTCTTAACTGAAACCCACATGTGATGTTACAACGGTTTACTTAAACAAAAGAGAGTTGTGATGTAGCGGTTTCTGTCAGGTAAGCAATTCTCGTATGATATCACAGTATCTTACTTGACAAAAGCCAGTTGTGATGTCACAGCAACTTACCTGAGTTATACACAGTTGTGATGTCACAGCATGTTACCTGTCTAAAACCCACTTGTGATGTTACAGCGGTTTACTTGACTAAACCTACTTGTGATGTCACAATAACTTACTTGACTGAAAGTTGTGATGTCACCGCAGTTACCTGACAGAAACACACTTGTGATGTCATAGAAGCTTACCTGAATGAAACCCAATTTTATTGTCACAGCAGCTTACCGGCCCTAAACCCACTTAGGATGTTACAGCAGCTTACATTCCATCATAAGAACATATCCCAACAGTCAAACATGGTGGTGGTAGTGTGATGGTTTGGGGCTTTTTATTACTGCAGGACCTGGATAACTTTTTTTTATAAATGATGGGACCCTAAAGTTCTGCTCTCAATCAAAAAAATCATGGAGGAAAATGTCTGCCCTTCAGTTTCTGATCTAATGCTGAAAATTTTAATAAACGGCAATACATAAGTATTGCAGTGTATTGTACCAGCGGTCAAACGATCGCTTGTTCAAGTTTTTTGTAATATACATATTAATTTTTCCTGAAAGTAAATGTAAAAAAAAACAAGACTAAACATAATTGGTATAGTTGAGTCTGCAAAAGTCCAAATTATTCTAATATAATGTTATTTAAAAGGGTCGTGCTATTAATAGAAATGGCAATATATAAACTCAATATACATTTTAGAGTAACTTGGTAAAGTATTGTTATTAAAAAAAATGTTTCCTTGCAGAAATATGGCAATTATCAGCTTGTAATAGCACCCTCTGGTGTTCAACTGTTTACGTCTCTGCACGTCATTCTAGTAAAGCTCTGTTATACAGACACGTTCTGCTCTTACGAATGAAACAAAGAGAAAAAGAAAGCCCAGCATGGGCAGTAAGGGTATGTTCACACGCAGTGTTTACAGACGTAATTCGGGCGTTTTACGCCTCGAATTACGCATGAAAAAACGGGTCCATTTCACCTACAAACATCTGCCCATTGCTTGCAATGGGATTTACAGTGTTCTGTTCCCACGAGGTGTAATTTTACGCGTCGCTGTAAAAATACGGCACGTAAAAAGAGGCCTGCGAAAAAGAAGTGTATGTCACTTCTTGGGACGTTTTTGGAGCCGTTTTTCATTGACTCCATTGAAAAAACAGCTCCAATAACGGCCGTAAAATACGCAGCGAAAAACGCAAGTTGCTACAAAAACGTCTGAAAATACGGAGCTATTTTCAGGCGAAAACAGCTCCTTATTTTCAGACGTTTTTTGTCACTGCGTGTGACCATACCCTAAGGCTGGGTTCACACGACCTATTTTCAGGCGTAAACGAGGCGAATTATGCCTCGATTTACGCCTGAAAATACGGCTCTAATACGTCGGCAAACATCTGCCCATTCATTTGAATGGGTTTGCCGACGTACTGCGCCGACGACCTGTAATTTACGCGTAAAATGACTGCCTCGTCAAAGAAGTGCAGGACACTTCTTTGGACGTAACTTTAGCCGTTTTTCATTGAATTCAATGAAGAACAGCTCTAAATTACGACCGTCAATGACACCTCGCAAAATGCGAGGAAGAGCAATTACGTCTGAAATTACGGAGCTGTTTTCTCCTGAAAACAGCTCCGTAATTTCAGACGTAAATGCAGTTTACGTGTGCACATACCCGAAGATGTATGTGGACTGCAAGCAATGAGGAAAAAGGTCATTAGAAAAGCACTTCACTGCTTGTGCTGAATGATAGTTCTTCTCTCTGTCCTTGATACAAAGGAGAGCAGCACGGACTTGTGAGGAGGTTATCTAATAGCTATAACCCTTACTGCTTGAAGTCTGTTTAAAGGCTGGGTTCACACGAGCACATTAACGTCCGTAATGGACGGACGTATTTCGGCCGGAAGTCCCGGACCGAACTCAGTGCAGGGAGCCGGGCTCCTAGCATCATAGTTAAGAACGACACTAGGAGTCCCTGCCTCGCTGCAGGACAACTGTCCCATACTGTAATCATGTTTTCAGTACGGGACAGTAGTTCCACGGAGAGGCAGGGACTCCTAGCATCGTACATAACTATGATGCTAGGAGCCCGGCTCCCTGCACTGAGTTCGGTCCGGGACTTCCGGCCGAAATACGTCCGTACATTACGGACGTTAATGTGCTCGTGTGAACCCAGCCTAACTGTTTTGTACTGTGCATGCACATCTGACATTCTCTACAATGGTGTGCTGAGACTTCTACATTTGAACACCAGGGGGTGCTATTACAAGCAGCTAATTACCATTTTTCTGCAAGGAAACTTTTTTTTAATAACAATACTTTACAAAGTTACTCTAAAATGTATATTGATTTTATATATTGTAATTTCTATTGATGGCACCTAAGATTGATTCTTGTAACAGTCTTAAGGCCCTTTTACACTGACCGATAATCGGCCAGTACAGCGAGCGCCGATCAACGAGACGTTGTTGATCGGCGCTCGTTTGCTCCTGTCACACAGAGCTGTGGATGGGGACGAGCGGTCGTTACTCCGATCGCTCGTCCTCATACGTTATCATGTCGGCGGCGCGTCTCTGTTTACACAGGGAGATGTGCTGCCGACAACAATAATATTTAACTTTTTTAAACCGATACGACCAGCAGATGATCGAGGGTTTGCTCGTTCCTCTGCTGATCGCTGCCCTGTTTACACAGGGCAATTATCGTCAACGAGCGTTCAAAGAACGTTCGTCTGACCGATAATTGCCCAGTGTAAAACCCCCTTTATGTACCCAAAATGATACCAATAAAAACTACAGCTCACCTTACAAAAAACGAGCTCTCACACTTTTCATTGATGGAAAAATAAAACCGTTATGGCTCTCAGAATATGGTGACACAAAACATTTTTTTTAACAAATCTTTTTTTCTTTGTACAAGTAGTACATCATAAAAAATATAAATTTGTAATCACCGTAAAAGCATTGACCCGCAGAATAAAGTTAACATCTAGTTTTTCCCGCACTGTGAACGCTGTAAAAGTGAAACTCGAATCAATGGAGAAATCAGTCTTTTTCCCATCCCACCCTACAAATAGTTTTTTTTGTTGTTTCCCAGTATATTATAAAGGTACATAAAATGGTGCCAATAAAAACTAGAACTTGTCCCGAAAAAAAAAGCCCTTATACGGCAATGTCAATAGTTAGAGTGTTATGGCTTTTAGCAGGTGGGGAGGAATAAATAAGAACAAAAAAAATGGCTACGTCTAACATCTTGCTGTGATTTTTGGGAAAACAGTTATCGAAAAATGCCTTCGAAATTGCTAGTAAAAGTGGTGTGGGAATGTAGCCTTGGACTAAAGCTCCACGGCAACATTCAGTCATCCGCGAGCCATGGTAACATTGAAACATTACTGAGATTCTTACGTTTTTATGTGAGAGAAATTGCAAGAATTCCATCCACTGTTGTTCAATGCTTTCTCTCAAAGGAAATAATTGATGCTATGTGCAAGTTGACGTAATTCCACGTTTTTGTCGGGTTCACAAGTGACCAAATATCTCATTGGAGCCCTAGCCTTAAAATGTATGTATGTTGGTGAATTTATTTTTGAAAAGTTTTTACATCATAATGTGTGCTATGTACGGCAAAGTCCATTTGGCCTCATCTCAAACGTTACAGATGGCTATTTCATTGCTTAGATATATTGGAATCATCTGTGCAGATATAATTAAAATTAGTTTTTGTGCCCCTAAGACAAGTTTTTGGTTTCAGTATTTGGTCCTTCAAAAACTGTCCTAGAACCTAGTTTCTCGACATCTGGTACATGTATAGTAGGGGCTCCTTGCCATGTCTGATGCCCTTGTCATAGCTGCGGGGTAAATCTGATCAAATGTTTAGGGTTTGGCAAAAGGCAAGAAAAAAAACAGGTTCTGCTCTTTATCACTAATAAAATATAACCTTTATTTCACAATTATAAAAAATAAATGTGTATGTCCAGGACATTTAATCAAGAAATAAACTACTCTCTTTAAAAACCTGTTATCTCCATCAGAAAAATAAACCCAAAAAAAATCAGTCGAGTCACATCTTTATGACCACCTCCTACTTTTGACGTTGGCAGCGCGTAGCCCATGTAGGAAGTGATGTGTCGTGGGCAGGCTTGGTAGGTATATAGGGCGTGCGATAGGCTGTCTGAACACATATCACCCTATAAAATAAACATTTTATCTATCCTGCATGGTAAACACCGTAAAAAAACAAAAACTTAAAAACCATTGCCAGATTTGCTGTTTTTGCTTTATCCCGCCTCCATAAAAAGGAATAAATAATCGATATTGGACTGCAGCAACACAAAAATTATTTTTTTATTTTTAAAAATAAATGTTTTTATTAAAAGTAGCAAAACATAAAAATACTAGATAAATGTGGTATTGGCGTAATCGTATCAACTTGCCAAATAAAGTTAACATGTTACTTATACCCCTCGGTGAACACTGTAAAAATAAATGACATGGAATCGGTCACCTCTGAACCCCCACTGAACTACAGTAATCTGTAAATATCTTTAAAATTGCAGATTTGGAATCTTTGTCTTTGTTTTAATCTTTCTACTTACTTGTGTTCGCCCGCTGTAAGCCCACAAAGTGGCCGTGCGCTGCATGTGGATGACAAGTCTAATAAGTGCTCTTCATTATACTGCCGAGCTTACATTGGCGGATTTACAGCGGGGGGGGATGCAGGTGAGTAGAAATTGGAGATTCCAAATCAGCGCCGTTTAAGCAATTAACAGATTACTGTAGATTAGGGGGTTCTCGGAGGGCCAGGTCACCGAAAAATAAAAAAAAGCTATAGCTTTCAGAATGTGGAGATGACAAAGCACCCCCCCCCCAGAAAAACCGCTGCGTAACAGACTAGGTTGCACCCTTAAAGGGGTTAAAGGGTCAGTCTTCATATGTTGTGAGGAGTGGAAAAAAACAAACACAAAACATATTTAGGCCCTGTCCACATCTGCATCGGAGCCTCCATTGCAAATGTCAACATTTTTGTTGGACAAAATAGCGCATAACAATCATGGACAAAAATCACAAAAACCATGAGGAAACCTGATAGAATCTATTAAAGTCAATGGATTTTGTTGGGAGCAATTGGTTTCAGTCATATGACGGATCCGACTCTTCCGTTTTTCTCGTTCTGCTATTATTACAGAGTAGAACAATGGAAAACAGAATGCAGATGACAACATAGCCTTAACCAAAATAATAAATGGAAGAGGTGATTACAGTAACAGAAATATTTAGTTTAGAAAAAATACCTGAGAGGGGACGTAATAACTATGTATGAATATATCAAAGTTCAATACAGAAATCTCTCTCCTGATCCATTTATACCCTGGACTGTAACTATAACAAGGGTATACCCCCTACATCTAGAGAAAGGATTCTTTACTGTAAGAGCAGTGAGACTATGGAACTCTGCCAGAGGAAGTGGTTATGGTTAATTCAGTAAAAGATTATAAGTCTTGATGTCTTTTTTTTTTTTAAAGTATTAATATATCACAAGTTATATCTGATTGTTAGTTTTTTCTGATTGCCAGATTTGGCAGAATTAATTTTTTTATCCTAAAGAGGAGAATTGGCTTTTACCTCGTTTTTTTTGCCTTCCTCTCAAAGGGTAACTAAACGTTTGACAAACTTCTGACGTGTCATAGTGACACGTCAGAAGTTTTGATTGGTCGGGGTCCAAGCACCGAGACCCATACCAAATCGCTAAAACGAAGCGGCAGAAGTGCTCGTGTGAGTGCTGAGCCGCATCGTGTCTGTTCGACTTTTTTCGGAAATCAATGTATCGTAGTACGGGCTGAATAGGAAGTCTACGAGCCCATACTCCGATACATTGATTTCTGGAAAAAAGCCGGACGGAAACGCACTCACACGAGCGCTTCTGCGGCTTGGTTTGAGCGATTAGTGGGGGTCTCAGTGCTCGTATCCCCACAAATCAAAACTTCTGACGTGTCACTATGACACGTCAGAATTTTGTCAAACGTTTAGTTACCCTTTAATCAACAATGTAGGATAATAGACTGAACTGGATGGACATGTCTTTTTTCGGCCCTACAAGCTAGGTTTACTCTGGTGTCAGGGTATAGGATGGTTGTAAGGCCGGATTTACACCTGCGTGTGCGTTTTGCACACGCAAAAAACACAGCATTTTGTGCGCGCAAAAGGTCCATAAAAGCTCCGTGTGTCAGCAGCATATGATGCGTGGGTGCGTGATTTTCGCGCAGCCGCAATCATTATGACACGGTTTGTATGTTTGAATGAAAACAGAAAAGCACCATGTGGTTTTCTGTTTACATAGTTTTTACAGCTGTTGCGCGAATCACGTGCGTCACACGGAAGTGCTTCCGTGTGCTGCGCGTGATTTTCACGCACCCATTGACTTCAATGGGTGCGGGATGCGCGAGAAACGCATGAATATAGGACATGTCGTGAGTTTTATGCAAGGGACACACGCTGCGTAAAAATCACTGACTGTCTGAACGGCCCCATAGACGAACATAGGTCCGTGCGAGGCGCGTGAAAATCACGCACGTTGCACGGACCTATTGTACGTTTCTAAATAAGCCCTATTACTAACACCCATGGTGCAATGGAGTGATTTGTCCACTTTGTGTTAGTAATACTTGCCAACTACTGTATGTGACAGCATAACGCTATTTTTTCTGTGATCATTCACTTTAACAGCAAAGCTGAAAAGCACTGTGCTCTTGCCCATATATAAATGCACGTTGTACTGACATCTAGTGGTCAGTGGAATATCTACAATCGTGATGTTTTTCCTTTTATAAACACATCCAAATAAATCAAATGAAAACCAAAGCTTTTATGTGTTAATATTCAATGGTCTTACCTTTGTATAGCACAAGATTTTGATGCTTTATTTTCCAAAAACACATCTCTTAGGCCTGTTTCACACGAGCGCTGCGCATCTGACATGAAAAACTAACGTTTTTCACGTCCGAGGTGCATCCGTGCTCAGCGCTGCGGGATGTGATGTCACGCATCCCCCTTGAGTTGAGAGTCTATGGAGGCATGCGTGATGCGCGAAAAGAACGGACATGTCCTATTTTCGCACAGACCCTTCACACGGTCCATTGAAACAACAGCTGTGTGAACGGCCACATTGAATTACATAGGTCCATGGGACGGCCGCTGTTTCAACAGTCATCCCACGGCCGTTTAACACGCTCGTGTAAACAAGCCCTTAGACTGCGTGTGGGAGCAACCCAGCGTATTACCAGAAAAGTTAAGGCAAAGGGAATCCATAGCAAAAATGTTAGTAGGTACCCCTTATTATTGCTACACCAATGGTTGACACACCCAATAAGTAAGTAGTAGGGGGCCAGCCTGACCTAGACCTCCACCTATTAGGGCGCTATAGCACCTCTATGGTATGCATAACCTTGTGTTTCCCATAATGATTTTGCACCGTTTTCAGTGCTGTGATGATTTGTATGAAAAAGTTTCTAAAAAGTTGACGTTTCACTGCAGAGGAATAACTACTATGATCGATAACATAATAAGGAACTACAAGGGGACTGAAAGAAGCAGCACACCAGCGATCAGTAACCGTGCCTTTAATGTTCTGTAAATATAATCTTAGAAATACAAACTGATGAGGATATACATTTATTTTATACACACAATAGTTTAAATAAGCAAATAGTTACTTGTTAGGTTTCCTCCCTTTTCTAAAGCGCAGATTGTAAATCCGGTTGCAGTACAGATCTCACATTTGTAGAAAGGACTTTTACTTTGCAAACAGAAAGTGCTGAGGTTTTAAATGAGCGCAATGATTCTTGACATTGCGATGGGTTAAGGTGCAACATCTACGTAAACTAAAAGAAGAATGGGAGCGTGGCATTTTCTTTAACACAGCCATTGCAGATGCATTGAAATTTCAATGGCATTTAACATGACAGGTCGTAAGAAGCACAGTGGTGCTTGGCATTGTGTGACTATAGAAGTACAATCTATAGGGATTTTAGGTGTACCCATTACCTATACATCATGCCACACAACAGGCTGAATCAGTATGTCATGATACTTCAAAAGGGTTTTTCCATTATAGACGTTGATGACATGTTATAAGGGTTAACAATGGAGTCTGACTGACAGAACCCATTGCCCAGGAAGGATCCCGGCAATAGAAGTCTGCCTTGGGAAAAACCCTTTAACTATGTGTAAGGGCTATTAACTAGGATACAGACAATCCTGAGGATTAAAGGGACTTGTTTTGCCCAAAAAAAAAAAAAATTTTTTTTTTTTTTACTTTTATGAAAACTGAGCTCTTCATATTGGAGAGCCTGGCCCAGGAACTGTACTAAAGCTTGCCGCGTCTAACATTTTCTTTACGTTTTAGTTAAAGCCCCCTTCTGTATCGGAGTTCCAATGCATGGTAGCGCTATATGCTCCACTGTCGTCTGTTACAGAACACGGCATATACCACTCACATCAATTTAAAGCTACAGCTTATATACTCAAGAAGGTTCATTTTGAGTGAAACTTAAGGCATCTGTTCTATTATCACAATCTCTCATTTTTTTTACAGTGTGATAAAATATATTTCAATAAAACATGTCTGCATTTAATTCTCATCACATTCTTGTATCATGCAGCGCCCACATCCACATTTAACATATATAAGTTATTTAAAAAAAAAAAGGAAACCGAAGTGTCAAAATCACTGATAGCCTTAAAGTGAATCTTCACCTTTTATTATTATATCATTTTTAGGTCCAATATTCTGTGCTGATTAATTTCCTAATATATATTATAGCGGTTGAAACCCCGTTTTATCTTTATACAAAGTTCCAAGTCCCCTGTATAGACATAGATTAAAAACATAACATGCTGGCTACCTGCAGTCACCACTAGAGGGAGCTAACTGCCTATTGTTTTATTATTGGGTTCAATGTATAAGAGTATGCAGTGATACTAGCCCTCTAGTGGTGGCTGCAGGTAGCAGAACGTTATGTTGTATATCTAGGTCTATGCAGGTGATTTTGAGTTTTGTATTGTAAAAATAAAATCAAAATTCAGAATGCCGTAAAGACATTTTACGAAATTAATCATCATAGATTTTTATTTAGATTAAAATAGCAAAATGGTGGTCGAGGGTGGACATTCACTTTAAGGCTGCACAATCTCTGCAGCTGTAAGTCAAGCGCTAGAAAAGGACAAATACAATTCTTAAACCAGGTTAGACCAATAATATATTAAAATTATGTTAATAAAGAAATTTCCTTTACAAAGCCAACTCCATTGCCTACTTAGATATATAAAAAAAAACTAAAAAAAAACAAACTTGTTTTAAGCCTTATACCTTGAATACCAATACCAAAATAACAGGTTGCATCTTTAGAGTGTGCGGGCAGCCACCTCCAGGGTGAACGCGAAGCAACCAACACATGAAGACAGACAAGATAACAATGCCCAGTCACAGCTGGGCAACGTGCACAGGCACTATCATTGCATATTAACATCCACGATGACGTCACTACCTGCTGACAAGTGACTCCTTAAAGAGCATTTACTTCCAGAACATATTTATACATGGATGCAATGAGCACTTTATTACTGAATACGGCTGTAGCACATCCATGAAAAGACTACTGTCTACTGGTGTATATACAATCTATCATTGTCATGTATTACAATCAATTTACACTGACAATGTAGGACAATCATGCATGCATATAGAAATCCATGGAGTCTAGAAGTGCAGCTGCGATGCTGTGGCCTGTGCTGCCGAATACAAATGCCTAATAGACCTTCATTTCATAGGCCTTAAAGGGAATTTCCACCCTTGAATACCATTTTTTTTTATCTGAAAAGGTAAAAATTCTGCGCAGGTTAATTTCTTAATATATCTTTATAGTGGTTGGAGCTCAGTTATTCTGATACAGAGCTCTAAATCCCCTGCATAGACATAGATTAGCTCTTACATCTATGTCTAGGCAGAAAATATCTAGTTCTATATCAGAAAATGGAAGATCAGACTACTAAGGCAGATAGATTAAGAAATTAGCACAGAATTTTGGACCTAAAAACAACATTAAGTGTTAGAAGTTGGATATTCATTTTATGGTGGTCGTCAAGTAGGATTGGACCCCATAGCTACAAGCAATCCTAAAATATCTTAAACCCCTTTGAAATGGACCGGTCACCTCTCCTGACGTTTCAGTTTAGTAACATTTCAGTAAATAATTGTATTCCCTTAGAAATACAATTCTGGAGAATGTTTTCTTAGTACTCTATGTTGTGCTGTTCCGCTGTTATTCCTCTTAGAAATGGATGAATAAATTGACAACTGGGTGTAACAGGGTAGTCCGCTACACAAACGTCAATGTCCAATCGGTGCTGACCGAGAGACTGTGTAGGGACACGCCCCTTTTGACAAGTACAACGGTAACACCCTGTTGTCAAATGTAATAATACATTTCTATTAGGAATAACAGAGGAACAGCACAATGCAGAGTTCTAAAATATATATATATATGTTCCAAAACGGTTATTTCATGGACAATACAAGTATTTACGAATATAGACAAGTTAGGAGAGTTGACAGGTCTTCTTTAAAAGAGGATCTGATGGGGACAGATGATCCATTTCTAGAAATAACCAGAGTCTACTTTTGGGGACATTCATAGACGAACTGTCCTACTGGCAACAGTGTATACGGCATAATGTACAAGACTATGTTTTTTTTGTCCGTGTGCTAACCGCAATTTTGCGGATAGCACACGGCCCATTCATTAATATTGCCCCATGCACACGACCCTGATGTTGACGGATCCATGTGGGGGCTGCAAGTCCAGGCAGTAAATACTCAGGACATGTGATTTTACTGTCCGTATTTGCGGATCATGTGACCTACTCAGGGGGGTTTCGGACAGATTGGTGGCAGTGCCCAAAATGTAAAATGTGCTGGAATCTGTGACTACTAATGTAAAGTGTGTGGAGCACTGGGCAGTAACCCCCAATTATACCACGTTGTTACCTGTAAGACGTTCTACATGGATGCCACTTTTACTTCTAGTACTGCACATTGGAAAGTTTCAAGTGACGTTAAAAATAAGAAATAATAATGACTTCAGTCAGATACACTTTATCATAGTGACTGTCCCTAGTGATTGTGAGGACAATGAGACACCTCTCACACCCAACTGCAAATTTCACATACCCACAGATCTGATTATAAAGAAAGTATTTTTTTTTGTAAGTTTTAATATAAAACCTTTATACTCTTGGCAGCTAATAAACTATATAGAAACAAAAACGTAGGCACTGACGATGCCGTGACAATTCCGTAAAACACTTATTCAGATGATCGGCGGTAGACGCAGCGTGTGGGATCGTCATGGGCTGGGTTTTTTTAAGTCTCGGATTTGTTTGATCAAGTAGTTCTTTTCATCTGAGAATTGTTCATCATCCGTCCTCTCTTTTTGAAAGCTGCTCAGGAACTCAACTAATTTGGTCTGGTTTTTTAACAGGATATCCACGATTGGTTGTGTTTTGTTTGGATTTGCTACAAATACCTAAGATGTTAAAGGATATGAACGATTAGTCTTGGCAACACACGGTGTAAGCTCAATGCATTCTATCAGAATATAAAGAAAACAAGGAATAATTCTACTTTCCTGTAACATACAGATAGTTGTCCAGGATGGGGGCTGCTTTTTATACTGATGAGATCACTAAGGGTCTGACACTTGAATAGGAGCAGTGCTGCAGTATGGCTGCTATGTAGTGTACGGAGTCTTCTGCTTTCGACACCGACCACTGCATAACATCCGGTGCCGGAGGCAGCCGCTACTGCTGATCGGTGCGGGGTCCGGGTGTCGGACCCCCACCAATCATATACTGATGACCTATCCTGCAGATGGCGCATCACCTGGGCAACTCTTTCTACCTCCCAGACACTTTCCATATTATTCTACACTTTCCTTTTCTGAAGGGCATTTCCAACCAAAATGTAAAAAATGGCATATACTAGTAAATGACAAGTTAGAGTTGTAGCCAACATTTGGTAACTATGTTTCTTTTTTGGTTGCAGTGGCATTTTGTGCAAAAGTAACAACAGAACGTGCAGCCATATTGGTTACTTTTTTCGATTTTGCTTCACAGAAACTGATAATAATGTGTCATTTTGGCAGTAGTAGAATATTGTCTGGTGTTAGCGATCTATAAAGACAAAAACTGTAGCAGTAGGATACCTTTTTTTTTATAGACAAAATAGTAGATAACAGATGCAAGTTTTCAGGACAGCTTAGGTCGCTTGTACAACGCCTGAGGAAGAGACCTAAACGATCTAGGTTACAGATTAAATCTTTCGAGACCGTTTAGGGCATATTCACACACTGCACTGAAAATCAATTCCATACATGTGAATGAGGTTGTTTCTGCAGCATGTGTATGGATTCCTGCGTGTCCGATTCAGATGAATGAGACAGTCACAGACATTTCTGCAACAAATCTGCCTCGTGTGAACTTACCCTTAGGTCTCCTCCTCATGAATTTCACAAGAGAGACCTAAGCGCTCTTGAAAGCTTGCATCTGTAATCTACTTCAAGGGGTTTTCCGATGAGGGACATTTATGACATACCCACAGGATATGTCATAAATTTCAGATAGATGTGGGTCCCACCTATCTCTAGAACGGGGTCCCCTAATCCCTGTTTTAGCTTTTTGTGCTCACGCAGACTCCCAGCCACTTACTGATTACATGGTCGGAAGTTACTGAAACAGCGTAACTTGCTGAGCAACTCTGTTTCCATAACTCCCATAGAACTGAATGGTAGTTATGGAAACAGAGTAGCTCGCATGCTACGTTGCTTCCGTAACTGCCATTCACTACTATAGGAGTTCCGGAAACAGCATTGCTCAGCGAGTTATGCTGTTTCCGTAACTTCCGACCATGTAATCAGTAAGTGGCTGGAAGTCTGCGTGAGCACAAAAAGCTAGAACAGGGATTAGAGATAGGTTCTAGAGATAGGTGGGTCCCGAATTAAAAAACCCTGTAAAACCCACTTTTTCTCCGTACAAAAGGATTTATTACAAAAAAATATTAAAGGAAATTAAATAAGATACACATAATTGTTACAGCCGCGTCCGTAACAACCCAAACTATAAAACTATTACGTTATCTAACCCACATGTTGAAAAGACAAAAATGCCAGGATTGCTCTTTTCTCTGTTTTGCATTTCCCAAAAAACAATGCAATGAAAAGCGACCTGCAAATAAGCCCTCAACTGTGTCATTAAAGGCTATGTAAACCTTTGAAAGTGATTTTGTTAGTTATTTTTTTTTTTTTTTAATAAAAAGGTCAATAAGTGTGTTTTTTTTCAACTTTATAATCTGTTTTTTATTAAAATGTCATAACTTTGATGTGATGGATAACAGGTGGACCCTGGGTGACCCGCTGACACTGAAACCATCAGTCCCGCAGACCTGGCGGATTGAGGTCTTCGCACAGCTGCTCTGTATACAGAATACAGAGCAGCTGTAACTAAAAAGTTTTTTGTTTTTTTTAAATAAAAACAAATTATAAAGTTGCACAAAACACACTGATTGATGTTTTTGTTTTTTTTTAAATCGCTTTCGATGGTTTATATAGACTTTAAGGCCCAAAATTGTCTGGTCACTAAAGGGTTACAAGAATGAGTACCACTCCGAGTGGACCATAAGCTAAAGAAATGATTGAAACACTATTAAAATGGTAAAACACCAAATAAAAATAAAAATGCAGGTAAGATTTAAAGGGATTGTACAGGATTTGAAAAAAACATCAGCTTTCTTCCAAAAACGGTGCCAGACCTTTCCACGGGTTGTGTTTGGTATTTCATCTTTGCCCCATTTACTTCAATGGAGTAGAGATGCAATACCAGACACAGCCTAAGGACAGGTGTGGCACTGTTTTTTTTTTTGTTTTTTTTAAAGAAAGCAGACATTTTTTTCTAAATCACATACATCCCCCATAAGCAAACGTCTAGTTCAGCTCTTTAAAATGATATACCAGTCACTGCCTTTGGGTAATGCTTACCTGCTATTTATTTTTTTCAGGGTTGTCAGGTTTTTTAGCTCAGCTCCATTAAACAAAGGTATGATCAGTGACTGCAGCTTAGCTGCATTATCGAATGGGAAATTGAAGTAAACAGAACACAGACATAAGATACAGACATTTTTGTCTGACCAACAGTGCGGATTGCCGTATTAGGCTGGGTTCACACGAGCACATTAACGTCCGTAATGGACGGACGTATTTCGGCCGGAAGTCCCGGACCGAACTCAGTGCAGGGAGCCGGGCTCCTAGCATCATACTTATGTACGATGCTAGGAGACCCTGCCTCTCCATGGAACTACTGTCCCGTACTGAAAACATGATTACAGTACGGGACAGTTGTCCTGCAGAGAGGCAGGAACTCCTAGCATCATACATAACTATGATGATAGGAGCCCGGCTCCCTGCACTGAGTTCGGTCCGGGATTTCCGGCCGAAATACGTCCGTCCATTACGGACGTTAATGTGCTCGTGTGAGCCCAGCCTTAACAAGCAGTTGTAGTTTGAAATCCAACTCCTTTCTCATTACAGGCTCAGGCTGCTGCTCAGGCTATCCCCCATGCTTTACACACATACCTTCCAACTTTCAATGAATAAAGAGTGATGTGGCAAATTTTTTTCCCATTAAGCCACACCTCTAACCCCAGCCCAATCCCCGCCCATACATACTTAGGTCAGCCCAGACAGTATGATGCCCCCATAGTGCCATCCACACAGTATAATGCCCGTATATCTGCCCGCCAACCTAGAATAATGCCCCCAAAGTGGCGCTTACACAGTATAATGTCACCCAACATAGTATAATTCCCCCATAAAGGCCTCCAAACAGTAGAATACCCCCATAGTGCCCCCACATAGTAGAATGCCCCCATAGGCCCTTCACACCCAGTATAAGGCCCTTATAGTGGCCCACACACAGTATACTACCCCCACACAGTATAAGGCCCCCATAGCTGTTCCCCACACAGTATAATGCCACCAAAGATGTCCCCCATACAGTATAATGCCCCCATAGCTGCCTCATGCAGTATAATGCTCCATTGCGCCCCCCACGCAGTAAAATGCACCATAGCTACCACACAATATAATGCCCCCCCACGCAGTGTCATGCCGCCACACACAGTATAAGGCCTGTATAGCTGCCCCAGACACAGTATAATGCCCCCAATAATAATGCCTAAAAAAAAAAAAATACTCAGCTAGTCATGTTCCCATGACGATTGAAGGAGATGCTTCTGCTCCTCCAATCTGTGCACTGTGTGGCTCGACGGAGACAAGTGCTGTGATTTCACTGCATCGTGCCTGTGTATGCCGAGCCGATCACCGGCGACGTTACATAGTGAATAGTGGAGCAGGGAGCGGACGGCTCCCTGCTCCACCATTAGGGTCAAATGTATCTGTGTGCTGGGTACGCAGATGCAGTTGACGCCGGGACATGCCACCAGCCCGCCCGGATTCTGGGACAGTCTCGCTGGATCCCAGACGGTTAGGAGGTGTGTACACTGCATCTCTGCCTTTTCAGACTAAGTGCTTTGTATAAGCAAAACATCACCAGAAAGTTAGTGCAAGGAGTGTTGTTTTGCATTTGAGCAAGGATTAAATGAATGATTATAAGCAACTAAACCATTAGTAAAGAAAAGAATTAGGCAAATGCCACATACACTGAGGCAAAGGATCATCTGTAAAAGGGGAATATCATAGAGATCTGCCTTGACTATGAACTTAGCAGGATTTAGGGGTTAAAGGAGTATGACAGCCAAGAAAGGCTTTAATATAACAAAGTAGTAGTGCGACTATCTACAACCTGCATCTCAAGCAATCTCACACTAGCAAATTCTTTTCACTTCCGATGTGCGGTATCTATGTGACTGCACTGTACTCGTAACTCAGGAAACATCATTTTCTTCTACAGAAAATGAAGACGTGATATTGTTAATCAAAAGAGGGAGAGGACACAAAATATCCTTCCATTTCTCATGCTCAAAGAAGCTCACGAAAACAGATCCTAGTTACGCGTTTCCATCACCTGTGACGCACGTGGGATTTTGGACACTTGCCTCCATTAAATGGTCTGGAGCTCTCCTAAATAATGTTTTGCACATGTCTTCCCTGCTGCCTGACAAAACCCAGAGCCCCATGATCCACACAAGAGACTGAATACCTTACCTTAAAGACGTGGAACGCCTCAAACTGAATGTTGGGGCTCTTATCTCTCAGCAGATTCATCATCAGCTTCAGATTTTCTGGTTTGCTGATGTACTTTGTCATGATGGAAAAGTTGTGTCGATCCAGGATTAGCTCCCCGAGCAGCTACAGAGGGAATAGAAAGCAGCAAAACCGAATACGTTACACGCAAGAACATACTGGAGAGTCATCAAAACTAGTGAATGGGAAAAGTAGACGGGGGTTCCCTCAAATATAAAGGGGTAGTCTTTTGTAATCTGCCCAGGTTACCTATTTATAGCTTTATTTTGTGGGAAACCTAGGTTTATCCCAGAATGTATGGACATGACTGTATAAACACGATTACAAACTACGATGGAAGCGACAGTAGCTACTAATAGAATATAGTCATATTAAGCATTGTCCAGGATCAGAAAAACATTGCTGCTTTCTTACAGACACGGCCCCAGATCGGTCCATAGGTGGTGTCTGCTATTGCAGCTCAGCTCCGCTGAGGTTAATGACAGCCGTGTTTTTTTAATTCTGGACAACCCCTTTAATTATAATGCAGAAAACAATGGCCACGCTATACCCAATCACAAGTTATTGTGTGACGATTGCATGTAGGCTTAAAGGGATTGTCTAATTAATACAACATATTTTCTGATTGAAGCTGGTCTGGCTTGAGAAATCAATCAACTGTTTTCACCGGGCGGGATAATGTAGTATTACAAGTATTAGATGAATGGCCCGGGTCCACCAAAACAAGAGCCATTTTTTATCAGCCAGGGCAGAAAGCCGCTAACAGAGAGGGATCCAAAAAAGAGGACTCCCCTCTATGGGGTCCATATACCCTAAATAAAGCATATGGATCTTTCTAGCCTTAAAGGGATTTTCCCATAATAATTTTTTATATATTTCTAAATATCTGACCACTGGGCCCCCACTGATCACGAGGACAGGCTTACCTTGCCTTTCATGGGAGCCCCATAGGAATGGAGCGGTAGTACGCATGCTCAACCACCACTCCATTCATTTCTCTGGGGCTGCCAAGCACTATCTTTGGCAGCCCTATAGAAATGGAGCAGTGGACGAGAATGCATATTACCACTCCATTTCTATGGGATTCCCAGGAACAGCAAGGTAAACCTGTTCTCGTGATCAATGGGGGTCCCAGTGGTCGGACCCCCACTGATCAGATATTATAGGAAAGCCCTTTTAAAAGCAAACCAGCCTTACATAATTCACTTACCTTCAATGACTGTCGTTTAGTTACATAGTTCTCAGAGTGTAGAAGCTTTTCATAGTCATTAAATATCTAGAAAAAAAAATCATGAAAGCGAAATGATCAGTCATATAACTGAGGGAGAGAGGTTATTACAGGTGTGAATGTGTACATAGAACTTTTCATACGTATACTTCATCTATGCCTGGGTAGCATGGAAAAAACCAGAGTGGTCTATGTAGTCATGCACCCCATGCTTCTATGCCCTGATCCCATTTATTATTAGGTTTCTAAAAGAAGAATAGGGCAGCTGTAGGGATTTCCCGGTCAGCACAAATAGAAGCTTTATGAATAATTTATTCTGCCATAAACGTTAAAATACTTTTTGCCAATGGTCTAGCAAAAGGAGCAACGGTGAATCGGTGACGCGGCTATGTTCTATTATGGTTAGCTCCTATATGTATATATATTTTTGAACTCATATTGGAAATTTATATTCTCTTATTTACCTATATTATGAGTGGGAATGATACAATAATAGAGCAGGGCAAGGTTGGGGACTTTGCATATAGAGTATGCCATCATTTATGCCATCGCAAAGCCAAACATCAATAATTGACAGCAATCCATTACATTATTCTTTATTAGAACAGTGAGGCCATAAATTCCGTGCATGGAGTATGTATTAGTAGAGAAGAACGGCCTCAGATGACATCCCTAAGCATTATGGAAATGTAAGATGATGAAGGAAAACACGCAGCAGCTACTGTTAATGCTCCCATTGTAACTCCGCAGTAGAATTCAGACTCCACTAAATAGCAGGTACTAAACCTGGAGACCAAACATACAACTCATCATAAATCTGATCACCACAAAATAAATACTTCTCAACTATGAATTTCTGTCCTGAAAATGCAAGATTTCTAAATATCACTGTCGTGTTCTATTTTCAGAGGGGGGGGGGGTTGTCATTATGTACCAATTCTCCTCTATTAGGAGAGAACATGACACCGCAGTGGGAAAAAAAGCAAGGTCAAAGCAGGATTATGGTTTCCAATTTGTCACCACATGTAATAAACAACTTGATTCAACTTATTATTAGCTTGAAACCTTTACTAAGGTCAATGTTGCTTCAAGATCAGATAAGGATATTGGAATGTGTAAGGGCCGGACAAGGGGACAGGTGAAGTAGGCGGCTGCCTAGGGTGACATTGGGGGGGGGGGGGGTTTAAAGCGAATCTGTCAGCAGTTATGAACCCCTTAAAACTCTCTATATAGAATAGGGGGAGGGCAGTGTAACGATACCTGTGGTGCCGGTCCTGCAAGTTGCATGACCGAGAATTTACAGTTTAAGGCACCTGGCGCCACAGTCGCAAGTGCCACTCTGCTCTGATTGACGGCTCTAGCTTCCAATCGGAAGAGATCATTAGAGATGTCACTTGCAAAGGGGAGAGCCTGGAGCACGTGTGCTTACATGGCACTTACGATACCGGTGCCGGGGGCATTAAACACGTAACAGGTATCATTACACCGCTCTCTCTATACAGCGCGGTCAGCAGTTTTGAGGGCTCAAAGCTGCTGACAGATTCCTTTTAAATAAAGAAAGGTGAGGGATGAAGCCAGGGAAGGAGCTGGTGGACCCTACTAAACATGTTTGTATATCTGTGGAACAGATAATGGTGGTAGAAAATGAGGAGTATGTAAGATTATAAAATCCCTGCCTTGAGCACTAAGAGAATTTGTCCAACCTCTAAACTATGCCCTCAAAGGCCATGTCAGGATCATACATTTACACACTAGTAATAAATTATGTTTGCAAGTTTAATGTAATAAGTACAATGCTAGAATATACAGCATGCACGGATCACAGCTTTCTGTTAGGGAAACCATGAGCAGGGAAAACGTCTTCATTCAATCATTGTATGATGAAAAGTTCTGCAACGTTTTAATGTAGAATGCAGCAGATTTACTACTGTGCCTGCGTCTAAAAGGAGTAAAAAAAATGCACAATGTGGCGCATTTCATTTTAGAAAAATGGAAGAATAGATGTTTGCGCCTCACTAGACGCTTAAAAGGGGGTGCGGTTTAGTGGAGAAGGAGGCAGGGCTTTAAATGCGGAAAATGATTAAGGAATAGAAAATGCGCCGAATGATTAAAAAATAGAACTTTGTATAAGGAAGAAAAAAGTGTCTAGCAAGATGCGCCAAATTAATCATACAGGGTATGCCACCGTGATAAAATTCTCGCATCTTCAGGTTGCCTGGTCTAAAAGCCCTTTTATGCTGGCCGATAATCGGCCGGTGCAGCGAGCGCCGATCAACGAGACATCGTTGATCGGTGCTCATTTGCTCCTGTCACACAGAGCTATGGATGGGGACGAGTGGTCGTTACTCCGATCGCTCGTCCCCATATGTTATTCTCATGTCGACAGTGAGATGATGTGCTGCCAACAACGATATATTTGCTAATTTATCTGCTGATCACTGCCCTGTTTACACTTGGCAATTATCGGCAACGAGCGTTCTATGAACGATTGTCCACCCGATAATCACCCAGTGTAAAACCCCCTTAAAGAGAACCTTTCACCTGCCCATACATGTGCAGCTGAGTGCAGCATGTAATAGGCAGGGCTGCACAAACCTTGGGCACTTTACATTTTTTTCTACCCTCCTCTGTTATTTAGAGATTGGTGCCGTTATATTTGGCGCCCGATTTTTAAATAACCCCCTGAACGGTCGATGGGATGTGTAATAGCAAGGGGGCGTGTTACTATGGCTCTGACACTGTTCAATTAGCTAAGGACAGTGTTACAGCAAGAGCGAGGAGAGAAGAGAGAGAGAGAGCGTGTGCGCGCACGCGCACTCTCACTCTTCAGCTGCCGGCAGACAAGGACAAGACTGATCTCTCGCGAGAGATCACACAATCTTGTACTGGTCTGCCGAACTGGCAAGGGGGCGTGTCACTGCTATAAGCAGTGTAAGAGCTGGAGAGAGGAGCGCGCGCATGCACACGCTCTCCTCTCTCTTGCTGTAACATTGTCCGTAGCGGATTGGACAGTGTCACAGCCATAACAACACGCCCCATTGCCAGTTCAGGGGGTTATTTAAATATCGGGTGAAGTTAAAAGGAATAAGGATGATATTGGATGTTGTGGAGGGGGGTACAATTTAGCCATGGGAAAGATTGGTGGAGGAATTTGGTTGATCAGAAAAAGAGAGATTTTCATATGCCCAATTGGAACATGCAATTACACATACTAAAAAAAAGGAGATTTTTAATAAAGACTCTATGAATGTAATTTATAAATTGTTACGAGAACAGGAGATTAGGAAAGAATCCCTGTCAAGTATATATAAACATTTAATAGAAAGGAAGGCAGAACAGTTAAAACCTAAAAGTGCTCCTAACTGGGACAAAGAGTTGAACGCAATTGGGGGGATTCAATGGGAAACGGTTTATAAAAACATTAAGAAAATCTCCATTAACCTTAACCACCAGTTGATTCAGTTCAACCTAGTTCATAGACTCTATTATACGCCTCACTTGCTGGGTAAAATGTAGAATAGTAAGAAAGATATTTGTCCCAGATGTGGAGAAGAAGGGGCGTATATTAGAAAGTTCCAGATTTTTTTTTTATTATTCAGCGATTAAGCTTAAAGGGAACCTGTCACCAGCATTTCACCTATTAAACCAGCAATACCTGGTGGCAGTGGGTGAATTTTTTTTCTAAATCGACCATAATTGTCTTCTTAGTCGGCTCTGTAGCTTTAGTATTCATTTTTTTAGTGTTCCTGCGCCGTATTGTAATGAGCATAAAAGAGTCACATCTTCGTTTGAAAAGAGTCATATCTTCGTTTGAAAAGAGTTATATCTTCATTCCTCAAGTGTCTCCGGGTTTACCCCGCCTCCTTACTTATGATTGACAGCTCCTCGCCTTCCCCCAGCACACAAAATCCCGTGCTTGTGCATTGATGTCCTATTCTGGTGGGTGCGCACAAAGGGACACCGGATTATTACGATAAAAGGCGCAAAATGTTTGCAGACCGTTATTTACAGTCGGGGGAGGAGTTTAGGAGCGGGGAGAACGGCAATGAACTTTTGATAGCAGCGGCCAGTGAGGGATAAGTAAAGCTCAATAGGTGAAATGCTGGTGACAGGTTCCCTTTAAGACCATAAAAACTCCATGATTAATAAGAAGTCTGCATACAATGTAAGTAGGTTTTATTTAGAATTTGTATATACATTTTCCAAAACTGACATACTCACTCTATCATAGTTCTGTTCTAGGAATTCAGCCACCGTCAACTTGTGCCTTGTTAGCAAGTCCTGAAAAAGTAAACGTGACAATAAACAGACATAAATCACTGATTGTAGCCAAGGAAAGCAGCGTATAATAATTTATATACAGTAGAATATGATTACAATCTTGTATTTACTGATAAACACGTATACATTTTATTGACCTTTCCATTACAGAACCTATTACACTACAGTATACAGCACAACCATGGTGGAAACCGTTGAGCAATTCGCAAAGCATTCGTTTTTCAAGTATATAAAGCCAGGTCCACACACACCGCAGAAAAATCCACTGTGAACCTGCAGCAAAATCATATGTAGCATGCGCATTTTGCGGTGGATTTCACCTCTCTCCGTTCAAAGTGGTAAAATCCGCGGTAGAAATACACCAACAACTTGTCAAGGAGCTTTGCAATATTTAGACCACACTTTAACTACTTTAAAAAAAAAAAAAAACACTAGAAATGAGTGTCAAATATTTGACTAAAATCAAAAAAATAATACATCAAGAACCATGTAAAAAAATAAAGAAGTGCATGTAAACTCTCCGTTAGACCTTGTTCACACTGAGTTTTTTTGCAGGTGGAAAAATCTGCCTCAAAAGTCCTTGAGGAGTTTTAAGGCAGATTTTGACCTGCCTGCATTCTCATCTTTCGTGCGCGGCCATTGAGCGCCGCAGGCAAAAAACGCAGCGAAATCAGCTCTCTGCCACTCATTGACGTCAATGGGAGGTCAAACAGGGAAACGCGCGAAGAAAGGGCATGACGCTTCTTTTTCCTGCACGCGTTTTTTTTTCCGCTCGCGGGAAAAAAACAACTCTGCTTTCCGTTGAAATCAATGGGAGGCGTTTTGGCCACGGTTTCCTTCGCGGTTTCCTCATCTAAAAATGTGCCGAAAAAAAACGGTGTAAACAGGGTCTTTGTGTACACACACACGTAGCGGATTTGTTGCAGAATTTTCAACAGCAAATCCGCAGCAAACTCTGCACATGCGGATTTCACAACAGATTTAATTCCTTCTACAAGTGGTAAAATCCGTCGAACACGGCTGGCACTGTAATTCGCTGTGGATTTTCCGCAGAGAAAAAAAATAAAATAAAAATCGGCAGCATTTCTGTTCCGTGTAAAGAAGGATTACGTATCCCAGCAAAGAACAAAAAACTCCCCGCACTCAAGCAGGAGCACAGTAACCCTGGCAGAGGTTAAGAACATGCCCATGCCTACAAGGTCCCTGGCAAAACAGATCCAAACATTCATTGGTGTAATTACGTTAATAACATAATGCCACTTTATGGTATAAAGAAGCAGCTCAGATTTCTCAGTTTGTTTAGTAATGAGGGTAATCTGGGCTTCCACGTACCAGTCAGAGGACGGAGGCGGCTGAAAAAGAGGAAACGTTTTATGAAATACTAAAAAGCCGTTCTCTCTCAATAGAAGGCTGGAGACCAAGAACAAGAAGTGTCCACACATCGTGATGTGAAAGTCATTTTCTGCTGCATGTTGAAGATTATAGTTTGAATTGAAGAACCCAACCATAAAAATAAACCAGAAGTCCACGCCGCCGCCTCTACGGAGGCTCATTTGGGTCAGTATATGGATGGCAAGAACTTCCCTTGCTGCAACAGAAATCATTTCAATTGCACTGGTAAACTTGTGGTTATATGCAACAGCTGACCTGAGCACACATAGCTGCAGTGTAAAGCATGGGGAAGGGAGAGAGAGGTGTCTGAACCAATGACGAGACAGGAGGTGTGTTTGAGCTGTAAAGGAAGTCTGATCTAGTCTTAGACTACCTAACTAAGGTGCCGATATTGATCAAAGCCCTAATGGAACAGAGCGGGTAGGAGCTTAAATATCATTTTTGTTACATCTCAACTGCAGACCTCGGGAGAAATATCTGTCGGTCAAATGAATAATATTCATGTGAATGGCCGGCTTTAGATGGGAAAATTCCAAAAATTCTGTTTCACCCATAAAATTAATGTAACTGTTGTCAAGGTTGTGAATCGCACTTACTGGAACGGAAAACAGATTTACTACCAATTGCAAAATTGGTCCAGAAACACATATAAGAACAAAGGTAAAAATGCTTGTTAGGTCTAAGCCACATTCAGTTCACGACCTGCTTTGTATAATACATTTACAACACAAAGAAATCCTTCAGGTACAATTTGCTCAATAATTTGTACATTTCCTGCTTATTTCCAGACCTCTTATGTTAAATCCCTCCCAAAGAGTTCTGGCCTAGCACAAAAGAAGTGAAAAGACAAACATCCTAGACGCAAATCAATCAGTCTAAGGACCCATTCACATGAACAACGTCCGTGTGCTGCACATGGAAATCACGCGCAGTACATGGACCCATTGATTTCAATGGGGCTGTTCACACATGGAGGAGTTTTCACTGCACGTGCTATATTGGTGTGTTTTCACGCACCTACGTGGCCATTGAAGTCAATGGGTGCGTGAAAACCACGTACCGCACACGGATACACATCCGTGTGCAGAGCGTGATTTGCGCACCAAATCGATTGAAAAAAAAAAGAAAAGATGTGCTTTGTGAGTGCGGATGCATAACGCTACACACACGGACCAGATTCACGCGTGTGTTTATACAGATCAATGATCGGGAACGAGCGTTTTCCCGTGTAAAAGGGCCTTTAGCAAACTCTACCAACAAATGGATCATATCATGATACCATCTCATAGCTAAAATCTCCTTGTGTTACAACTTTCCTGTTAAATCCCCCGTCGGTCCAGCGCAGCCAATCCACTGATTCCCGCCAGTCTCTGTATACCGAGCTGCAGCGATGACCTCAGGTCGACACAGATGACCGCTGCAGCCAATCACTGGCCTCAGTGGCTGCAGAGGTCACGTCTATCCAGCCAGGTAGAAAGTACATGTTGATGCATTTGGTGATTTGGATTCGGCAGCGCAGAAGTAGAGTCAGCGCCTGGCCGTATTGTATATGGTTCCCATTGCAATTGTTTTTTTCGTTTTACAATGTAATTCAGAATTTTTTCTTGCCTCATTAGGCTCTGTTCAGACATTCAGGACTTTATAAAATCTGTCTCACATAGACTTCAATGGGTAATGAGCGCCTTTGTGCAGACGTGGTGGAAATTTTCTGTGCGGATTTACAATCTGCATCAATAAGGGAAATGTTGCTAATCATCGCAGATTCCACGTGGAAAGCCCGGCAGAGTTCCACACGCGGATTAGCCTCATTGAATGAAACTAATCCACACGCAGACCGGCAGCAGAAATCTAGCTCTGATTTCTGCCACGGATCGTGCAGTAAATACGGGAAGGAATTGTCTATGCCAAATTCAACCTATGTGAACAGAGCCTAAATTAACACAAGTCAAAAGGGATGCGCTGCTTCCAACCAGCGAATGAAATCTCTCTTTTTTTTTTTTCTTGTTTACGCAGATGGGATCTGCAAGTTTTGACTGGTCGTAGGTTATATAGATTCATATTTTTTTTGTAATGAAAGATGATGTCGCAAATAAATGGCATCAATTGAAGACAGCTGCTGCGCCATTCTTGGAACAAAGAACAGTTCTTTCACAATAGTGCAAACAGATGTAATGTGCCGGCTACAATATTTTTCTAGTAGGGCAGAAATCATTATAGAACATCCCGTGGTTCATTTTCACTACCAATTGAATTGTATTTGCCCTCTTTGCGATATCCCCAACTATTACACGTCACACTAAATGCCTTCAGATACGAAGACAAAAAGTAATATTAGTAAAGGGAACAGCCTTCAAATCATCAGGGCTTTTAATTAAGAAACAAGGTCGTTCATCTCCAATGTGAGCAAGTTACTCAAGAAACCAATTGATCAAATGTAATTGATCATTAAGGTTAGCGGACTAAACAATATCAGGCTTTATTGCAGCCATCCTGACCTCACTATCTGGATCCCTACAATGAGAGTGAACTAGTCAATACAAAGTTCTTACAAAAACGCTAAACCAGAAAGAAACTCCAGAAGAGATGAGAAGTCAAGACTGTTGAAATCTTTTAATCTTTAAAAGAGTAATTTCTAATTTTCTGCAACTCCATCCAACCACAAGGAGAGTCATTGTTTCCCTACAGAGGAGACTCGGAACAATGGTAAATGATCCAAGGGTTGGTAACCGAACCCAAAATGACTCCAAGGGCGTAGCAACTACCAATTCAAAAGTCACAAAGCATGGCAGAAGAACATCTACATAGTCTATATTTGAATGGCTAAGGACACACAACATTAACGTTTTGTATTGGCCTAGTCAACATTTGGGATGTGAGGATGGAGAATAAGGGGTTATTGTATAAAACTTACCAATGTGGGATAAACTTGTTCCCTAATAAAATTCAGTTATAGATGAAAGAAAGCGATTACTAGGATAAATATATTCATATACATTCAGTAGGTTAGCAAGAAGTAGGTGATAGATGAAGAGAGTATGCCATCAGGATCGGACTGCATAGAGAGTTTGTAGTCCGTAGGTTTTTTTTTATAAAGTCCATTTACAAAGTTGCTTTATAATTTTTTTAAATAAATGCATTTGATCAATAAGGCTTAATTTCACATAATCGTTCGGTTTCCATTGATGGGTTCCGTCAGACCTTTCCATCGAAGGAACACATCAACGGAAAGGCAAACATAAACCATAGCTGCCATTTGCATTACCATTGATTTCAATGGTAATGCTCCCGTTGCTAATGGTTTCCGTTTGTCTCCGTTCCGTAAGGTTCCCGTTTTTTTTTACCGAATTTATAGCAGTCGAATTTACACTTGATCGATAATTAGGACTACACTATACCACTCAGATGCATGGCCCAAATGGCTTCATTACAGCCTTAAGGGGGTTTTCCCATCAGGGACATTTATGACATATCCACAGGATATGTCATAAATGTCAGATAGATGCGGGTCCCACCTCGGGCCCCTTAAACCCAGTTCTAGCTTTCTGTGTTTCCGCTGACGCTGAGCTACACTGTTTCTGTAAGTCCCATAGAACTGAATGGCATTTACGGACACTTTGTAGCTCGCATGCTACGTGGTTTCTGTAACTGCCATTCACTACTATGCGAGTTACGGAAACAGTGTAGCTCAGCGAGCCACACAATTTACTTCTTATATGGTCGGAAATCACAACTGTCAGCGGAAACACAGAAAGCTAGAACGGGTTTTAAGAGGCCCTGTTCTAGAGATAGGTGCGGGTCCCAGCAATGGGACCGCCTCTATTTGACATTTATGACATATCCTGTGGATATGTCATAAATGTCCCTGATGGGCAGACCCCTTTAAGGCCATAGCTACTGTAGTGCTACTGATAGATTTTTAACTCTTGAGTGACTGCTGCAGTAGCTCAATAGTTAAAATCAATCAGTAGCACTACAATAAGTCTAGGTGTAACCCTAGCCTAAGTATATTTGGAAATGGTTTAGATACACAGCCGGATAGGAATTGCTGGCAGTCATCTTCCAAATTAATTTACGGATTTTCCCATTTTCGTATAAGGGATCATTTCCACCCAATAATACCACTCCGAATTTCCAATACTACCTGTATTGCAGAGTGTATGTTCAGTGCCACCTGTGCCTCAACAAAGGTTAATTCAGAAGTAATGGGCAGAGGGATCCGGTTAGGCCAGGGCTACACCTAGACTTTTTGTTAATCTACTGACTGATTTTACCTATTGAAACACAGCTGCAGTCCAAATGAGTACATTGAGTTACATGTAATCTTGTGGACTGCAGCTGTCACTCAATAGTTAAAACCAATCAGTAGAGCTCCAAAAAGTTTAAGTATAGTCCTGGCCTTATTTTTAAATATTTAGGGTTTTACTACTAGCAGCATCTCCGAAAATCCCACTATTTTTTCCTAGAAGTGAAATATAATAGAGGAATGGCGCAGAGTGCTGAGAAAAGAGGCTTTACTACGGTTATTTCATGGGGAATACCAGCATTTACTATATCAAACCGGTGAGGAGAACGGACAGGTCCTCAAACTGTGGAGTTTTACCACACTACTTTTTGGTGTTTGAAAAGAAACTCCTATTACAATATCGCAATGAGTTGCGCTAAGTGACAAACTCTATGCTCGGCTACACCGGTATGTGGAAGGAATACGAAAAACCATTTACATACAGTAATATATAAACAAACAACAGTAATGAATTTCCACCCTTGAATAGCATTCTTTTTAAAATCTAAACATGTTTAACAGTCTACGCTGATTCATTTCTTAATATATCTTTAGAATGATTGCAGCTTTGTTTTTCTGGTAAAGCATTCATAATCCCCAGTATAGACATAGATTTTAAAGATAACATGCTGGTTGCCTGCAGCCACCACTAGAGGGAGCTTAGTAGCTTACTGCATACATTGAGCTAAAAAAGTATGCAGTAAGCTCCCTCTAGTGGTGGCTGCAGGCAACCAGCAGGTTAAATTGAAATCTTAAATACAGGCGATTTGCAGCTCAAGATCAGAAAAACAGGGCTCTGATTGTTGTAAAGATAAATTAAAAAATCAACGATGAATTTTGGACCTAAAAACAACATGATGATAAAAGGGGAGATTCACTTTAAGGACTTTAATAGGGCACATATCTACGATTTGACATTTATAATACTAGTGTGGTCTTTTGTGGCAGAGAGGCCTTTGGGCCAACTCCGGCACCAGGGTCCGAGTGACGATAATACATCTGCACCCCCTTTAGTTACACACCCGTGAATGTAAATCTTTTATTAATAAACTATAGAACACGTCACTACATTTTTAAATATCTGCATTCTTGAAGTTTTCTGGTCTTGAAATTACACAGCAAGGAAAATAAACTTGCTCAGGAGTTCTATTTTAAAACGACATAAACACTGAACAGAGCATTAAATAATTTACCTTAAATGTAGCAAAGGCATCGGAAGCTATGTCGAATGTTGACATCTCCACATATTTAAAGAAGTCTTCAAACTGCTCAGAGTACAGGACGGTTTTGGCAAGTGGCTCATGACGGACACATTCACGAAGCATTATTCCACAATGCAAAGCCACTTGAGGGGATTCATACCTAAAAGAAACGGAAGTATCTTCAGTTTATATAAAGCAGCACCGGGTTTTTTTTGTGCTTTAGTGCTATCTACACGCAATAAAACTTATACTATTATGCAAATACGAACCAAATGTTCCCCTTGCTCGTTATTGTGACATTGTTGCCTGGCAACCTTTAATAATAGCCAATAAGTATATATTACTGGCTATACATAGAGCCCTCTCTTCCACAAGACCTGCTCATAGTTAGAGTCTTTATCAGTTCCTTACCAGCTTGAAATGACACTAAACTTTCATATGTAGTTATTTTTAAAATCTTTCCTGCCAAAGTTTAATTCAGAAATAGCAGGCCGAGGGACCCGGTTAGGCCAGGGCTACACCTAGACTTTTTGTTAATCTACCGATTGATTTTAACTATTGAGATAGAGCTGCCGTCCAAATGAGTACACGGAGTTACATGTAATCTGGTAGACTGCAGCTGTCACTCAATAGTTAAAACCAATCAGTAGAGCTACAAAAAGTTTAATGGGGTTCTCCCATGAGAGACATTTATGACATATCCACAGGATACGTCATAAATGTCAGATAGATGTGGGTTCCACCTCTGGGACCCGCAACGATCTCAAAAACTTGGCCCCCTAAACCCCGTTCTACCTTTGTTTACTCTCGCTTCCTCCCGCCACTTCCGGGTTATATGGTCGGGAGTTATGAAAGCAGCGTAGCTCGCTGAGCTACGCTGTTTCTGTAACTCCCATAGTAGTCAATGGCAGTTACGGAAGCATCGTAGCATGCGAGCTACGCTGTTTCCATAACTACCATTCAGTTCTATGGGACTTACCGAAGAGCGAGCTACGCGGTTTTCTTAACTCTCGACCACATAACCTTTTTCATGGTCGGAATTCACCTGGATCAGCCGCAACACAAAGCAGCAGAACGGGGTTTAGGGGGCCACGTTCTGGAGACCGGTGCGGTTCCCAGAGGTGGGACCCGCATCTATCTGGCATATCCTGTGGATAGGTCATAAATGTCTTTCATGGGAAAACACCTTTAAGTATAGTCCTGGCCTTATGCTCAGTTTTTAAACATCTAGGTTTTATTACTAGCAGCATCTCCGAAAATCCCACTATTTTTTCCTATAAGTGAAGTATAATAGAGGAATGGCACAATGCAGAGTGCTAAGAAAGTAGGCTTTACTACGGTTATTTCATGGGGAATACCAGTATGGAGAACGGACAGGTCCTCAAACTCTGGAGATTTACCACGCTGCTTTTTGGTGTATGAAAATTCACTCCCGTTTCCCATCAGGTTAAGCTAAACATAATTTATGCAAAGAAAAAGAAGAATGTACCAATACCTTATATCCTAAAATCAGACCTACAACCTACAAGCCGGAAATTATTTGGTGCCATTTTATATTAAAATGTAATCTTGTTAGTACAGCATTAGAGAGGAATGGTTACCATTTTTTCCTCTATAAAAAAAGAAATAAGATTATAGGCCTTCTAAACAATGCTAATAGTTACCTCTTTTCACAGGAGAGAACTTCGCTATCCTGCAGGGATCCTGGCAAAAAATAGGTCTGCTATACTAGACATGTGCCGCCTTTTAGCCATGTGCTGCGTGCCCTTCATGGTTTACAAAGACAGTGGCTTGTCCATATACGAGGGTAAGTCAAAAATGATCCGCACTCTGGCTGTAGAATTTATTTTAATAAACTTTCAGAAAAAATAAATACATAATTTTCTGACATAATCTCCCTGCTTTTCAATACACTTTGTCCATCTGTCAACAAGCTTTCGTATTCCCACATTAAAAAATGTTTGAGGCTGAGCTGCGAGACACAAATGCACCGCTGTCTTCACCTCATCATCAGACGTGAAGCTTCGTCCTCATAGGGCCTCTTCAGGGGACATAATCCACGGATACTCGTCTATCCAATAGAATCAGTTCACGTGCACGCTCAATGTTGTCATCAGTCATGGAAGGGCGTCCGGCTCCATCTTCATGGCTGACACTTGTGCGACCTTCCTTGAACTCCTCTATTCATTCATACACACTTCATCGCGACAAATCACTCTCTCCATATTGTGCACAAAGTCTTTGCTAAATATCGGCACCAGTCAGACCCTCAGACCACAGAAAACTGATCGCTGCACGCTGATCTTTCGTGCAAAGTGAGGCAGCCATTGTTTCTCGCAGCGCAGTCACAAATAAACTGATGTAACACATAAACCTGCACAGCAGTGACTGGGGGGACAGCGACCTCGTACAGATAAGACAGCGCGGCCAACAGAAGTTTTAATATAACCGGAGCGCAGATAATTTTTGACTCACCCTGGTATATGTGGCTGGAACTTAAGAAACTATGCAAATTATGGAATCTATGGAAACCTATGAAAGCATCAAGCATCAGAGCCCTGCATTCTTGATAACGATGGTGGTCCTAGCTGTAAGACCTCCACTGATAAAAATTAAAGTCCTTTGGTGGAAAAACAACTTCCAAGACACCTCTATAAATCGATTTAGAGCAATCAGATCTATAGTTGAAGCACCAATTTTTCTTGTATTTGGCCTGGCCTACGATACACCATATTTTTCAGACTATTAAACGCACTATTTGTCCCAAAAAACTGTGCTGTAATCTTCTGGTGCATCGAATAGTCAGAATGCAGGCTGCTGCCAGTATATAAAGCAGGAGACCGAGCTCCGTGATTCAAAGGTCCTTGCAGTGCAGAGTTGAGGGAGCTGCAGGTCCTGTGCGGTGGGTACAGAATCTCTGTATTATCTGCTCATTGAACGGTCACATCATACACACAGGCTTATGCAAAATATGACTGTTCAGTGAACAAACAACACAGACAGACATTGGTACACATAGCACAGTATATCTGTGCGGGTACTGTCTGTAACCTTCTAGCCACGCCCCCTTCTATGAAGGGAGCAGCAGCAAATCTCAAGCAGTGATCGGAGCAGATTCATTACCATTAACCCCTGCCTCTCCACACCTCTGTTGTCTGGTGAGTTCAGAGGAGGGTGAGGGCACTACAGCTGTCCATATGTTGTATCACTGTGGCTAGCATTGTATTGGGGCACTGTGGTTGGCGTTGTATTGGGGAACTGTGGTTGGCATTGTGGTGGGGCACTGTGGTTGGCATTGTGGTGGGGCACTCTGATACTGTCTAGTTAGAGAGCAGAGGAGACGGACTGCAGGAAGTGGGAGTATCTCTTCACTGCCTGCCAATAGAAGTCTATGGAGAGGGAAGGTTAAGCAGAAGCAGAGAGAGAGAGCAAGACAGACACGCTTGCCATACAAGTCTATGGAAATGCATGGAGGGAGTAGGAGCAGAGTAAGAAAGAGACACACACACAGGAGTGCTGCAGATTCCTGGTAAGTGTTACGGTCTCATCCAAATACTGGATTCCCATTACTACTGTATGATGTCCTCCATGCTGCTGCAGCTTTTAAATAAATAAATAAATAAATATATATATATATATATATATATATATATATATATATATATATATATATATACACACACACACACACACATATATACACAGTGAAGGAAATAAGTATTTGATCCCTTGCTGATTTTGTAAGTTTGCCCAAAGACATGTTTTTAGGCTAGGTTAATTTTACCAGTCAGAGATAGATTATATTTTAAAAAAAACAGAAAATCACATTGTCAAAATTATATATATTTATTTGCATTTTGCACAGAGAAATAAGTATTTGATCCCCTACCAACCATTAAGAGTTCAGCCTCCTCCAGACCAGTTACACGCTCCAAATCAACTTGGTGCCTGCATTAAAGACAGCTGTCTTACATGGTCACCTGTATAAAAGACTCCTGTCCACAGACTCAATTAATCAGTCTGACTCTAACCTCTACAACATGGGCAAGACCAAAGAGCTTTCTAAGGATGTCAGGGACAAGATCATAGACCTGCACAAGGCTGGAATGGGCTACAAAACCATAAGTAAGACGCTGGGTGAGAAGGAGACAACTGTTGGTGCAATAGTAAGAAAATGGAAGACATACAAAATGACTGTCAATCGACATCGATCTGGGGCTCCATGCAAAATCTCACCTCGTGGGGTATCCTTGATCCTGAGGAAGGTGAGAGCTCAGCCGAAAACTACACGGGGGGAACATGTTAATGATCTCAAGGCAGCTGGGACCACAGTCACCAAGAAAACCATTGGTAACACATTACGCCGTAATGGATTAAAATCCTGCAGTGCCCGCAAGGTCCCCCTGCTCAAGAAGGCACATGTACAGGCCCGTCTGAAGTTTGCAAATGAACATCTGGATGATTCTGAGAGTGATTGGGAGAAGGTGCTGTGGTCAGATGAGACTAAAATTGAGCACATTGGCATTAACTCAACTCGCCGTGTTTGGAGGAAGAGAAATGCTGCCTATGACCCAAAGAACACGGTCCCCACTGTCAAGCATGGAGGTGGAAACATTATGTTTTGGGGGTGTTTCTCTGCTAAGGGCACAGGACTACTTCACCGCATCAATGGGAGAATGGATGGAGCCATGTACTGTCAAATCCTGAGTGACAACCTCCTTCCCTCCACCAGGACATTAAAAATGGCTCGTGGCTGGGTCTTCCAGCACGACAATGACCCGAAACATACAGCCAAGGCAACAAAGGAGTGGCTCAAAAAGAAGCACATTAAGGTCATGGAGTGCTCTAGCCAGTCTCCAGACCTTAATCCCATCAAAAACTTACGGAGGGAGCTGAAGATCCGAGTTGCCAAGCGACAGCCTCGAAATCTTAATGATATACAGATGATCTGCAAAGAGGAGTGGGCCAAAATTCCATCTAACATGTGTGCAAACCTCATCATCAACTACAAAAAACGTCTGACTGCTGTGCTTGCCAACAAGGGTTTTGCCACCAAGTATTAAGTCTTGTTTGCCAAAGGGATCAAATACTTATTTCTCTGTGCACAATGCAAATAAATATATATAATTTTGACAATGATTTTCTTTTTTTTTTTATATATATATAATCTATCTCTCACTGGTAAAATTAACCTAGCCTAAAAATTCTAGACTGTTCATGTCTTTGACAGTGGGCAAACGTACAAAATCAGCAAGGGATCAAATACTTATTTCCTTCACTGTATATATGTGTGTGTGATAGAAGAGGAGGATCCTGTTCTCCTATGTCTATCTATGTGTGCAGTGCATGATAGCAGTTAGGCTCCAGCCACTAGCTTAGAGACAACTGAGAATAAGGGCTTATTCAGACGAACGGGATATACGTCCGTACAATGCGCGTGATTTTCACACGCGTTGCACGGACCTATATTAGTCTATGGGGCCGTGCAGACATGTGCGTGATTTTTACGCAGCGTTTGTCCGCTGCATAAAAGTCACGACATGTCCGTTCTTTGACCGTTTTTCGCGCATCACGCACCCATTGAAGTCAATGGGTGCGTGAAAACCACGAATGCCGCACGGAAGCACTTCCGTGCGAACTGCGTGATTCGCGCAACAGCTGTGAAAAGGATGAATGAAAACAGAAAAGCACCACGTGCTTTTCTGTTTACAAACATCCAAATGGAGTGTCATAATGATGGTGCCACACGGAGCTGTTAAGTGCCTTTTGCGCAGGCAAAACGCCGCAAAAATGGCACGCTCGAGAGCTAGAGCCTGCAGAGGGGAAGACTGCTAAATAATGCAGAATACAAGTCATATAATGGTAATAAATAGTGTTATTCCTCATGTACACCTATATGACAGCATATTCTGAAAATTCACGTTAAAATATTAGGTACGCTTTAAAAGAGAGGACACAAAACAATCTATGCTATAAGAAAATTATGAAAGACAGTTAAGCTACTTAATTAACTAGCCTACACAGTATCTGGGGCAAATATGATTCAAATGGGAGCCAGTGTTATTCAGAGGTGACAAGAACGTGTGCGATTGTGTGTGTGTGCGCGTGTGTGTGTGTGTGTGTGTGTGTGTGTGTGTGTGTGTGTGCGTGTACGCCACATCCAGAGTACAATAAATAATAATAAAAAAAATCACTGTACAGTCTTTTCTTTGACAATGATGGAGCTTCGCTTTAACACATCATGGCAGTTCTCGAATTGTTAACTAATCTATTCAAAAGTAATCCAATAAAAAAGACAAAGCAGAGAATGTCAGTAATATTTCTTTTTATATGACACCAATCCAACTTCACTCAAGTGCATTTTTATGGTGTTCTACTAAAGGCATTGTTGTCCTATCATTACGATTACATTTCTTTGTTAGATCACGCAAAGCAGAATAATTTTTCAATTAAAATATTTTTTTTCAAAAATGCTCTTGTATATTGCGGTTACATACTTGTTATGGCGCCCCCTGGTGTTCTTTTCATTTAGTCTCAGAATGTCCACCCAATATGTCCAGTGCAGATAAGAAGGCTTTTAGTGCCCCAATTCTTATTGGCTGACCTGCACAATAGCTGATATCATTCCACATGTGTATAAGAGGATCCGTGGCGGTGGGACTGAGCTACTGGGCATGTAACTGAACAAATTTTCATTGTTGCAATATATGCTGCACACCTAGAACAACATAGGCCAGGGAACGAAGGTGGTCTGTGGTGTTACATATTTACTTTAAAAAATAAATAAAAATATTTTTTGATAATTATTCTTGGACAGAGGAAAAAAATAAAAAATAAAATAAAATGAACACCAGCGGTGGCCAAAACAAGAATATTTTCGGAATATTTAGACACAAGAGCATTTTTTTTAATTATTTACATTGAAAAATTGTTATGTTTAGTGTGCTCTAACAAAAGAATGTGATATTGAATCGTGGGACAACCCCTTTGAAGAAAATCTCCGGCAAAAACAGTTCACCACAGTAATAATTATAGAGAATAATAGAGTGACTTGTAATTAATTTTTACCAGAACTCAAGCGTTCCAAATATAGTTTGTGTTGTCGCTTCGCAACAGATACAAGAGGGAGCGGGTGGCCCAGCTGGATCCCGATGCTGCTGGCATTTATTGATATAAGCCACCAGAAATTGCAGTCACACGTGGCCCATAGGGGTTGGTCATCTTAGCAATGTGGATGAGGACTACAAAGGTGTGTGTGTGTGGGGGGGGGGGGTCTGTTTCATCCTCCCCGCCATACATATTTAAATATTGCTATTGTGTAGCCAATTGGATTCCTTTCAGCTGGGTAAAATGATAAAGTGAATCATAGGATCCCATGTTCGGAGCTGCATGATATGACAACCATTGACACATGGCTATAATTTCCCATTGCCGTGTATGAGTGCTCGCTTGTACACGCCAATGTGAAATTAAGGTCGTGCTTCAATGTTTGACCTTTAATTGGTAATAGCATTGAAGTTCTGCAGGTCACTTGTTAATCTATTGATCGGAGTATATTATTATAGAGGCAAACGCCTAAACCATGGAATTCCAACACAAGCGGAATGGAAACTGGAATGATAAATGATTAACAAGCCGATAAAATATTAACAAAGCCACTTCCATTAAGTACGTTTCACAGTGAATGGGGTTACGTTTGCTGCGCTTCCTCTAGCGGAGATGTGACACTTCAGCTACTTTAGCAGCAGCATCCCTGATATGATGTTACTTGATTAAATTACTGCTTGCATTGGACTCCCCTTTATATCACCTTGGTATACAAGGGCCACTGGAACATCTACCCCATTAGAAATGCCCTCCAAGGGCTTAGTTTGGCTGTTCTTCCAGACATGCATGTTATACACCTAGACTTCAGACATTCCAGCTACCACCCTAACACTTAGGCTCTGTTCACACCTGCTTTGTGCTGTTCTGCTCCGTCAGAGGAGCAGAACAAGGGAATATCGGAACCATCGGTTGCCAACGGAACCCATTGACTTTAGTAGGTTCTGTTGGGGTGTCCGTGATTTTACTGGACACAATAGCGCACCATGGTGTCTGGTAATCTGTGGTAAACCCTGCCGGATCTGAACATAGACTAACGACTCAGTCACATAAACGTGAATTTCATAGTGTGACAGCCGTTAAAACAGCGGCCGTCACACAGACCCATGAATTGCAATGGGGCCGCTCACACGACCGTTGTTCCAACGGAGCGTGTGAACACTCTGTTAAAAAATAGGGCATGTCCTATTTTATTGCGTATCACGCATCCCTCCATAGACTGTAGTCTGTGTGGGATCCGTGACATTGCGGCCCACTCGGGTCCACCACGGACGCGGAGAACAGACGTTTTTCACGTCCGAGGTGGGCTACATTCTAACAAAACGACCCAAATACAAAAAAATAAAAAAATTAAAAAAGTACAATTCTTTTACTTTGTTCTCTTTGCCAAGATGCTTAAAACTCCATAAGGCTCTGTTCACACTGAGGTTTTTTTGCGGGCAGAGAAAATCTGCCTTAGAATTCATTCAGGAATTTTGAGGCAGATTTTGAACTGCCTGCACGTATTTTTCCGTGGCGTTTTTCGCCCGCGGCTATTCTAGTGAAGGTTATTATGAGCATTAGCGGAATACCTCTATTACCAGTATCGCTCTATTGTGACTTACTGTATAACTCACCCTTTGAGTAGTATAAAGAGGATATGTTGATGGGAACTTATATACTCCACTGTGGGGGAGCGTGTGCCAATCTGTCTTCTCAAGATATTGTTGAATATCTGGGACACATCCTTCTTACCCTGCAACATAAATTATTAGATATTATTCCAGATATCACTGACAGAAAGAGGAAAGTAAAAAGAAGTAAACAAAAACCTTACTTTGGGAAGAAACCATAGCAAAATAACAATCATCAATGTGCCATTGCCTAGTTACACTGTAGACTGGGGCTAAATAGTGACACTTGGCGCACTATATGATAAGATACTGGCACAGAGTAACCATGCATCCTGCAGTCGCCCAGTGTCAATGAATTGCAGCGGAGTTGGGAAAGACAAATAGGAATTAACATGTCTGTTTAAGTAAATGCTTGGATTCCCATAAAATATTAAATTCTAGGACTTGATTTCTTAGGACTTTGCATTGTGCCGTTCCTCTGTTATTCCTCATGGAAATGTATAAATAAACTAACAACTGGGTGTCACAATTTCCTCTGTCAATAGTGTGTGTCCCTACACTGTCCGCACTGGTTACAGACCCTGCCACAGTGTGTAGGAACATGGTAACACCCAGTTGTCAATTTATTTATACATTACCAATGGTAATAAACAGGGGGATGGCAGAAAGCAGTTCTAAGAAAAGGTGCTCCAGCATTGTGAAGACAAGTATTATCAAAACAGACAAGTAAGGGCATCCATAGGATGGGGCATAATGCCACTTCCGCTGTGCTGATGAAAAGGGCATGCAGAAAGCACCCTAGGTAAATAGTCCTGGCAATCCGAGGCTGACGCATTTTCCTATGCAACTCTATTGTTTTAACCGAATTAAATTCGAATGGACTTCATCTGCCAACATAGCATCAATTCTTGACTTTAGCTTAAAGGGGTTTTCCCATCAGAGACATTTAGGACATATCCGCAGGATATGCCATAAATGTCAGATAGATGCGGGTCCCACCTCTGGGATCCGCACTGATCTCTAGAACGGGGCCCCCTAAAACCCGTTCTACTGCTCTGTGTTCCGGCTGAAGCGTGTGATTCCCGACCATGAATTAGCGAAACAGCGTAGCTTGCTGAGCTACGCTGTTTCCGTAAGTCCCATAGAACTGAATAGTTGTTGCAGAACTAACGTAGCTCGTATGCTACGCTGCTTCCGTAACTGCCATTCACTACTGTGGGAGTTACGGAAACAGTGTAGCTCAGCAAGCTACGCTGTTTCGCTAATTCATGGTCGGGAATCACACGCTTCAGCCGGAACACAGAGCAGTAGAACAGGGTTTAGGGGGCCCCGTTCTAGGGATAGGTGCAGGTCCCAGAGGGGAGACCCACATCTATCTGACATTTACGGCATATCCTGCGGATATGTCCTAAATGTCTCTGATGGGAAAACCCCTTTAAGGCTTTCCAGCATTCAGTAACATTTACAATAAGAAAAGATGACTCGGGATCACTTGCTTTTCATTTTAAAGAGCAGGGTTTTTACAAACTAACTAGCCAGCAAAACTAATTGAAGTGAATTTATTTACTAAGGCCAAGCGTTTACTTAAAGAGACCCTGTCACCATCTCAATTTATTTTAGTCAATTACCTTACCCTTTTCTATATTCACAGCTGTATTCGATGCCTGTAACAAAATTGCAATGCCCCCAACACCAATTATAAATACATAAAAACGCAACATATTTTAATACGTAGTAATTTTTTCCAAAACGTACACAAATATTACAAAACCAAGGGGGAAAAAAAAAAAATAATAAGTACACCCTTTCTACTTCCAAAATCTTTGAGAGTAATCAGCAGCCACAGATTACTTCTCAAATGCACAAAATTAAATCGAGAAGTGTGACTACCTCTATAAGACCCCCTTCATGCCGCGTTTTAGCCCTAGGTTTAACATGTTCATCAGGAAAGCTCCTAAACGCGTCCATACGGCTCCGATCGAGGACAAAAGAGTATTCATTTGGCCTCTGTCGGGCAGTATATGCCGGGTATACAGTTTTTTTTCTGTTTAGAAGAGTGTAGCAAACTATGCAATTATATCCAGAGGCATTCAGTAAAAAACGTATACATTTAACAGATGCTGTAATAGCCTATGGGCGACAGATGCCACTATATCTATTCTCTGAATGTGACGGCCCTAGTGGTCAAACAGGACAGCGCTGGAACCGCCACTCAGGGCAGAGGGGTGAGACTTGCAGAGTGCAGCGCAGGAGCACTTACACATCAGTGCCCACCTTAGTGGCACTTGCGATCGGCGCATCAGGGTAATTAAAATGCCACCCCCCTCCATTTTTCATAAAAGTGTAGTTGAGCGAATTCATGAGCTGTGGCTTTTCTCCCGCCGATTGACAGGCTCCTCCCCATACTGTGCATAAGCGGAAAGCTGTCAATCAGCGGGAGGTCGGCAGGGGAGCCGCAGCTCATGAATATTGAGGACTGCTGGGGATTTTATAAAAACAAGTGAATATTGCAAAGTAACATACCGCTGGAATCAGGGTCTCTGGTACTACTTTATGCTGCCCTATCTGCCATAAACCCGGTGACAGAGTCTCTTTAAGAGAGCGGTGCATAAAAATGTCCTCAAATATCAGTGAACTGAAGTCCTATTTTAAAGATAAGGCCAAAATTTCTCCAAAATGACGTGACAGACTCCTAAATAAAAAAGTTCAATTTTCAATTTATTTTTGTTTAAGGCTGTTCTACATGTTACTTAATTATAGGGTGCACTTATTTTTCCCATCAGATTTCTGAATGTGGTTCACTTTTTGGAAAAAACGACTACACGTTGAAAACGGTTGTATTTTTTCTGGTCTTCAGAAGTGATTTGTTTCTTTATGGAAGTGGAAGAGAACCAGACTATTGCTATTTAGGGCCGGAGAAATGAAAACATGGCAGTAAGGGAAGCCTACCTCAAAGTCTATGAGGTGCAGATTGGCTATCAACGTCACTAACAGGCCACTGTTGTACAATTCTTGTGCTAGCTGAGCCACGGTTTCGGTCTGGGGCTCTTTGTCTCCTGTACCACACAAAATTTCCTTTGTCGCTTGAAGTGATTTGGACACCTCTTCAGAAGCCTGTTAGAAACCAAAACAATGTGTCAAAATGATTTTAATACAATATTTTATTGCAAAATAATATTTTACATTTGATTGATTGTGATTTCAAAGCAACATCAAGTAATTGTGCGGATTCTAATACCCGGATATTGGTGATAATTGATCTCTATGCGAGTGGGTCAGAGCCGGGAAATTACACCAGAATCACACACCGTTTTGATGCAGTTTTTGGCTGAGTTTGTGAGCCACAGCCAGAAGCGGATCCATAAGGAAGGAAAGTTATAAAGAAAAGACTGACGCAGCTACTTTCTTTTGTGTCCATTCCTGTGTTTAGATAGAAAACAACGGAGCTAAAAACTGCATGTGTGATCCTGGCCTTATGGGAAAATCTAATTCCTTGCAGCAGCCTTTTCCTGTTTGTGATGCAACATACAAAAAATCATAAAAATCTATCTTCTTACACTGGTATCTATCTATCTGTCTATCCGTCGATCGATCTATCCGTCGATCGATCTATCCGTCGATCGATCTATCCGTCGATCGATCTATCCGTCGATCGATCTATCCGTCGATCGATCTATCCGTCGATCGATCTATCCGTCGATCTAATTTTAAAATTTATTTTTAAGGCCATGCTCACACATAGCATAAACACTGCCGAATTTTCATTTGGATTTTCTATGCGGAAATTCAGCAGCATTTACAGTAGCAGCAAAGTGGATAAAATTTCAACAAATCTCATCCACACGCTGCAAGCAAAAAAAAAAAAAAAAAAAAAAAAAAAAAAAAAAAAAAAAAAAAAAAAAAAATCGAGAAAAAAAAAAAACACCTGCACAAAAGACGTCAGGAAATTGACTTGCTGTATGGATTTGGATCAAATCCGAAGCACGTTAATATATGTTGCGAAAACAATGCAGAATTTCCGTGCAGAAATTCCGGACAGAGATTCCCCAGAGTTTAGGCTACGTGTGAACCTACTCTTAATCAGCATATAAATGAGACAGCTAGTAACACAGTATTACAATGAGTGACCATGTAATCAATAGTCACGCTGAGTCCCCAAGATTGAGAGCGGCTCCCCACTCTGACTAAGCGAGACCTCCCTTCCCCATGTTGTCCTTATATGGAATATAGTCCTATATTGTCCTGATTGGTCCCCTATTTAAGCATGTATTTTGGATGTGTGATGAAACCAGTGCACTCCTAAAAACAGGAAAACCATACAAACTTCACGCAGACCTTTAGTGAAATTCAGGACCCCAGCACTGCAAGGAAACATTTCTTACCAACGAGCAAACGGGACATCCGGGCTCATTATAGAAGAGACAATGGTTGTGTTATAGCAGAAATGATAATCAGTCCCATGACATATGGGACAAAGATCTTACTTTCTCGGTCTTCTTGTCCTGCTTTTCTAATAAGGCCATGTTTTCCTTCAGCGTTTTGACGATTTCGGCAGGATTCTTGTGTGATTTGCTGAACAGCGGCATTTTCTTCATTTTTCTTGTTTTGTCTCAATGTAAAAATATCCTTAAAAAGGAAGACATAACATTATTAGACAATACTGCTAAAAATTAATGTGTTTGTATTTTTACAATTGAGGATGCACTTCAGGTTTTGTTTTTTTTCTATCGTTAGGTACCTATCCCCCCTATTATATATATATTTATTAACTATATAAGGCAATACTCACTTTTTGATTTCCTCTCTTTAGTTGGGTCATGTGACCTCACTCTGACCTGATAAAATCTACAGCAGTAATGTAGATAGGAGTCAGCCTCTTCACTTCCTGATTTATGGACTGCACCAAATAAGTTTCTGCCTCCCCTCTGTGGAGAACCTATTTGGTACAGTCCATAAATCAGGAAGTGAAGAGGCTGACTCTTATCTACATTACTGCTGTAGATTTTATCAGGTCAGAGTGAAGTCACAGAACAATTTAGATAGAAAACAATAACTAAATAAGATACTTGTGGAGTATATATATATATATATATATATATATATATATATATATATATATATATATATATATATATATATACACACACACACACACACACACACACACACACACACACACACGTGTGGGGGGGGGGGGTAGGTATCTAATGAAAGAAAAAAAAACCTGGAGTGCTTCTTTAACAGGACACACACACACGGCAATACGTGAGTCAAATAAATGATATACAAATGACTAGCATATTAACCGTCACATACAGTAAATAAATCTTCATTTAAAGTAAAAAAAATACACAGGATGCATGAAAAACAGTCAAATTACCAACACCAGCCCAATGGAGAACAATACTCAGTCTTATATAGAGCGAACCATCCCTGATCTCCATATCCCGCTACCAGTCCCTCACTCCTATATAAAATCAACAAGGCAGTGCTACCAAACTCTCAACCCCATATAGAGCGGACAACCTTTCTCCAGATAGAATTTCCAATCCATCACCCCGATACAAAGCGGACAATCCATAACCCTCATAGACCGCTGGCAATGCTTCGCCTTCATATAGTTCTGACAATCCCTCATCCCCTACATAGAGCCATATAATGTCTGTCTTCAGGCCAAATAAAAGACATTGCTATACTTTCCTCAAAATTAAAATGAGGAATAAATATCGCCGCCATTTAAAGAACTTCTTATTGGCTGCGAATCCTACCATGTAGATACAAAGAGCCGACAAACTCACTTCAAAGCATTGATGTAAATAATTCTTGAGGCGTGACTATGACCACCACCATCCAAAAAAAGAAATTGCATCAAAACTTATGAGGAAAGTCATAATTTCTGTCACATGAACATATGAAATGGAATTTGGTCCATTTAAATGTATTAGAAGATCATTCAGACCGACCGATCTGTACTTTTGGGAATATGTAAATGGTTAGAAAACGGCAGCAAGAAAGACGAAAGTGCTGATTGTACTCTGTAACCGGAATTACAATGACATTAAACCAAATGGAAGCACTCTACTCAGATGACAGTCACAAGGCATTCACTAGCTATATAGACAAATATTGGCTCTTTAAAGCAGAACCGGAAATGTAGCATTACATGCCAGCCCTCTTCTGTCCTCGTAACGAAAGGACACGCCGGGCCTGCCAGGGAAGGAGCTGCTATTGCGGCTCTCTATTCTGGAATATAATGGGAGGTGCCAAGAGGGGGAACCCCCCTATGACGTCCATATGCTCTAATAGGATGTATGGACAGGGGTTGTCCTGATGGGACACGGCCACATCAGTCCTATTATGTAAAAGTGTACACTTAAGCTTTCTCACAACTGATATTATGTGTAAATTCGACATGTCATGAATTTCTGATTAACAGAATGGAGGGTCCCTGATCCCTATTTTCATCGGAGCGGTGCCATACCTGTGTTCTCTCACCGTTGTTACTAGTGGAGATGCAAGTCAGAAACTTTCTGCCTACGGAGTAGATTAGTCAGCTGGTTATTGAATCCCTGCTTATTAGGCTTAGTTCACACGTCGTGGATTTGATACAGATTTTCCATGCAGATTTTACCCATTGCAATGCAAAGCCGCAAAGTCAGTACTTTCTCAATTTTATTCTAACCAGGTGAATTTAAAAAAATAAAATAAAAATACCTTAACACCTTTCATATTCTTGGCCTGACTTGCATACAGCAATAAGGAGAAGGCTTTACACTGCTATTCCTGCATTCATACCCGGCTAGGTTAGCGTCCGTTGGTTTCGGTGCCTGGTTATACACCCATTGTCCATGATCAAATACTGGAATGGACTATTAATGTATTTAACCGTGTTTTTCATTTTCGTTCTTTCCTTCCGCCTTCCAAAAGCCATTACTTTTTAATTTATCAGTCGACATGTGATGGGATGATTTTTGAAGGACGAGTTGAAGTTTTTAATCCCTCCATGTAATGTACCATATAATGTGCTAGGAAACTGTAGGATGGAACGGGAAAAAACAGCGATTCCTCCATTGTTTTTTAGGTTTTGTTTTAACAGTGTTCAAATGTCAATATTTATTCTGCGAGTTAATAGGATTATGGCGATACCATATTTATACAGTGTTTTTTTGATGTACTACTTTTGCGTCGCCATATTTTGACTTTTATTTGTGCTTCTTGTGGGGCGAGCTGCAGTTCTTATTGGTATTTTTTGGGAAGCTAAGGTGACATAAAAAAAATTACAATTCCGTTTTGTTTTTTACACCGTCCATCTTGTGGGTTAAATAAAGTTATATTGTAATAGTTCGGACTTTAATGGACGCTGCGATGCAAATTATGTTTAATTTTTTACATTACTTTAGGGGGAAAATGGGAAAAGGTTGTTTATGGGGTCTTTATTAGGCTCACAAGCTGCCATAACAACCACAGGCACCCCGCGATTACGTCTTGGGAAGGGGGGATTGAATGACAGAGGGCACCCCCGTTTTCTAACGGTTTAAATGCCGCAGTATGTATTGGCTGAGGCATCTAAGTGGTTAAATGACAATCATTGGGGTTACCTCCAATCTGGGGCGTTGCAGTGAATTGTCGGCTACAACATACACCTGAGTACGGAGTGGACTCAGTCCGTGTGCCGGCTTCATACTCCCCCCTACCGACTAAGACGTCCAGTTACGTCATATGTTCTTAAGGGGTTGAACATGATCGCTTTATTTCCATGGAACTTAATACAAAATCAATAATAAGAACAGTCATTAAAAATAATCCAGTAAAAAACAATAAATACAATGTCAACATAAAACTTATGCTCTGCCCATTCTGTCACATGGCATGCATGACAAAGCCCAAAGCCACAAACACGTCACTTCAACCGGTGACAAGTAACCCTTTATTGGGAATATAATAAGTAAAACTGGAATGTGCCCCCACTGTGACACAATAAGGTTCAATGCTGTAGTAATGCAAGAATGACCAGACATGCCACGCTGTACATGGAAAATGTTCCTTTACAATAACACTTCTAGTTTCCATTAGTACCCACTTAAAGGTCAGGCTTGCTTCATTGCCTGGCAGTCTTATGTTTTACAAAGGATGGCAACACTTGTAAATATTTTTATCTGAGGTGCTTAGAAAGAATAGTTCTCCTTGTTGCTAATAAATACAAGAAAACAAAAAGAAAAACAAACATAAAAAATAAAAGCACATAAATCTCTGAGAAGCTTCAGGTGTCTGCATCCCATACTGCTCTGGTGAATGCGCACGTAATACGCATCGTGTGCATTTGGCCTTAGGCTTCCTTATACACTAGTGTCATAACTTCTGTTTATAATAGAGTTATGACCGATTTGAAGGATACTTTTTGTGACGGACCCCCATTGACTTTAATGGAGCTCAAGCAGTGTCGGACTGGGGTGCCTAGGACCCACCAGTCGAATTGACTCTGGGGTTCCACCCTAAAGTTATATACAGATAGTACTAGTTAATTTCTATGCCTTCAGGACTCAGCAATTTTTTGTAGTTCTCATTGTTCCCCATGCATCCTCTCTCATAGACCTCTTCCACTTGCCCCCTTTCACGCAGGCTGCTACCCAATGCCCACACTCGCACACGGACTGCTCCCTCTCTCTCTTACACAGACTGCTCTCCTCTCCCACACTCACACACACACTGCTCCCCTCTCCCTCACACACACACAGACATACATAAGTAGAACCGTATCAGAAACAACGTTGTTCCGCACAAATCGTAACAAATTTTGCACAAATCACGGCAAAACCGCAAAATGCAAAAATGTGCCTGGGACTCAAAAGAGAGTGGCCTGGAGCGGAGAGGCCCACTTCTTGGTACAGGAGACTACCATAGGCTTCATTGGCTTCCCGGTGGGCCAGTCCGAGCCTGGTTCAGAGTAGTTTTGATGTCAAGAATAACGCTGCAGACTATGATATTCTTACATTTAAAAATACAGGACACCCCAAAGGAATCCCAAAGCGCAAATTTCATCAGAGAATGACAAGCAACATGTACCTTGATTGTATTACTAAACAGTATAGAAAATTATTCAGGCTACATTACTTTAAGTGCAATTCATAACAAGTGTTATTCCCAGCGGGTTGTGGACCCACTCTGCTACTCCACCAGCTTGACTTTAGGGCAACTCCAAGGACGTTATTTAAGTAGCCTCCCCGGTCTTCACCCATTAAACCCCGTACGGGGATCTGGACATTGCTGTGGGTAGACTACCAGGTTGCTACCCCTTAAGGTGGTCCCGGTGTGAGTAGCGGATGGCCCAGCAGACCAGGATACAATGGTGTAGCACACCGAGGTTACAGGAACCGGCAGATTGTCTTATGATCCGTATCTATCTTCCAAAGTTCACAGTTCGTACTAGGCAGGAAGCTTCTGGCTTGTCACAGGCAGTTAGATACAGACTGGCAGTAGACATAGGGATGCAGGCTGATGGTGGATAACCGGACGCAGACTGGCAGCGGATAGCCGGACACAGGCTGTAGCGGATAGCCGTACACAGGCTGTAGCGGATAGCCGTATACAGGCTAAAAGAGGATAGCGGGATACAGGCTGGCGGCGGATAGCGGGATACAGGCTGGCGGCGGATAGCGGGATACAGGCTGGCGGCGGATAGCGGGATACAGGCTGGCGGCGGATAGCGGGATACAGGCTGGCGGCGGATAGCGGGATACAGGCTGGCGGCGGATAGCGGGATACAGGCTGGCGGCGGATAGCGGGATACAGGCTGGCGGCGGATAGCGGGATACAGGCTGGCGGCGGATAGCGGGATACAGGCTGGCGGCGGATAGCGGGATACAGGCTGGCGGCGGATAGCGGGATACAGGCTGGCGGCGGATAGCGGGATACAGGCTGGCGGCGGATAGCGGGATACAGGCTGGCGGCGGATAGCGGGATACAGGCTGGCGGCGGATAGCGGGATACAGGCTGGCGGCGGATAGCGGGATACAGGCTGGCGGCGGATAGCGGGATACAGGCTGGCGGCGTTTAGCTGGATACAGGCTGGCGGCGGATAGCTGGATACAGGCTGGCAGATTATAGCTGGATACAGGAGTTTGGGTCTTGTGTGGAAATACCATATATAAAACAAGGATATGAAAACCATCTGTGCAGATGACGGTGGTAGACTCAATGCCAGTGTGAGAGCCAGACAGACATATTGTTTTCTGCTGTGTTTGCCAATTCAAGCTGTGATTATCACAACTTCAGTTTGCATTTATCATGTCATATTTTTTTTCTCTGTTGCCATCTTACAATTTAGAACTTGGCATTATTTATTAAGCATACAAATGATTTCACTAGAGAAGAATTTTCTCTCGAGATGAATAATTGCGCTCCAACCCACTTTATGGCCGTTTGTATAAAAGCAGAACAATGTTCATGTGAAACAATAAGGACTTACAGCCTGTGTTCTCCGAATTTGAAAACAGTATTCCCAGAATCAACATTTTATATCCATAGGTGATAACTGTCTGATCGCTGCGGGTCCCACTGATTACGAGAACATGGGTCCTGAGCTCCTCCTCACTGCACCCCCAAAGTGAGGACAACTTTGAAGCGGCGGTCTAGCATGCACACTGCCGCTCTAGTCAATGTCTATGGGACTGATGAAAACAGCAGAGTGCTGTACTCGATGGTCTCCATCAGTCCCGTAGACTTTGCATGAAGTGGCTGTCGAGTATCCGGGGTGCCAATGCCGCGAAGTTCTCCTCACTGCGATCATGCAGTGAGCAGAAATGGGGGGCTCAGGGACCCCAGTTCTTGTGATCAGTGAGGGTCCCACTGATCAGACACTTATGACCTATACTGTGTATAAGTGATAAATGTAAATTCTGGGAATAACCCTTTAATATCTGTTTAGCCATGTATCACATGGATGAGAAGAGTGCAGGCGTGATCACACTAACCTCAGGAACTGCTATGGATGTCTCACTAATCTTTTAGCCACATATTAATTCAGTGGCTCATATAGATCGTGCTAATCAGGAATGTGAGCTGCACCCTTACTTTTTAGGCAGTCATTACTATACTTTAGGTATAAAGCTGGCCATAGATATAAAATATATTTTGGGCTGTGTACCCATTCAGGATCTGTAGATAAAAATCTCATGTCTATGACAAATTTAAGGCCCTGTTCACCCTGGAACCTGTTGGCAGTTTGCCAACAGTGCGATATAGGGAAGGGCATTGTAACTATACCTTTTGTATCGGTCTTGCAAGTTTCATGCCTGAGAAATCAATCTTTCGTTTCCTCAGCACTGCAGTCTCAAGTGCCACTGGGATGGGCACTTGATATGCAAGTGCTCCTTGGCTCTCCTCATTGCATGCTGCTCTGAGCGACGGCAGTGTCCTGAGTGCCCGCTAGAGCCATCACTCAGAGCAGAGTGTGGCATTTGAATGACCGAGACAGAAGGTAATGTTACAATGCACCCCCCTATATCGCGCAGTCAGCAGTTTGGAGGCCTCAAAACTGCTGTGAAGTTTCTCTGCAGATTTCATACTGAAACGTGGATTTTAGGGCTCGCTGTGGATTTTGAAATCCCCGCAGTATGCAAATTTTTTCTTCAATGCACGATTTCCCCCCGAATTTCACTCTTGGCATTGCGAAGGCTGAAATTCAAGGTCAAATATGCATCAAAATATCCACAAGTATGTTGTGAAAGTTTGTTGGGGATTTTATTGCAGATCTGCAGTGGATTTTTCCACCGTAAATCCACCCTGATTCTTTCCCAGTACAGTCATAAATTAGCTCTCAGTTAACACCCCATATTCCATGTCCACCCTATAAACATGAGCGCTTAGAATGGCCAAGCATACATGTTTATTCAATGAATACATCTGACAGCTTGCTTACGACGTTGTGCCAGAAATCCGAGCAGTGTCAAAGGAGTTTGCGCTCTCTATCAAGTCCTTTTCTACGGAAATTAGTGGCGGTCTGTAATGTATCGGTGTTATATCAAAAGACGAATTTGACTTGATTTCCAAATTAAAGGAATTTATGGGGAATATAAAAATATGGGTCATATAATTAAGCATTAAATCATATTTTCTAATATCTCATAATAACCCCAGGGCACTAGTCTTTTGAACTGCAGAATAGCAGGATTGTTTTAGGCAAAATCCTCGAAATTCTACTGATATGCTGCAGAGATACCGTATGAGAGAGGGATTTAGGACAGCGGGTTCCACAATTCTGATAACGCTATACAGCAGTGTACTGAAGCCTGGTTACTCCCTCTGAATTATAGTGTTAACATTACGATGTCACTTCATGGAGGAATCATGCGCCGGATGTCACCGACATTACTGTATGAAGTCTTATAAATAAAACACCTGTAGCAGTCACAGGAAATCCCTGACCTCTTGTTATGACAAGTCTTGAGTTCTGTTCAACTTGCTGAAGATGTCTTACATTATTCTGTTGCAGTGGGCCAGGTCAGCAAGCTCCGACTACTACGAGAAACAGAATGATTTTTTTATGTTTTTCTTAAAATGTTGTTCATGCACGGGAAATATTTTATTGTAGGATTAAGGTTGCCATCACCAGATTTAGCATTGTATGTACGAACACAATGGGTCAGGGATGAGTTGTGATGTTATGTAGAAACTGTGACTAGTTTGAGCAATGGCTCCGACATATGTCCCACGGCTCCAATGCTGTAGCCTGTCGGGCAGGTTTCACACATACGGGCTTTGAGGACTGTACTGGTTCCCTTTTAATATTGTGCCTTGGGCATTATGCATGTCCAATCTCCGCCAACGGTTACTCATAGCTTGGAAAACAGAGCTCTCAGCATACCAATAGACTGAGCTGCAAACTGCGCTATTCTTACTTCCCACAAAGGCTTCCAGTGTATTTTAATCTGGCCTGATTCACCGTCACATATGCAGAAAGAAAGTGTATACGTCAGTCTAGAGAGCTCAGCACACTAAGCGGCATGTCTAGAAGTAGGACAGGCTAGAAGTGTGCAGAACATGCCGGTGTACCAGGCTCTCCAGGTACATAAAAATACAAAGGGGGGGGGGATAACCTTTCTACGCCAGTTTTCTGGCCTGGAAAAGTCGCAAAAACGGCCCAAAATGTACAATTTGCTTTTAGAATTGTGACTTTTGGGCATTTTGTGCCTCCAATGGCTTCCAAAACTGGGGGCGGGCCACATCAGCCCAACAAATTAATTATAATATACACCAGAAAACTGGCGTAAATTATATAGAAAATCTACGCCAGTTCCAAGCTGGCATAGATTTAATTCTGTTCTGGGCCCTGCACCAATTTAGACAATTTAAAAAAAAAAAAAAAAAAAAAAAGCACGCTCACCACTCCTCTTTGCTTCTCTCCTCCACATCCCCTAAGGCTCCCTCAGCATGCTATGGGTCATTACGGATACAGCGCCTGAACATTGTATTTCTGGCCGCATGCTGAGGGAGCCTGAGGGGAGAAGCAAAGAGGAGTGCTGAGCACGCTTTTTATTTTAATTGTCCAATCAGGAGGGAGCGCAAGGTATTTTATGTCCGATGGGGGGGGGGGGGGGGAATGGATTTCGCCCAGCCAGTGAAAAGATGCGATCGATTTATTAAGAGGCGTGCGTCTCAATTATACTGTTGCATCTTTCTCCAGCGGAGCAGAAAGCCAAGACTGGCGCATAAATGGTGATGTACAATGCCCAGATAAATAGAATGCACATTGCCCAGATAGTGCCATACTGAACCCTTTTACTGTATGGAGTACGCAGATGGTACATAAATTGGCAGATTTACTAATGCTGTCGAAGATTTAGACAGCGTAAACTTAGACAATACAGGCATAAGATGTGATAAATTTGGCGCCTCTCGCTTAACAAGTTAGCAACTTTTCTCTTTTTATACCACCTCTTCGTTAGCTTAGTTTACATCATGTTAAGCCACGTCCGCTTTTCAAGACACTTGTAAAAAGTGTCTTGTGAGGTGCAAAGATCTGTGCATTTTGGTGCATAAATAGGTCGAAAACTTAAAGTGACATTATGCACTAGAAATTTGCCTCATTTTGGAGCATTCAACAAGTCCTAAGCGCAATCCCATTAGTAAATTTACCCCACAGTGTCTTTCATTGCCCAGATACATAGTAAGTGTCATACAGTACCTGCATAGTGTCATACTCTGCTCATACAATGCCATACCGTGCCATACATTGCCTAAATAATGCATCCCAGTGTCCATTCAGTAGCAACAGTGCCCACATTGTGCAGGAGAGTTACGATGCCCTCATTGACATTACTAGTTTTACTATAAAGAGCTTTAGGAGTTAGAAAGATCCTACTTGTTGTTGGTACCTAAAGATTAAGCTGGGCAGGAGAAGGAACACCCAGAAAAGTGCTTGAAATCCTGGAAATGTGCCCGGAGGCTCCACAAATATGATAATTTATCAAATTGCATTGATTGCAAACTGTGCTTGGAACATTTATATGAGATACTAGATATCTTCACTGGAAACATTGCATAACATGTTACATCCCACTTCTACTCGCATCTCTCCTCTCACTAGAGTGCCAAGTACTAATTATACAGACTGATAACACTACTGTCGATTTAGTCTATGGTCCTTCAATGCCAATTACGCAAAAAAAAAAAAAAATCCCCATATAAAAGTAAAAACATAATCAGAATAAGTCAAATGCATAATGTAAATCCACTAATAAAATTCTTAAATCGAGAAAACCTAAAATAAATTTAATTTTACAGCATAAGTCTTTGTTCACACTGGTAATTTTGCAAGACTAGGGTTTCTGGTATTTTTGACAAGAAAAGTACAGTCTGAGGTTCTATTCTTAACTGTCAAAAATACCAGAACCACAATAAATCCTATTATAAGTCAATGGTATTCTTCGGTATCTGTTCAAAACAACTCATAGCATTAGCTCAGGTAAAAGTAATGTCTTATTCACACAGTTCCGTTTTGATGCATTTCCCTAAAAAAAGGAAAGAAATATCAAAGAAAGACTCATCCCAGAAAAGCGCCACTCACACGCTGCCACGCTACACAGAAATCATTCACACTTACCAGATTTATTTTGCCCAGTGCAGACCCTTGGTGAGAGACATCTCCCAAGCCGAGTAAGCCGCCATCATCACTTCTATAAATCACACCCACACATTGTTGTTAAGCCACTCCCTTTTCAGACAGCACAACAAAAGACAACTCCTACCCAATCCCTACAGTGGCAGAAGAGACCCGCTTTTCCCCTCAGAGCCCCTCTGCAGTTGAACAGGTATTCAGAACATACTGCTAACTGGTAGAATTACATAGAATTATAGGGAAGAACCAGGGATGTATGATCACAATCGCACTCTCTACCAGGCAGGAAGGGAAAGGTGGCCCGCCAGCTTCAGGCCCCCATGTGAGCACCGCTTAGTTGACTGTCGCGGAGCAGAGAGCCATTAGCTCCCTGCCCCGCCACTAACTCTAGCAAGCCACAGGCTGTTTTCGGCCTGTGGCCTACTAGAGGTTAATCGGGATACTGAGGACGTCAGCAGGGGGGTGTAAAAACGTCCCTATAACTACTACTGTGTGAGAGGCACAACGGGGAAATTACTACTGTGTGGTAGCACGATTACGGTGTGGGGACCTAAAAGGAAAACTATTACAGTGCAGGGTCTAAACAGGGCACTATCAGGTGGGGAGTGTGCTATAAAATCAAGGTGCCAAAGATGTGCTGTAAATTTTGCAGAGACAAGTCGTGGCTGGAAGAAGTCGTCATGGCGGTCTGGCCCGGATGAAGAAAAGGGAACGACTCTAATCTGAGAAGATGTCACCTGTAAGTCACTGGATGTAACTATACTGTATTCACTTAAACTTTCTGCAAAGCGCCTGTGTAGGACTGGTATCTATTACTATATGGTCACTGTATGGTGGTAGTATTGGTCTTTGTATAGTGGATTTTATTCAGTAACAGTATGGTGGTATTATTCAATCACTATGCGGTGGTAATTTGAGGTCATGTTGTGGAGGTATTATTCAGTAATAGTATGGTTGTATTATTCAGTCGCTATATAATGGTAATATGAGATCATGTTGTGGCGGTAGTATTCAGTAAAAGTATGGTTGTATTATTCAGTCACTATGTGGTGGTAATATGTGGTCATAGAATGGCTGTATTGTTTGTCCCTTGTATAGTAGTATATTTGGTAATATTGGCTTTGGTATACTGGGTTTTGTTCAGTAACACCATAGTGATATTTGTTCCTTGTATAGTGGATAGTAGCATTAGGTGCTAACTTTAGGACTGTAGATCACACATAAAAATTGTCTTATAACTATGTGGTCATTAAGTCTCGCGACGCAACTGGGGCCCGCACATCCAAGCAATGTGTGTGTGTGTGTGTGTGTGGGGGGGGGGGGGGGGGGGTAGGAGTAAAATTTTTGTCCACTCCTGGGATAAAGGAAAAGCTCATACTGGGTCTGCTTCATATATACGTTAGTCCGGATTTTCACAACACATTGGTATCTATCCCTCTACTGCTGAACAGTAGTTCAATGCCTTTGACCATATTGCCTCAATACGAAGCTGGATGCTTAGCAATTATGCTGACATAACCCAACCCAGGAATTTGAGAGCACTAAGCAGTATTAAATTCAAGTTTCCAAGCGATAGAGAATACGATTTACCAGATTTCCTATATGTAGGCTTAGTACAACCTTTTGTAAAGACCCATATTATAAGGCTGCAGATAGAAAATTATACCTCATAATCTGCAGAGTATTCCAGTTTCTTTGGTCAGAAGTTCTTCTATTAGTAATTGATCCTGTTAAAATGCCAATACTTCTTCATTTTCTGTTCTAGTGAAGTAGAAACAACTAGTCCCTCTATATATGGCTGACTTGAAATTCTTTTGTTATGCTCCTGGCAGAATCAATCCCTCCCCCATTACAGTGGTTACGTAGTTATTCTTCCCCCAAAAAGGGCACAGGCCTCCTAGTTTGCTCATGGGTAGTGGCATCTAGAGACGGTTGAACACAAGTATGACTTGCACTGCTTGTGAGGATAATGATGCTTGTATTAACTTCAGAATTTCAGTAAAGGGACATGTGTTCATCATCCAGAAGTACAGACAAGAGGGGCATTTTAAAGAAAAACACAGGGCTGTTCCAAATGTGTGGTTTCTTGTGTGGTGTTCTAAATGGAATGCACCTTGGGAAAACAACATATAGCACAACATGGTAAATAGTATATAGTTCATAACACCTTCTCTGTACCTTTTACAAGTTATAGACAGAACATAGATCAGTAATGCTCGTTATCTCTAGAATTTTATTGCATTCAATGGGAGCTTTATAAAATTGTTTGCAGTAAGCATCCCCTAGTAGTGGCTGCAGGTAGCCAGAATTTTAAATGGACACTAAGTTTTCAAACAACTTATTCTAATCGAATAGTATACCTCAAATCTATAAACTTTGTCAATTACTCACTGTTAAAATGTAGTTGTATCTCAGCAAATTCTGTGTGAAGTTACTGCCACTAGGTGTCTCCCTTCCTGTAATATGATGTCCACCACTTGTTGTCGAGCATTGGCCATCCCTAGTTATGGTGCAGAGGAGACGGGCTGTAGAAGGTGGGGTGTGTCTCTTCACTGCCTGCCTATAGAAGTCTATGGAGAGGGGAGGGGGGAAGCAGAGAGACACAAACATGCTGGCCATACAAGTCTATTAGGAGAGGACAGAGGGCAGGAGCAGAGTGTGAAAAAGACACAGACGTGCTGTAGCTTCTGGTAAGTGTTACGGTCTTACCCCAGTGCTGGATTCTCAGCTACACTGCTCATTACTGCTCTATAATCTCTTCCATGCTGCTGCAGCTTTTATATGTATATATATATATATATATACACACACACACACACATATATATATATATATATACACACACACACACACACACACACACACACACACATATACATACACACACACTCCTCAATTTTGAAATTGCAACACAAAGAAGAGCAAGCCCTAAGGTTATGCAAATCAAGGAAGTAGCAGGTGTCGTGAAGATATGCATATGGTCAAATTATCAAGTACCTAACTCTAATCTGTGGCATGGGGGGGGGGGGGTGGCATAACGGCCAGATTGAAAGCAAAGTGTTATAGCCACATGAACCCTCAGAAATCGGATCAAGTGGTGTGGGATGATTGTGCGATGCCTCCTGTTCGTTTACGTGCCAGTTATTGCCACTTGTGGCAAACGAAGAGTGACAGAATCCTTGAACTGAGAAACCTTGGTTTATCACTCCGGCAGATCACTATGTGCCTATGCCGAGAGGTCAGCATTGTTTAACGTTGCTTGTTCCGGAGGTTGGGAGAACAAACAACAAGAATGACAGCAAGAGGTGCACGGAGGCGATCCTCTGCACGGACAGATCGTCTGATTGGAAGAATTGTGCGTAGTGACCCATTCTGTAAATGAAATTGGACATCACATCCCAAGCCTACGGTGGCAACCTGTGTCGAGACAAACCATTAGAAGACGTTTGCACGACATTGGGCTACAAGACAGACGTTCAGCTACAAGTGTTCCATTAAAGAGGCTCTGTCACCAGATTTTCAAACCCCTATCTCCTATTGCAGCAGATCGGCGCTGCAATGTAGATAACAGTAAAAATTGTGTATTGTGTATGTACATCTGGGCGTTTTTACTTGTTTTACTAGCTGGGCGTTGTGAATGGAAGTGTATGATGCTGACGAATCAGCATCATCCACTTCTCTTCGTTACCACCCAGCTTCTGGCAGTGCACAGACACACAGCGTGTCCTCGCGAGATCACGCTGTGACGTCACTCACTTCCTCCCACAGGAACTTCATCGCGTCGGATGAGCGAGGACACGCTGTGTGTCTGAACTGCCAGAAGCTGGGTGGTAACGAAGAGAAGTGGATGATGCGGATTCGTCAGCATCATACACTTCTATTCACAACGCCCAGCTAGTAAAACAAGTAAAAACGCCCAGATGTAACGAACACAATACACGCCCAGATGTACACACATAATACACGCCCACTTGGACATAACTTTAAACACGCCCAGTTGTACTTAAGAAAGGCTCATTTGCATAAATATAAAAATGGTCATAACTTGGCCAAAAATGCTCGTTTTTGAAAAAAACAAAAAACGTTACTGTTATCTACATTGCAGCGCCGATCTGCTGCAATAGGAGATAGGGGTTTGAAAATCTGGTGACAGAGCCTCTTTAACTACCCGCCACCACTCTCAAAGGCTATTATGGTGCACAGCAAGACGGCAATGGAGGCTGGAATGGAGGTCTATCCCCTTCAGCAATGAGTCCTTCTTTTGTCTTGGATGCAATGATAGTTGGAGATTGGTCTGGAAACAACGTGGGCAACGTGATGAAGAGATCAAGGGAACACCACAGCGGCCCTACTCCCAGGATTGTGGTGTGGGGTGGTATAATGTATGGCAGCCGGACCCCTCTAGTCTTCATATCAGGTTAGGGTTGTCACGATACCAGAATTTAGACTTAGATACCGATACTTTGTGTAGTATTGCGATTTCGATACCAAAACGATACTTTGCCAACAAAAATAAGTTCTTCCATTTCCATGTTGAGGCACGTGGTGTGATGAATTTTGAATGTGCCTCACATTAATAGTAATTAACCCCATCATGTTTCTCAGTCATAATGGGTTAATGCGTAAGGTACATAATGGGGTTAATTACTATTAATGTGAGGCACATGGAGGTTAAATTCATCACACCTCGTGCCTCAGAATACGTGAAAGAAAGCCGTTTTTATGTTATTTTTTTTTACAGTGTACACATCATAAATGACGCAAAAAAAATGTTCTGCAGGTTATTCCGGCTGCGCCAATACAGAATATGTGTATATTTTATGTATTGAGACTTATTTGAATGTTCATTCTAAAAAAATGTGTATGCATATTTTTTTTATTTAACATTACTTTGTTTTTACTTTTTAATTTTTAAACTTTAATGTACTGGCATATATCTATATGCCAGTACATTAGCCTATGTATGGATAGTACACAGGCAGTTTTTAGGACATACCTAAGCATGCCCTAACAGGAAATATGGTAAGACAGCCATGGGGTCCTTCAATGGACCCTGCACTGTCTGTCCATATATGGTATGTCCCTCAATCGCGTCACAGGGATCCCCTGTGACGCGATCCAAGGGACATCCCCCTTTCTCATTTTCTCCTTGAATGCTGCGGTCAGCTTTGATAGCAGCATTCAGGGGAATAACGGCAGAGATGAGACGTTTCTCTCATCTCCACCGTTAGAGCGGGGCTGCGGCTGTGTAATACAGCCATTGCCCTGGTCCTGACAACAAGTGCGCACACGGTCAGCATGAGGTGATGCCGTTTTAGACAACAGAAAATAGGAAAATATATCGTATTTTACAAAGAAAAACTATTGGTTAAAAAAAAAAAAAAAAACCTGTTTCACCACATTCTGAGAGCCATAACATTTATATTTTTTTTATCGATTGAGCGGTGTGAGGGCTTATTTTTTGCGGGACGAGCTGTAGAATTTTTTTTACATTTTTTTAGCACTAAGGTGACTGTCTTATAATCCGAAAAATACCGTACATTTTTTTTATCCCCCAAAAAATAAAAATAAATGCTAAAAAAAGTCCCTATCCCCCTAATGACCGGGCCTGAAAAGCCCTTAATGACCAGCTACATTTTTCTGTTGTTGCCTCTCTTCCTTTCAGCAGCTATACCTTCTTTATTGTTTCATTGACGTGGCTGTACGTGGCCTTATTTTATGCGGGTGGAATTTTTTTTAAGTTAATTAAATTTATATTTGCGGCGTGAATATAGGAAAAAAGCGATTTTTGCCATTATTTTTTTTTTTATTCCCGTTCATGTTTCAGGCTAAATAACCTGTTAAATAAATTCTTCAGGTAATTATGGTCGTGTAGATTAGGGTTGCACGATGCATCGAAATATCGATACCATTTCGATGCCATGAGACCTCAAACGGTTCAATACCGATAATTCATGATTTCGATACCAAGCTGTAACACATGAATTTAGTTAGATCGGGGCTGCGGCTGTGTAATACAGCTATTGCCCCGCTCCTGACAAGTGTGCGCGCGCGGTCAGCATGATGTAATGTGGACTATTGAGCGCTGGCACTAAAGAGAGAGAACATAGCAGGCGCAAAGCATCCCCATTAATGTGAGGCATGAGGTGTTATGAATTTAGTACCTTCATGTACATCACATTAATAGTCATTAACCCCATCATGTACCTCACACATTAACCCAATGTTGTATGTAATGACCGTGAGAAACATGATGGGGTTAATGACTATTAATGTGAGGCACATGGAGGTTCAAAATTCATCACACCTCGTGCCACATATCAGAAAATGGAAGAACTTTTTTTTAAATTATTATTATTGGCAAAAAGTATCGTTTTGGCATAGAGTATCGCAATACTACACAGTGTCGGTATCGAAGTCCAAATTCTGGTATCGTGACAACCCTAGATAGTAGATACCTAATATGTGTCGTTTTTTTGTGTTTTTATGTAATGTATGGTCAATAAAAATATATTTTATGCAAAATAATGGACTTCAGGACTTTTTTATTTTTAATCCCATGAAGGAATAACTTTATTTACAACTTTATTTTTTACTTATAATGTATTAGAATGCTCCTGTATACTAAGGGTATGTTCACACGCTTAACATAAAACGTCTGAAAATACGGAGCGGATTTCAGAGAAAACAGCCTCTGATTTTCAGGCGTTTTTGAAGCTGAAAATGAAATTTGGAGCTTCTTTTGAGGCGTTTTTCATAGTGTTCCATGGAAAATCAGCTCCAAAAAACGCATCAAGAAGTGACACGCTACTTCTTTTCACGGAGCGTCTTTTTACGCTCCGTGTTTTGAAACAGAGGCGTAAAAAGACACCCCGTATGAACTAAATTAAGTTTTTCCCATTAAGTTCAATGGGCAGATGTTTGTAGGTGTTCAGCTTCCGTTTTTTCAGCCGTTTTTCGAGGCGTAAACGCCCCGAAATATGCCTGAAAACACTGCGTGTGAACATACCCTAATACATTACATTGTCACTATGACACAGGCTGCCGTTAGGGCAGCACATACTTTCTAGGACTCCTGGGTGGACTGCAGAGGGTTCCCCCAGTCTTCCATCGAGTCATCACGTTTCCAGTGATGCGATCAAAGAGGCGAGTCCATTTTTATCATACCGCACTTACGGACCATGGCGATCAAAGGGTTAAACAGATGGGGGTCGTAATGTTTTCTGACCTCAGCTGTACTTAAAAGGCTTCTCTAACGAAGTACAGGAGCTGCTAGTTACAACTCCTACTTAGATGGTGAGCTTTCTCAGGGGCGCTCATCAGCCTCTTCTACAGCAAAGCCAAAAGGTGTCGCTGTGGACTATGGACCCCCACTGCCTGCCATCAATGGACCGTGCATATACAAAACAACTTTTGCTGAGGAAAACACCACCTTATGGCCCCAAGGTAACACTACCGTAAAATGAGGGGTTTTATGGCCACAAAGACAAATACTATACTGTGTCTGGCTCCCAACTATATATTCGCACCCACCAAGTACATGAATACATTATTTATTCAGATTTTGTATATTCAACAAATTCTGTCGTAATGTGTAGAGTAAAGACGGAGTCAATTCTGCGGTGGTCATAGGTGGGCCCTGTATGTTATAACAAACTAAAATGCCATGGATGGGGCAAAGTTACTCTTTGATCGGAGGGGTCCAGTTGCCAAGACCCCCACCGTTCGTTCGCTAAAACGAAGGGACAGAAGTGCTCAGATAAGCGCTGTTCCCCTTAATTTCTGATGGGCTCTCCTCGGAAAGCCCAGTGAACGGTGTACAGGCTCAATAGAAAGTCTATGGGACCATACACTGCTCGTGCAAGTCAGACTGGCGGGGACAACCAGAGCCGCGGCCCCGGAGAGACAGGGATTTAACAGATAAATGCAGTTTTATTTTATCAACTTTCCTACTTGTAGCAAAATAGTTTTTTAAAATTCCGAACAAGCTCCGTTCACATCTCGTTCAGGGGAAACATTCCTTGTGCACATATTAAGAGTGTCGCAGAATATACGCTACAGTAGTGTGTTCTGACTAGACTTCAATGGTAATAAAATGTATTCGGCAGAGTGGCGTATATGTCGGTAGATTTTTCCTGCATATACAATTGTGCACCATGGACGTAGTGTGAATACAGCCTTATTGTGTGTTCTGCATTCACTAATCATTTTCTTAACAATGTACACACGTGGAAGGAACGACAACATAAGCTGCAACGGAACACCTGATTGGCCGAGAGGGCTTTGGTTAGCTAATTAGCAAATCATGTCCTGAAACGTTGATCCCTGATCAACTATTCTAGGCACAGCTCGGTGGCACACGTTCACTTGACTACTAATTAATAAAGTTATGATGTTGATGCAATGTCATATCGTCCATAATGAGGTCACATGACCTAGGAAATGGATGAAATGTCGGCTCCATACTACTCTATGGAAAATATGATAACGGCCAAGTGCGTTTAGAGGTGGAGCCCTAGTCATCTAACATTTAGCGCCTATTTAGTAGCATCCTGTGGATGCGAGATTTTGTAAGCGTAAAAACCCCTTTAAAACCTGACAAATTAAAATTGGCAAACAATTCGGATATGAAGACAGTGGGTCATAAACATCCCAAACATGTCAGGACAATAACTATAATCAACTAACATGCAAAGGTAAGGCCGAATTCTTAAAACCATACTGATAGCTTCATTGGCTTCCAAATTTGCCAAAATTTGATTGTGAGCCCCTTGGGCAAAAGGACTAATGTGAATGATGACAATCTCTGTATAGAGATACTGAATATGATCATTTCGGTATACAATCAGCTATATATCACATAATCTTTAATGGCGTGAGCCAGTAATACGGAAGATATCCACCTGAAGGAGTAGTCTAGCTGAACACTTCCTACATTCCCCAGCTGCACAAATACAGAACTGGTTGCATCACACACACCATCTCTAGCTGTCAGTTCTAGTAGACAAAGCAAATATTTAATTAAAAAAAACATATTTGCAGCACTTCCTTGTCACCGCACTACATTTAAGCACAGCAGTTCGGTTATGCTTTACAGCTGGTATCTTTGCAGCAGTACTTACTGAGAAACCTCCAAGACCGTGCTGTCCGATAAAGACTTTATAGATTTCTGATCGGAGACGGATTACATATCCCAGCTGTAGTCTCTATCCTGGAAATATAAGAGCAGCGTCCTTGTTCCTCTGATGAGCAGCCGGCATGCCCTGGACTATCTGCACCTAATCGATGGCTTGCAGTAGAGGAGAGCAGCAGTAAATTTCCACTCCAGGTTTCCAGTGCTCAGAATTTCTCTCTAGTTCCATCTGATATAGGCGGTACTGCTTCTGGTTGAACCAGCTTTCTCTGTTGAACTTGAGCTGCTCATCACAGGAATGTGTGTAAGACAAAAGACAAAATAAAGCTATTGCCAAGAGAATCTTCTGAGGTTAAAGTCCCCATAAGCACGCAGAGCGCGCTCCAGAAGTGTTCCGCCTTACTGGCTGGAGTTCACCCCTCCTGGGAATGAATACCTCACATTCTGAAGTCATTATATAAGGAAGAGCGATACCTGAACAGAACACCATTGCCCCCTTTATTTGCAGCGTTTCTCTCTTTCTACGAGGTTAGTTATGAAGCCGCAGGTCACCGAAAATATGTCAAGTTATATGCCTGGCTGGATTACAAGGAGTGCACACTTCTAGAAAAGAGCAGTCATGGTAAAAAGAGAGTCAGGAGTTTTTATTAAGCAATCCCACGATAGTTTTCTGGTGTAGAAAAGTCACAATTTGCGCAAAAATTTTGCAACATTTTGGACCCTTTAATAAAGTTTGCTTCACATATATCGGAAATCTACATTTCCCTTTCTAGCGCACTGACAGCCGAAGATGCAACAGATTTATTAAGAGGCGTGCACCTTTTAATACAGTTACCGCATTCAATGTTGGGTATGTTCACACAGCTTATTTTTAGTCTTATTTTGGAGCCCAAAATGCTCGTATTGTTCTCCAAAATACACTAACCCCTTAGTGATCACCAATACGCCTTTTCACGGCGGTCACTAAGGAGCCTTAGGCTAGGCTGTCGCCTTTTCACGGCGGCCCAGTCTAAGCCCTGCACGGGTGTCCTGTGCAGGCTGGGGCCAGGGCTCGGCTGTCTTATGACAGCTGGGCTGCTGCTCCAAAGATCGCGATCTGTTTACTTAGATCGCGGCCGTTTAACCCGTTAAATGCCGCAGTCAATAGCGACTGCGCCATTTATCTTGTTTACAGAGGGAGGGAGCAAATGCAATCGTAGGCCTCCAGGACGTGTCAGAGATTGCCGGTCAGATTTACACGAAGTATACTAAACTAAGTATATCAAAGCATTATAGCAGCGATCTAAAGATCGCATAGTAAAGTCCCAAAGTGGGCCAAAAAAAATAACAGTAAAAAAATAAAACCATTTTTTTTCCCATAAAAAGTGGTTTTATTTAGTAAAAGTGTAAAAAAAAAATAAAAGTACACATATATGGTATCACCGCGACCGTAATGACTCAAACAATAAAGTTAATATGTAATTTAAACCGCAAGATGAAAACCGTAAAAAAAAAACAAAAAAAAAAGCAAAGGCGAAATTGCTATTTTTTTCATATTGCCCCCCAAAAAAATTATAATAAAAGTTAATCAATAGGTCCGATGTACCCCAAAATAGTACCAACCAAAACTACGTCACATCCCGCAAAAAACAAACCCCAAAAATCACTACATTGACTGAAAAATAAAAAAAATACGGTTCTTGGAAAGCGACGATGCAAAAACAAATAATTTTGCTTCAAAAGTGTTTTTATTGTGCAAAAGTCGCAAAACATAAAAAACCTCTACATATGTGGTATTGCCGTAATCGTACCGACCCATAGAATAAAAGGTCATGTGTTATTTATGCCGCACAGTGAACGGTGTCAATTTAAAAGGCATAGAACAATGGCAGAATTTCAGGGTTTTTTCTATCCCCCCCCGAAAAAGTTTATCAAAAAATTATATGTACCCCAAAATTGTGCGATTAAAAAGTACAACTAATCCCGCAAAAAAACAAGTCATACAGCTACGTCGACATAAAAAAAAAAAAGTTATAGCTCTTTGAATGAAACTATAGAAAAACGATTGGTCATTAGGGACTAAAAGGGCGTCACTAAAGGGTTAAGGAGAACCTTTTACCTGCCCATACATGGGCATCTGAGTGAACCTTGTAATGGGCAGGGCTGTACAAACCCTGGGGCACTTTGCATTATTTTTTTCGTCTCTTCCGCCGTTATTTAGGTATCGGTGCTGTTATATTTGGCGCCCCGATATTTAAATAACCCCCTGAATGGTCAATGGGGCGTGTAATTGGCAAGGGGGCATGCAACATCCCTGTAAGGCTGGGTTCACACGAGCACATTAACGTCCCTAATGGACGGACGTATTTCGGCCGGAAGTCCCGGACCGAACTCAGTGCAGGGAGCCGGGCTCCTAGCATCATAGTTATGTACGATGCTAGGAGTCCCTGCCTCTCTGCAGGACAACTGTCCCGTACTGTAATCATGTTTTCAGTACGGGACAGTAGTTCCACGGAGAGGCAGGGACACCTAGCATTGTACATAACTATGATGCTAGGAGCCCGGCTCCCTGCACTGAGTTCGGTCCGGGACTTCCGGCCGAAATACGTCCGTCCATTACGGACGTTAATGTGCTCGTGTGAACCCAGCCTAAGACTGTCCAATCAGCTACGGACTGTCACAGCAAGAGCTGGAGAGAGGAGATAGTGTGCGCGCACTTGCAGCTCGGAGCCATGCGAGCATGCGCCCGCGCACCCGCACGCTCTCACTCCTTAGCTATCGGCAGACAAGCTGAACAAGACTGTGTGATCTCTTGTCAAAGATCAGTCTTGTCCTTGTCCCCGGAGAGCTGAAGAGTGAGAGCGTGCACGCACAGCTCTGTTGCCGCTGCCGAAGATACTCCCGCCGCCATGGAACGGAAGAAAAATTAACCTTCTCCGCTTCTGTTCCGTGGAGGCAGTGGAGCTGCGCGCGCTCTCCTCTCTCTAGATCTTGCTGTGACACAGTCCATAGCTGATTGGACAGTGTCACAGCAATGTTACATGCCCCCTTGCCAATCACACGCCCATTGACAGTTCAGGGGGTTATTTAAATATCGGGTGCCAAATAGAACGACACCGTTATCTAAATAACGTAGAAAGATAGGCAGAAAATTTATAGTGAGACGGGGCTTATACAGCCCTCCTATTACATGCTGCACATGTATGGGCAGGTGAAAGGTTCTCTTTAAATACACCTGCAAACAGCTTACCATTTCAAGAGAAAATACACTGTGTAGTTCATATCAGGCGTATTTTAAACGCTGCTGAATTAAATATTGGGAAAACGCCTGGATTCAGAGATAGTTTTCTCTGGAAATCAGCCTCGTGTTTTTCAATACGTGTGAACATACCCTTAGGGGGTACACAGTGTTTTTCTGTGGGTTTTTTGACGCGGAAACCGCCTCGGAAACTGTGCCAAAAAACTTCCAAATACGTCTCCCATTGATCTCAATGGGAGGCGGACATGCCCCATCTTCGGCCGTTTCCGTCCCTGACTTCCCATTGATATAAATTTGAGGCAGAGAGAAAGTTTTACGCTGAGTTTTTTTTGGCCACGGCCGAAAAACGTAGCAAACATCGTACAGGCAGGTTAAAATCTGGCTCAAAATTCCAGACGGAACGAACAGGGACTTAGGGTCAGTTCACATATTGCGTAAATACTGCGTTTTTTCCCGCAATGTCATTTGTTGCCGAAAATCTGCAGCAAATACAGTGACAGCAAAGAGGAGGAGATAAAACAAATCTCATTCACACACTGCGTAAATACGGAGAGGAAAAACCGCTCAGAAATTTACCTGCGGTGCGGAATTTTATTCTGCAGCATGTCAATTGTATTTGCGTAGATGATGCTTATTTGTTGTGGGTTTTCCCCATTGAATTCAATGGGGAGGTAAATCCCACAACAAACAGCAGTTGTTGCATTTCCTCCTGGGATGACGTTTCATCCCATGTGACCGCTGCAGTCTGTGATTGGCTGCAGCAGTCACATGGGATGAAACGTCATCCCTGGAGGCCGGGCTGGGCTGCAGAAGCAGAGAGATCTGGGTAAGTAGAATCTTGATTTATTTTTCTCAGCTGCGATCTTTGCAGCGGAATCGCAGCTTTTCAGCCGCAAAATTCGCAACATCTGCTATTAGTTGAGGGTTTTACCTCCCCATTGTATTCAATAGGGAAAACCTGCAACAGAAAAACAAAAATTCTGCAGTATAAATTGACTTGCTGTGGATTAAAATACTGCACCGCAAATCAATTTATGAACGCTTTTCGGCTGTTTTTTTACGCAGCGCGCGGATGAGATTTGTTCAAATCTCATCCACATTTCTGCTACTGTATTATGCTGCAGATTTTCTGCAGTATTTACGCAACATGTGAATCCGTTGTTTTGACGGAAGCAATACCGTAGTCGACTACGCTATTCATTCCATCAAAACAATGGAACCCTTGCACAACAGTGACAAATGGAAACCATTTGTACCGGATCCGTCACCATTGAAATCAACGGTGATGCGAACGGAAACCTATGGTTCCCGTTAGTTTCAGTCAGGGTTCCGTTCTGATGGAAAGATCAGACGGAACGCCTGAAGGGAGCCCTGACGCAGATGTGAACGGAGCCTTATACCTTGAATATAAAACGTATTCTAATTATTTACAAAAAGTATATGTGAAATAAATATTCTGTTCACTGCACTAGTCATCATTTTTGCACAGCGATACAACGCTCTGACACGGATATCCATATATACACTTAAATATCAATGCCCTTTAGAAGTTGTCGCCACAGCAGTTAAAAAACTACAACTCCCAGCATACCCTATAAGTTGCAGGTACAGGGAATGATGAAAGTTGTAGTTTTGCAACAGCTAGAGAGTTGTAAGATGGAGACCACTGCCCTACAGGTCACTGATGTTGCTCCCAGACATGTTACCTGTAAAACGGCCATTATTGCCTTTACGGACGACTCCGAGGGACCAGACTTTCTACAATGGATAGAAGTCTATCTGAAAATTCATGTAACACGAGTCAGTGTTTCCATGGTATAATGTGATAAGTGTTCTGTACAGTACACCAGGACCATTCATTGGACTTTTCCAGAGACTTGTTAGGGAAGGAGGAATGTGTCATAGAGGCCATTTAAATATACGTTAAGAATACAGTATATAGCAGGGCGATGTACTTTTTGTAACATCTACTGTACAGTATATACATGCTTCAATGTATTAATCCCGAATAAAGAGTTATTGACCTTCCAGATATGTTCAAAATGGGCAAAAAAAAAAAAAGAAGGCCGCGCCAACCCAGGTCTGTATTACAATTTTTAAATGGGGGTAGGGGGAGCGAAAAGAGATTTTAGGTGAGTGGTGGAATTGGTTTTTTTATTCAGTAAAAGATTAAAGGGGATCTGTCAGCAAAATTACGCCTACCCAAGAACTCCCAGCGCTCGGTAGGGCTCTTAAAAATATGTCAACACATAATTGTGTGTCCCTTCAGCTTCTTCATTGGTGAGAAAATTAACATTATTGCTATATGCAAATGAGGTGGCGAGTAGGAGGTCCTAAACTTGGAAAGTGCTTTGGATCTCGCTTTGCAACCCTGCCCAACTCCTCCCACTTGGTGTTGATTGACAGCTCCAGTGTTTTGCTGGTCATTGTGTGCAGTAAGTAGCACAACGCTGGAGCTGTCAATCGACAACAATGGGGAGGCGTTGGAGAGGGTTTAGTGATGAGAGCCGAAGCACTTGCCAGGCTAGGGGCCGCGCTAGGAGCAATTGTGGGCTAATTTGTATACTGGTGAAAAACTTAGAAAAAAAAAATGAAAGCAAAACAAAAAAAAATAAAAAAAAAGTATAAGCTCCAAAATGCTGAGATGAAAAAAAAATAAAAAAAAAAATATATATATATATATATATATATATATATATATATATGTTGTGTGGTCCTGAATGCCAAAAGCGCCTTGGTCCTAAAGGGGTTGACCAGCTAAGAAACTGGAGTATGGGTATGTATGTTATACCAATAAGTAACACATCAAAGCAGTGGACCTTTCACCCAACACATTCCAAAAAAGATTCTTTACACATTTTCTAGGAATGCCGATCTGTTGCAAGTATCAGATGTGGGACAAATAAAAGCATAATAAAATAAAATCAAATATACAACTCAGCTCTCTACTGACTGAGATATCTCAACAAGGAGATGACCAACCCTTGCTGGAGATTTAGAACATCAAGTACGAGGATATACACAGCAAGCAGTGGTATTTCTGCAGTTGCATTTCTGTGTGGAACCACAAGTACCAGCGAGATACAGACCGGTGGAAATTTGGATCGTTCTTTCTGCACGTTAGCTGGGGGAAGGTCAAACCCTTGATGGACACTTCAGACGTCACATCCACAACCGTCTGAGCGGTAACAAAAACTATCATTTTGTCTCTATAATAAAATAAAATGCAGGATCTTTTCAGCGGGAACATTGGGCAGATTTACTATTGTTGTTGCGCCAGAATTGTGGTATAAAAGTTGCAGGTTTTTTTTTGGGCAAAATAACGTAAATAAATTATTGATTTGCGCTAAAAAGAACAGATGTTTGCACCTCACTAGACCCTTTTCAAGTGTCTAGAAAAGGGGGTGTGGCTTTACAGAAAAAGCATGGCTTAAAATGTGCCGCCGTGGGCCAAAATTTTGCCACACAAAACTTGCATAGACGAAGCCAACCAAGACGTGGTATAAAAAAAAAGATTAAAGTGTCTAATAAATTTGGCACACCTTGTTATACGTTATACAGTATGCGCCACTTTAAAAAGTTTAGCACATCCGACTGCCTGGTCTAAATTCACACTCTAAACGTTGGACAGCATTAATAAATCGGCCCCATTTAGTCTAAACGAAGCCAGACTCATGCAAGTGATGGTGTTATAGAAGGGGCATCGTTTTGCCAACTTCTGCTGTACAGTCCACAGTAACATGCAGCATAGTTGTCATTGTCCTGGTAGGTCACATGAACCTATTTGCTAGCAGATCCATTTTACTAATTATTAAATTAGATTTTTACTTTAAGGTCTATTGCATTCAGGAGGACGTGTCACCTCTCCTGACAGGTCTAATTCTGGAGCATCTCTTCGTAGAACTCGGAGCTGTGCCCTGCTTATGTTATTCCTTCTGGTAATGTATATATAATTTGACAACTGGATGTTACCATTCCTATGTCAATAGTGTTTGTCCCCACACACTCCGACATAGTCAACAATTAGGCCCTGTGCACGTCACGCTTTGGTCCTAAGTTTAGCGTGTATTTTGGGAGCGCTCCCGACATAGGCGCTAAACGTGTCCATAGAGCTCCATTAGACCGATGGAAGGCAAAAGTGTCTCCTTTTGACCTCTTTCGGGCTGGTTTATGTCCATATACTTTTTTTTTTTTTTTTTTAGGAGGAAAAGTGCAGTAGGCTTCACTTTTCAATATCGGGAGATGCTGCAAAAAAAACGTATATCGCGCAGTATCCTTTTTTTTTTTTTTTAACATGGGAGCATATGGTTGACATATGCCACTGTAAGGTGTACATATACCTCATTAGACTCTTCAATAGCCTACCATGACGTATGCCTAATAAAAGTATCTGTCATTCATACGTCATGACGTATATACGTTTATGGTACACCATTAAACGCTATGGTGACAGATACCTCTATTTAGACATCCGTAAAAGCCTATGTTTAAGACTACGTTCAATGTATATGTCGGGAACTATCCCTGTCGTATACATTAAACGTAGGCCAAAAAAGTGACGCACCGTCTTTTTTTTTTTTTAATAATTTCTAAATTTTGCAACAAATACAAAGATCGCATAGAAAGTATGCATAATAGATCACAGAAAATAAAACATATAAGAAAGTAAAATACATGGCATAAACGTATTCCATATCCTAAGAGCAAAAATACCCACCACCCCCACCCAAAGCACGACTCCGGCTACTAGAGTAAATATTAAGAGTGAATTATTCCAGACAACGTTCTCAAATGAAGACATGAGTTGCAAACCCCCGACAGCGCCTTTCAGAAGTTCCCTATTGTACCAGGTGGTGTATTTAAATGGTGTGACAATGACCGCTATTTCTGGAGCAGTAAAGTGTGGTTCAATAAAGATTCTCCACTTCGTAAACTATTTCTCAGCACCTGATTCGTGTCTTTCCACTTTTATACTGTACGTTCCAACCCCAATAATAATTTTAATTGTGTCACAATCATGTCTATATTCGGTAGGTCTTTGTCTAGCCATTTAGAAAGAAGACAATGCAGGGCCACTAATAGAACTATATGTATCAGGAGAGGAGGAGATCCCATCTCCTGATGATAGTTCACTTCTGGTGGTCTAACCTGATGAAACAATAGAGACTGAGGGGACATGGGAAGGCTCGCCTTCCAGTGGTCAAATGCATACATCCGAACCGCCGACCAAAACCTCTTGGTATGAGCACGACCGGATACCTCATGCCACAGATTTGTCAATAGGGTTTCATATTTGGTGCAAGCAGTTATACGATCTGGGAACAATGGAGAAGGTAGTATGTTAAAGCCATATATAGCCGAGTGCATCAACTTAAAGTAGGTTTCCTTCCATCTCTCATTCAGTATGATCTTTCATACTTTTTCCCAACCCTATGGTCCCCCCTATGTCAGGATCCTGAGTCCATCTTTCCCATGGCTTAAACATAAGTTTGAGTTGAAATGTTAGGAAGTTTTCTCTAAGAGCTCTGTAGAGGACCGAGATAGACACTCTGAGTGATCGGCCTATGACCTCATCCAGCGTGTGAGTTGTGGCTTCTTTAGAGAAATCCCATAGCCTGGATGTACAAAAGGATTTAACCTGGAGCACCTGAAGAAAATTACCTTTGGTTGACCTCAATTTAGCCAAAATTTCAGACGAGGCGAGACACCTTTTTTCCTCCCTGTGCATGTGATCTCCTGCACACCCGATCCCACTGGCCACCCAAGAGGCAAAGGCACCTTCCCTCTCCTCACCTGGGGGAAATTCCAGATGTCCCCATAAAGGCATGTGTTTGGACAATAAATGAGGCAATCCAAATATCTTACAGAGTACTTCCCAAGAAATTACTGTAACCCTCAAAAGGATTGCTGTTTTGAGGCGTTGTGGAAGTGCAGCAACTTTACAATGCAAGGGTATGTTCACACGATGAGCGGCATTTACGTGTGAAAAGACAGACTGTTAACAGCTGCCTCGTTTCACACGTAAATGCTCCTCGCATTTTGCGAGCCGTCTGAGACGCTCGTAAATCTTGAGCTGTGCTTCATTGAGTTCAATGAAGAACAGCTCAAATTCCGTGGCAAATAAGTGCCCTGCACTTCTTTGCCGAGGCAGTCCATTTACGCGTCGTCGTTTGACAGCTGTCAAACGACGACGCGTAAATTGCAGGTCGTCTGCACAATACGTCGGCAAACCCATTCAAATGAATGGGCAGATGTTTGCCGACGTATTGGAGCCCTATTTTCAGACGTAAAACGAGGCATAATACGCCTCGTTTACGTCTGAAAATAGGTCGTGTGAACCCAGCCTAACAAGGTTTTTAAATTCCAGGACGAGGCATGTGTGGTTTCCAGGTCTAGATTTGAGCAATGACTTGACTTATGAAGCCAGTCTACTACGTGTCGGAAGAGACATATCACATTATACCCCCTAACATTCGGGAAATTCATACGTCCATCAGATTTACAAAGCATCAGTTTAGTAAGTGCTATACGCTGCATTTTACTCGCCCAAATGAACCATGTAAATTTGGAATTTAGTCTAGAGACATCAACATGTGTGAGCAACAATGGAAGCGTTTGAAAGGGATACAGGAGTCTAGGGAAACTAATCATTTTAAGTAGACGACACCCGCCCAGAAATGACAACGGTAACCGATGCCATCTCGTGAGCTCTGTCTGTATTTTTTTTTTTTTTTTAAGATTGGTGAAAAATTAAGTTGGTATAGATGCTCAGGGCATTTCCCTATCTTAATGCCCAGGTATGTGATATATTGGCAGGTAGGATATATGCTGCCTCCCAATGATTGCCATAAATTTCTCGGGAATGGACGTCCTAATTCCAAGATTTTGCTTTTTGTTACATTGACTCTGTATCCGGAGCAGAATCCAAAGTGACAAAGAAAATCAAAAATAGGTATTAAATGTTTCTGGGGATTCGACAAAAAGAGAATGACATCAGCAAATAATGCTATCTTTACTTCATTAGTTCCCACTTTTATTCCACTAAACAATTTGGAGTCATCCAGGAATCGTGCCATGGGTTCCAAAGCTAGGTTAAATAACAGTGGTGACAATGGACAACCCCGACGAGTCCCTTTGTACAACTGAAAGGGGGCTGACAAAAATCCTGCGGTTTGGTATAAATACCCTTCAAAAAAGTCCTAAAGGCTCCCTGAATATGCATCCTGTCTAGCACCATCCCCAGCCATTCCCACTGTATATTATCGAAAGCTTTTTCCGCATCCAACGCCTGTAGCGCAGCTCTGATTCCCGGCTGGGGATGATGCTTTACCGTCTCCAGTACTGTCAATACTTTTCGTAGATTTACCACCACATCTTGCTCCCTAACAAACTCCACCTGGGAACGTCCCACCAAAGCAGGTAAATATAGAGCTAGGCGGTTTGCCAAATTCCTGTTCTTGATCAATTAACGATATTGGCTGGTAGCACGCCGGGTCTAGAGGATCCTTTCCTTTTTTGGGCAACACCTGAATATAGGCCAGCTTGGCTTCAGCAGGAAACATACCAGATCTAAGCAGGGGTTTATAATAGCCTGACAACAAAGGGCTAATGTCTTTCAGAGACTTGAAAAATTCCCCTAGGGCCTTACCATTCGAGAGGTTCTGTATCGTGCTCTGAATTTCTTCAGCTGTGACGTCTGCATTCAGCAGTTCGCATTGTTCCTGAGTTAGTATGGGCAATTTTACCTCATCAAAAATCTCCCTGCCGTTGTGTAAGTCAATAGGTGTATCGGCATATAAAGCCTGGTAAAAGGTGCGTAAAATGGTTTTGATTTTTTTGGATCTGACATAGAAACTCCTTGTTGGTCCTTAAGGGTTAAAACGTGTATCGGCGTATATCTGCCCCGTGCTAGACGAGCTAACAGTTTACCTGCTTTATTACCATGCCGAAATAGATCTACTTTGAATTGTGATCGATAAATATTCACCCTTTTTTCTAGCTATAAGGGTATGTTCACACGGCTTATTTTCAGCCGTTTTTTGGGCCGTAAGCGCCCCTGAAAACTGCTAAAAATATAGGAGGCTGAACGCCTCCAATCATCTGCCCATTGATTTCAATGGGAAAAACGGGTTTAGTTTCCACGGAATGTAAAAAAAAAACATCCCGTAAAAAAAGAAGAAGTGCATGTCACTTCTTGAGCCGTTTTTGGAGCAGTTTTTCATTGTCTCAATAGAAAAACCGCTCTAAAAACGTCCGTAAAAAAAAAACGCATCAAAAACTCAAAATCTGAGGCTGTTTTCCCTTGAAAACAGCTCCGTATTTTATAGCCGTTTTTTGTTTGCCGCGTGAACATACCCGAAGTCAAATTCCATTTATCTCCCATTTCTTTCATCTGGGATTGCAAGAATGCAGCGTATGCACATCGCAAGTGGTCACTAGCCTTCTTATATCCTTCGGCTGTCTTTCGTTTAAGGGCTGACATGAATTGCATAATCTTCCCCCGGATCACAGCCTTTGCCATGAGCCATTATAATGTTGGGTCAGAACGACGAGCTGCGTTATCTCCCTCAAATTCTAGCCACGTTTCACGTAATTTCTGGAGGAAACGGTCATCCTTCGTTAATAAGGAAGGGAATCTCCATATAAAATCCATACCCTTAGCAAAAGTGTCTGCCAGGGTAATAGTAACCAGGGAATGATCGGAAATAATCAAATCCTCGATCGTTGCTTCCAGCAAACGTCGGGAAAATAAAGCACTCACTAACAGATGATCGATACGAGACCAAGACGGATGGGCGTGGGAATAATGTGTGAATTCACTGGAGTTAGGATGTAAGCAGAGCCAGGCATCCGTAAGGGTAGTGTGTTGCAAGAAATTTGGTAGAACCAGATCTCTATGTCGTTGTGAAGGGGATATTGAACTTCTATCCTCACTTGGCAACAGTACGGTATTGAGGTCCCCTCCTATCAGTAAAAATCTAGTATGGTCTTGTTGAATTTGCGTTTCCAGCTTGCGAAAAAAAAAAAAGGGGCATTCGCAGCATTAGGGCCGTATACATTGTAAAGACTGTTTCCCCAATATGTTCAAACAATAAATGAATCCAACGACCTTCATCGTTACATTCCTGGAACACGACGTTGAAGGCAAAATTTGTGTGTACCAATATCACAACTCCCGCTTATCCGTCTCGGTCAACCAAGACAAAAACCGAACCAACCCACAATTTTTGCATGTATTTAAACTCTAGCTCGGTGAGATAAGTCTCTTGTAAAATGACTATGTCAAGTCGAAATCTTTTCAAGTGTCTCAATAGTTTGGTACATTTACGCGAGGACCTAAGACCGTTTACGTTCAAAGTTATTATTTTCATATAATTGGACTATGCATAAGGTGATTTAAATTATAGTGGAGGCGGGAGCGGGTCAGGAAGTCTGATTCACCCTTACAGAAAAGCCATGCATAAAACATTGAAATCAAAAACAACATCAAAAACAACATACATTGAAAAAAACGGCCTTGACGAGGGAATGCAAAACATGGCACCCTAATGGCGTAATAGACTTCACTTTTTTCTGGCGTACAGAACATATATCTCGTTCCCCCTCCCTCCCTGACCTGTATAATGAGAACAACAACGGTCCAGTGGAGCAGCGGGTCATGTTCTGAAGACAAAACTAAGGAAAAATTGCACCTCTGATCCGCTGCCACCAAGTACATGTCATCACATAAAATCACTGAAAAAATTAGATTAAAGAGTCTGCAATGAGATTCATAGGAGCGATCTGTCTACCGGCATACAGTGTCCACATAGGTTACCTCACAGGATCAAACGTCTCTGGCAGACCTTCAATCCGGAAATGGAGAACAGGTATGTTCTCTTGGTCGTCTCTGATTTTTAGGGGATTCAGCTCTCCGCAGAGACCTCTCGCTGCAAACGTTTCCAGATGACGAAAATAAGGTCTCCGACCAAGTCTGGCCGGCATTTGAACATTCACGCCTTGGGATGCTTTGACTGCGTCTCGGTCTTGTGCTTTGTTGAGGATGTCCCATACACGTGTCCAAGAGTAGTTCTTCAGCTTCTGTCGCCGATGTGTAAACCTTGACTTGCCTATTCACTTGGAATACTCGTAAGGTGGCTGGGTATTGGAAGTTAAATAGCTTTTTTTCCTGAAATAGAGTATTGCAGATCTTGCTAAAGGATCGGCGACGTTTTGCGACATCCACAGAGTAATCCTCAAAAAGTAACCCCTTCATGCCCCTAATCTCCAAGGGTTGGGATCTACAGCGGTATGCTTTCATGAGGGCCACCTTGTCATTATAGTCAAGCAACTTCATAATGACTAGTCTAGAACGTGGTGGTCGGTTATCAGAAGGCGGTTGATGTCTAGGATCTAGACCTACTCTATGTGCCCTTTCCACCCTGCAAGAGTGTGACAGGCCCAGGACTTCCGGCAATGTCCTCTCACACAGGCGATGTAAGTCAGAAGGGGCGACCGATTCGCTCAGACCCACAAGTCTCAAGTTGCTTCTCCTGGAGCGATTTTCCAGGTCATCTACCTGGTCTCCCCGCTGAGTCGTGGCAGTCAGAACGGTTTTAAGTTTAGATTGTAAACATTTGTTCTAGTCTTCTAGCAGCGTTATACGCTGTTCAAGGTCTCCTGTCCTGGTGTTTATTTGCGCTATGTCCGAATGTATGCGATTAAGGTAGACTTGGACTGTAGTTTCCAATGCTTTTTGGAGGTCTGGGGCTATCTGTCTAGCCACCTCCTGCACCAGGGCCATAAAATCAATAATCGTATTAGCTGGCAAAATGTCAGTAGGCACTGTGTGTGGTGAGCGCAGGTGTGGTAATTCTTCCGCTTGTGAAAATAGCAGGGGAGAAGTGGCAGGAATCCGCCATTTTACCTCCCTTCCCAGCGGCCTGCTCTGAATCCTCGGGAGCTCTACGTGGCTTCTGGGCGCTCCAGAGTTGGGGGTCTCTCGATGCAGGCAGTGCTGGAGTCCGCACGGTCAGCGGGGCCGGTGTCTGACATGGTGTGCGCCGTCAGAGCATTTATAAATTATGTAAAGTCTTTTCCATGCATATCACCCAACTCTGAAACACCAAGCCTCAAGGTCATACATTCATCACACATACTAGATGGTAGCTTAACAACAGGTGTGGCCCTAATCATACATTTTATTATCACACATGTTAACAGGTCAGAAAAACTGATTTGATTATACAATTGTAAGGCTCAAAGCTGCTCAGTCCTTTAGAGGACCGGTCACCTCTCCTGACAAGTCTATTTTGGTAAATAACTGTATTCCCCATGAAATAATTCTGGGGTATATTTTGTAAGAAATCTGTGTTTTGTCATTCCTTTAAGAAATGTATAAATAAATTGATGACTGGGTGTTAACATTCCACATGTCAAGGGGGCGTGTCTCTATACAGTCTCACGGTCAGTGGTGATTGGTCATTGCCAGTCTGTAGGGACACACCCACATTCAGTTGTCAATTTATACATTTCTAGGAGGAATAACAGAGGAACAGTACAACGCAGAGTTACATAGTACGGCTGAAAAAAGACACATGTCCATCAAGTTCAACCAAGGGATGGGAAAAGGGAGGGGAAAAATTCTACACATTCACATAGGAGCTAATATTTTTTTGTTCTAGGAAATTATCTAAGCCTTTTTTAAAGCCATCTACTGTCCCTGCTGCGACCAGCTCCTGCGGTAGGCTATTCCATAGATTCACAGTTCTTACAGTAAAGAAGGCTTGTCGCCTCTGCAGGTTGAACCTTTTGTTCTCTAGACGGAGGGAGTGCCCCCTTGTTTTTTGAGGGGGTTTTACATGGAACAGGATTTCATCATATTTTTTGTATGTGCCATTCATATATTTATATAAATTACTCATGTCCCCCCTTAGTCGTCTCTTTTCAGGGCTAAATAGGTTTAGTTTTTTTAATCTTTCCTCATAACTTAGATTCTCCATGCCCCTTATTAGCTTTGTTGCTCTTCTTTGTATTTTTTCAAACTCCACGGCATCCTTTCTATGAACTGGAGCCCAGAACTGGACTGCATATTCTAGATGAGGCCTCAGTAATGCTTTGTAAAGTGGTAATATTACATCCCTGCCCCGCGAGTCCATGCCTCTTTTAATACACGACAATATTTTGCTTGCCTTTGAAGTTCTAAGGCTATGTTCACACGGAGTATTTTGGGGGAGGAATATCTGCCTCAAAGTTCCAAACGGAATTTTGAGGCAGATATTCCTCCCCCAAAATACTCTGTGTGAACAGCAATTATCGCGCCGTTTTTCGCCCGCGGCCATTGAGCGCCGCGGGCATAAAACACGCTTTCTCCTGCCTCCCATTGAAGTCAATGGGAGGTCAGAGGCGGAAGCGCCCGAAGATAGGGCATGTCGCTTCTTTTTCCCGCGAGGCAGTTTTACTGCTCGCGGGAAAAAGACGCCGACGCCTCCCATTGAAATCAATGGGAGGCGTTCTCGGGCCGTTTCTGCCGAGTTTTGCGACGCGGTTTCCGCGTCAAAAAACTCGGCAAAAGACCCCGTGTGAACATAGCCTAAGAAAAGATGCTTCAGGATTGTTATTTCATGGGGAATACAATTATTTACTAAAACAGACATGTCAGGAGAGGTGAGGTCCTCTACAATACAAATAATGCATGACAAATCTTTTGTCCTTGAGGACAAAGCGGTTTTGAAGGACCAGATGTATATAAATGCTTATGGAGATTTCAGAACTGGAGAGATGTGATAATGGGGGCAGACATTTTCCTGGACTTTCCTTATTCCCATTGAGGGACACTACAGCCTCTTCTCAGTCCAAAATAGCTGCTTTCAGGCTCAAACAGAGAACATTCAGCTGCATATAATAAATATATATATATATATATATATATATATATATGCACACAGATAAGATAAGACTGAAGGATTAAAGGACAGGTGTCGCAAAAAAAAATTTTTTATAGAAATTTGCTTTTATTGTGTTATTTAAATACATTTTATTTATTTGTAGGTTTGCGTTTTACTTTTTTATTTTTTCTAACTTTTACTTCACTATGGGGGCTGCCATTTGTTTTTTCATCTCTGTATGTGTCGATTAATGACACATACAGAGATGGAATACGACACATACAGCCCCATAGCGAATGCGAACGGGACCCGTTCCATTCACTATAGTGTACGCCGTCTGTGTGGGAACGGCGCATGCGCCGCTCCCACACAGTCCAAAAGGAAGGTCTTCGGCCGAGCGACATCCGGCGCCATTTTCATGTGGACCGGAAGCCGCGGCCGGACAGTAAGATGACTACTTCCGGTCGCGGCTTCCGGACATGTGATCAGAAACAAGTACGAGGAGCGGAGCGAGCGGACGGAGCGGCGGCAGGAGCAGGTAAGTTATGTCTGTGTATGTTCGTGTTTTAGTGTGTGATTACCACTGTATCTAATCCTCCTACACGGTGCATTCGCTCAAAAAATGGCGGCACACCGTGTAGGAGGTTTGAACATTCAACCCCCTCCTTTCTCCTGGCACTAGCCAGGATAAAGGAGAGGGATTAATGGAGCACACTAGAGCGAGTGTGTCTTCTCCAATTTTGCAGCATAAAGCAATGAGGTTGCTTTACCACATGCCAATGCTTCAATTTTGCGAATTGCTCCCTTTAGTGACCAGCACATGGAAATGTTATAAATTACAATCTAATTTATAATATTTCCTGACTTGTGAAAAAATGAAAAAAAATTAGAACAATGTCTAATCATGTATATACTAACTGTTAAACAAAAAATATATATATATATATATTTTCTAGCGACACATTCCCTTTAAGGACCTTATACATGGGCCATTGATAGGGCAAAAGAGCGTTCATATGAACCATCGTTCCCAATCATTGCTCTGATGGTATAGTTTATGCAGCACAAAATATTATCGTCGTTTGCAGCACATCTCCTTGTATAAACAGGGACATGTGCTGCCGACATGATGGCAATGCATGGGGACGAGCGATCTGAGAAACGATCGCTTGTCCTCAGACATAACTGATCATAGCTCCTCGTGAAAGGAGCAAACAAGCGCCGATCAACGAGTGGTCTCGTCGATCGTGCTCGTTTTTACAGCTCAAATTGGCCGTTGTCTCTTTAAATGAATAAATATAAAGCAGTATATAGTTGTCCTGATAAACAATGCACCGGCAATACTTTATTTTGTGACTTCTTCATGGATAACCTGGAGTGAACACATGATGAACACTGGTGGATATCACAGATCGAAACTGAAAAGGGGAAAAAGCTTATGTAAAGTATATTGACTATTTGTTTTTCACAATGACTCATATTCATACAAGCTTAATTATAATTTGAGTTGAACGTCTTTCGCTGCATGATCCTATAAACAGAATGAGTCATATGAAAATAATAAGACGGCTTTTAGGACATGTGTACGATTATATGGTTCCTATTTGGTTTAGGGAGAAGGACCCCACAAAAAAAAATGAAAATAAAACCAAACAAACATATTGAATGTGATTGTATTTTGTTTGAATTAGTAGCTCAGAAACGGATGATACTCTGTCATTACCCACATTTTGAAGAAATAACAGTGACAGATTTGCCATCAGATGCCGAAAAGCAAATTCAAAAGGTGACAACCAACATGGCTGCACATCCTGTTGCCACTTTTGCTAAATGTCCGTCACTACGCGGAAATATAAACGACTCTGTAAGCAGAATTGTCAAACTTTGGCTACGTCTGATTTACTAAAATATGGCCATTTTTATGTTTTGAGTACCATACCACTTTAAATGGGTTCTCTCGGGACTTAAACATTGAAGGCCAATACTTAGGACAGGCCTTCCGGACTTCTGCGATTCAGAACTTGAATTTGACAAGCTGCAGTACCAGGCACAGGCGATGTATGTACTAGCCGTTTTACCAGTGTAAACAATGAAGGGGACCCGGCACTAACTGGACCAGCAAAGTCCTTCATTGTGCTAATCGGTAGGGGTCCCAGACATCAGACCCTATTAGGCTATCAATGTTTAAGTCCCGAAGAACCCCTTTGAGTTAGTTACTTATAGTTTCTTAGAATGTGCTTTTTTTTTTTATGGGGAGACTTATGCTTTAATGTAGTACCATGGTGCACTTCAAACAATTTTTATGGGGCAGAGATGTAACATTTCATCCCACGTGACTGCTGCAGCCAATCACAGACTGCAGCAGTCGCATGGGTTGCAGAATCATACTAGGAGGCCGGACAGCACAGACAACAGAGGGACGCGTCGCCATGACAACAGCTGGGGGTATTATAAAGTTTTGTTTTTTTGTTGTTGTTTTTTTTTTTCAAGCGCTGGTTTTCGCAGCAAATTCCACCCGAAAAACCACGCCAAATTGTAGGGTCGTTTTTCAAGTGGAATTCCCTGCAGGATCTATGTCGGATACACTGTGTACTTTTACGCGACATATCTGACCCATGGGAACCCAGCCTAAACGGGTCCGTTGGTGAGATTCCTTTTAGTAACTTACGGAAGAGCATAAAATGTCTTTTACCTCACTGGGCAGGTACAAAGATATATGGACAGGGCTCCTGAAAAATCAAGAAACTGCAGCTTTTACGTTTGGAAAGAAAACCTGGAGTTTCAGTGGTTTGTTTTATTGTGTTACGAGGTCAGTTAGGAAATTACAGAAACAATTAAAACCAAAGCACATGAGTCAAGCAATGTGCGGCAGAGGCAATATGGTATAAATGAAAAGCAATTTCCGCCAAGAAAAGGTCGTTCAAGTTAAGGGGCATTTATGTTTATTAGTTAAAGAGTATTGATTGAGAAAAAAAATGTGCATTACCACAGACTGAGAAAGTCTCAAGCAACAGGTCATCAAAAAAAGCCATTCTTACCGATACAAGGTACCAGATCTCAGCAGGATGCAGACAAGCCACAATGTATGAGGAGGTCACACAGGTGCTAAACACTGGTGCACAGCCACTCTCACACCTACCATTCATGACGGAAGTGGCTGATTAGTATTATATGTGCACACAGAGAAGGATTATAGAAGGTGCTAGTCAGACGGTTACGTGTAGTGCACCATGCTGGCTACCAGCCTATTAGATTAGGCGGGCTGCCCAGCACTTTCTATTGTACGACAAAGTACTGACTCCCCATTCTCCCCCAACATTACAAGGCCTGGCTTCATTCCGCAACTTACCAGGTTCTTCTACACACTGACAGCAAGACAATGGGACAGACTTACTATTGTTGTTGCGTCAGAATTCTGGTCCAAGTTGCGCTTTTTTTTGCGCAAATCAATTTAGAATAAATCATAAATTATTCTAAATTGATTTGCGCAAAAAAAAGCGCAACTTAGACCAGAATTCTGACGCATCAACAATACCAAACCTGCCCCAATATATATGCTGAAGACGAGGACTGAAGTTGGGGGGGGGGGGGGGTGTATTATAGATCTACACACAATGGGGCAGATTTATTAATACGGTCTTCAATTTAGATAGTTTAGAACTAGACTAGATGCGCCAAATTTACCAAAGCGACTCATGCTGGATGATACATTTTGTACATCTTTATACACTTTTGTCTAAGGGTATGTGCACACGAGAACTGTCTTTTACGTCTGAAAAGACAGACTGTTTTCAGGAGAAAACAGCTGCGTCGTTTCAGACGTAAAAGCTCCTCCTCGCATTATGCGAGGCGTCTTTGACGCCCGTAATCTTGAGCTGTTCTTCATTGACTTCAATGAAGAACGGCTCAAATTACGTTGCAAAGAAGTGTCCTGCACTTCTTTGCCGAGGCAGTCAATTTACGCGTCGTCGTTTGACAGCTGTCAAACGACGACGCGTAAATTACAGGTCGTCTGCAGAATACGTCGGCAAACCCATTCAAATGAATGGGCAGATGTCTGCCGACGTATTGCATAATATGCCTCGTTTACGCCTGAAAATAGGTCGTGTGAACCCAGCCTAACTGTATATTGGTTGGTTTACTTTAGACCAACTTCTTTTGTGTCAAAATTTTGGTGCAATGTGGCACATTTTAAGCCACACCCTTTCCTCTTTTGACCTCTAAGCCTCACCCCTTGTCAAGCCACAAAAACGGTCTAAAACAGTTAGCAAAATATATGGCGTGGCATGTGCGCTTAATTTGAATAGAAAGTCTGCCGCAATGTGGCAGATTTTCTTACATTTCTTCTCATAGACTCGTTACCACTGAATTTAGAAGGTGTCATTAGTAAAGCGCGGTAATGAGTACATGTTCATATACATAAAAAGGGTTAGCAAAGTTGCTAAATTATTTTTTTTTCTTTTACAAACGGCTGCAAATATCTTGTAATAAACATACCGCTGCAGCCAATCAGAGGGCTCAGCGGTGACGTGTCATATTCATGGTATAGCGCATATGCCAGGAATACAACACATGACCGCTGATGTTCTATGTGGGCCTGTCTTTAGCCAATCACAGCTGTAGGTGCAGAACCCTCAACTTAGGGCTACTGCCCCCTTGTTTCAGCGACGGTGGGGGGGGGTCTAAGCACCCGGGCCCTCACTCATGAAAACTTCTGATAGGTCTCTAGAACAGGTCTAAGATTTTGTGAAAGTTTCATTACTTTTTAAATGATTTAGCACCAGAAATGAACAGCTGGAAACAGTCTTGAGTTCTGAAAACAGGCACTGCACATAATCAGATTAGTGGATTTATGTGACCAACATGGCAGAGCCACCAGTACAGAGGACTTGTGCCCCTTCTCACCATCACGCAGAGAGGCCCATATGTACCCACAGCTGCTCAGCAGGGTCAGTAATGAAACCGCACTAAGTGCTAACTAATGTGCAATCTACGGTATTGTAATGGGGATAAAGATCTAGAAATATTTTACAGTGGGTAATGTGAGTGGCGTGAGGGCAAAATGGGGGCACAGGACATGGTTATTGGTTCATTCTGAATGATTATAGGCAGATTCGAGTTTGTGGTAGATCGCAATAGGTGGAGTGGGAGAAATGTAGTTGGTGCAGAAATAACAGGCTGGAGCTGGAAAGGCCGCCTGGGTGAGTGAATTTCCCAATAAGACGTGTCCAATAGTGATGAAAGCAGCAGAATTAGACTAGGGCTTCATGGCGACTTTGACAATGCGACATTACAAGTAATGAGTTTAAGAATGCAGTCGTGTTACAACATGCAACTTAACGTGACACCACAGTCGCTAAAAATCCAAACCTGCTGGACTTTTGGTTGCAGATCACAAGTTGCACGTGACTGTCTGCAGAAATTTTAATGTAAGTGGAATGCGATTTCGACTTGAGACATGTCGAGACATTTTTCTTTTTTTGGGTGACTTTGGATGTAGAGAAGCCTAAATTGCATGCGACTAGCTACCAAATCACAACTTAAAATAGTCGTGCAATATCCAGTTGCAGACAAATCGAAAACATTTTTGTTGTTGTTGTGGGACTTGATTTTGCATGTCCATTTTGTAGTCCTAACCTTAGATAAACTCTCAAACTAAGTCTCACTCCTTGTTCCTCACGGAGCACATTCTATTAATAACTTTCTGATCTTCATGTGGAACATTTTATATTCTTTCAACATTTATGTAAAAATTTAGAACACTGCCTCTTTGTTTGGAAGTTTTCATCTCAGTCATTAAATAAGACAGGTAATACAATGTCACATTATTGTGAAGACTGGCCCGAGCGCTTTATACTCATAAATAAAGTGAACCTGTCACCAAGACAAGATGCTTTAAAGAGGCTGTCACCACATTATAAGTGCCCTATGTCCTACATAAGGAGATCAGCGCTATAATGTAGGTGACAGCAGTGCTTTTTATTTAGAAAAAATATCTATTTTCACCACGTTAGGAGTGATTTTAGCTTTATGCTAATTACTTTTTTAATGCTCAACTGGGCGTGTTTTTACTTTAGACCAAATGGGCGTTGTACAGAGGAGTGTATGACGCTGACCAATCAGTGACCAATCAGCGTCATGCACTTCTCTCCATTCATTTAGTCACCGCATAGTGACACTGCGTCGTTCGCTATGTGCTGTCTTATACTGACATATTAACGTTACTGAAGTGTTTAGACATTGAATAGACATTCCTTCCAGCCAGGACGTTATGTCTATTCACAATCCCGACACTTCGGTAGAGTTTCTGTGATACTTACAGCAGAGCAAGCGTAATCTCACGAGATCACGCTGTAAATGACAGGTTACAGCGAGATTACGCTTTGCTCTGCTGTAAGTACCACAGAAACGTTACCGAAGTGTCGGGATTGTGAATAGACGTCCCGTCCTGGCTGGAAGGAATGTCTATTCACTGTCTAAACACTTCAGTAACGCTAATATGTCAGTATAAGAAATCATATAGTGAACAACGCAGTGTCACTATGCGTGGAGTAAATGAATGGAGAGAAGTGTATGACGCTGATTGGTCACTGATTGGTCAGCGTCATACACTCCTCTGTACAATGCCCAGTTGGTCTAAATTAAAAAAAACACGCTCAGTTGGGCATTAAGAAAGTCATTAGCATAAATCTAAAATCGCTCCTAACGTGGTAAAAATAGATAGTTTTTTCTAAATAAAAAGCACTGCTGTCACCTACATTATAGCGCCAATCTCCTTATGTAGGAGATAGGCCACTTATAATGTGGTGACAGAGTCTCTTTAATGTGAACATCACTAAGATCCCTACTAAACAAAGCTTTCTCCAAACTGCAGATTGAGGTGGGGGTGAAAAAGTTGACTACGCATTTCAAAACATCTTTAAAAAAAAAAAGGAAGGAAAAAGAACACTTTTAGCATACATAGGTTCAATAGGAGCCAATACCAACTTTCGTCCGAACGTAAACCTAGCCTGATTCATGGGTACTGTAGTACAGGAGGAACTGCGGTACGGATTATCAAAATACCTTACATAGTAACTTAAAGAGGCTCTGTCACCAGATTTTCAAACCCCTATCTCCTATTGCAGCAGATCGGCGCTGCAATGTAGATTACAGTAACGTTTTTGTTTTTTTTTAAAAACGAGCATTTTTTGACAAGTTATGACCATTTTTATATTTATGCAAATGAGCCTTTCTTAAGTACAACTGGGCGTGTATTGTGTGTTACATCGGGGCGTTTTTACTTGTTTTACTAGCTGGGCATTGTGAATAGAAGTGTATGATGCGGATGAATCAGCATCATCCACTTCTCTTCGTTACCACCCAGCTTCTGGCAGTGCACAGACACACAGCGTGTTCTCGAGAGATCACGCTGTGACGACACTTCCTGCCCCAGGTCCTGCATCGTGTCGGACGAGCGAGGACACATCCGCACCAGGCGACAGAGGCTACAGTTGATTCTGCAGCAGCATCGGCGTTTGCAGGTAATGTCAAACAAAGGAAATGGTTACAAAACCATTACTAAGGCTCTGGGACTCCAGCAAACCCCAGTGAGAGCCTTTATCTACAAATGGAGAAAAGTTGGAACAGTGGTGAACCTTCCCAGGATTGGCCTGCCTACCAAAAAAATCACAATGGGGGCATCGACAACTCATCCAGGTCACAAGAGAACCAGATGAATATCTTAAGTACTGCAGGCCTCAATTCGCTCAGTTAAAGTCAATGTACACGACTTCACAATAAGAAAGACGGTGGAAAAAATTGTGTCAATGGGAGAGTTGAAAGGCGCAAATCACTGCTCACCAAAAAGAACACACAGGCTTGTCTTGTATTTTTCAAAAAAACATCTAGAAAAACCCCAAGACTTTTGAGATAATATTCTATGGACTAATGAGTCAAAGGCGGAACTTTTTGGAAGACATGGGTCTTGTTACACCTGGCGTAAAGCTAACACTGCATTCCACCATAAGAACATCAAACGTGGTGGTGGTGGTGGTGGTAGTGGTGGTGGTGTGATGGTCTGGGGTTGCTTTGCTACTGCAGGACCTGGACGACTTGTCATAAATCATAGAACATGAATTCTGCTCCCTATTAGAAAATCCTGAAGGAGAATGTCCGGCCATCAGTTCATGACTTGAAGCTCAAGCGCAGTTGGGTTATGCAGCAGGACAGTGATCCAAAGCACACAAACAAGTAAGTCCACCTCGGAAAGGCTCAAAAGAAACAAAATTAAGGTTTTGGAGTGGTTGAGTCAAAGTCCTGACTTGAATCCCATGGAGATGCTTAAAGAGGCTCTGTCACCAGATTTTGCAACCCCTATCTGCTATTGCAGCAGATAGGCGCTGCAATGTAGATAAGAGTAACGTTTTTATTTTTAAAAAACGAGCATTTTTGGCCAAGTTATGACCATTTTTGTATTTATGCAAATGAGGCTTGCAAAAGTCCAAGTGGGCGTGTTTAAAGTAAAAGTCCAACTGGGCGTGTATTATGTGCGTACATCGGGGCGTGTTTACTACTTTTACTAGCTGGGCGTTCTGATGAGAAGTATCATCCACTTCTCTTCAGAACGCCCAGCTTCTGGCAGTGCAGACACAGCCCCTGTCCATAGTACTGTAACTGGCAGCAGCAGAGCGCAGGGAAGAGACTGTGATGAGCTCTACTGCTGTCCAGTCTATAGTATGTGTGAGAGGCGCTGTCAGGATTCTGTTGTTGTACTGCAAAATTACCACTAGTGGCCGCTGTTTTACACTGAAGAATTGTGCTGCACTTTTACTCCTTACCACTGGAGGCTGCTGTTTTGCCCTTAAATCTGCCCTTAACCAAGATGGCAAATGTTGCATCGTGTGGAACCATCTTGTTTCCTGTTTGGGCCTACTTCAGACCACATGGAATACCAAACAGTGCTTGAGTATTGTGACTTGTTCCAGTCTCCTGCTCCTGAGAACTGTCTTTGCCAGACTGTTCCTACTTCCTTGCTATTTACTACTACTCGTGTTCCACCCTCCAAGCACTGTTCCTGGGGACGTCTCACCGGGTTCTGCACTGTGCTCCGCTCGCTACTTCTGACCATAGGATTCCAGCAGTGTTCGCCAGTATCGTAACAGGCGCTTCCCTAGAAGTAGCGCAGGTCTAGCGGCGGCTCCCTGTCCCCTCTTCCCCCTGTCCATAGTACTGTAACTGGCAGCAGCAGACCATATTTGCCATTTAGATCTGGAACGCCGCTGTCATGGACATCCATAGGCCCATGCATATCACTGTATAAAAACATTATATCATAGAAATTATTTTATGACGAGTCCGCATGAAAAAAAAATGTTGTATGCTTTATCAATGCCATACATTGTACCAAGTTTTGCCCTAGAAGCACAGATTTCAGTCTGATATAGGGAACTATATCATCTGCATTACAGTGCAGTTTGGTTCTATTTTGCCCACCACACTGCAGGCCCAGATTCACATATGCCGACGTGTGCTTGGGCTGTATTTATTCTTAGCTAAATTAATGTTTATGGGTGAAAATGTATAAATATTATAATGATTTCATCGGGGCCAACTTTTGAAGTACAAAGATTTGTTCAATCAAATGCAATCTGCCAAGGCAAAGCCCAATATGAGTCAATGGGTGTGAATATAACACAAAGCAGGAGCGGAAAGTACAGTAAAGCTGAAATAACTCCGTGCAAGGTCATGAATACAATAAACTTGTGTGTCACAAGGACAGTGCAATGTCAAAAAGACAAACAATAGGCCTCATTTATCAAAAAACGGCCGTGTTGCCTTTATGCAGCCAATCACAGTGCAGCTTTAATTTTAACAGAGCAGTCAAACTAAATCGAAGCTCTAATTGGTTGCTATGGGCAACAAGGCCAGGTTTTTCTATTAGACAGTTTTGATAAATGAGGCCCAATGTGGAAGATTTACTAAACAAAATGTGGCAGAATTTTGGATCAAATTAAGCTGAACTACATGCAGCGCACCAGATTTAGGCCTCATGCACACGACCGTGCTCGTAATTACGACTCTTCATGCCGGGCACGGCCGGCCACGGGCAGCCGGTCGCTTTTCCGAGCCGTGCTCCCATTATAAAGTATAGCAGCACGGCCCGTAATATAAAAAAATAGAACATGTTCTATTTTTTTTAACGGCACGGGCACCTTCCCGTGAGAAAACGGGAAGGTACCCGTGGCTAACAGAAGTCTATGGGCCCGTTATTGCGGGTCGTAATTACGACCCGCAATAACGGGTGTTTTTACGGTCGTGTGCATGAGGCCTTACTAAGTGTTTTAGACACTTGCCGCCTCAGCAGACATTTAGTAGTGTCTATAAAAGGTGGATTTGTAAAATGCGCCAGATTAAGTCCGCCATAATTTTTCGGCAAAATAATGGTATAAAAGTAAGCTAAAGTAAAGTACGTAGAAAGATGCGCCAAATCTATTACACAGTGCGCGCCACAGTTATAAATCTGGCGCATCTTCTGCCGGTCTCATCCACTTTTAAGCGGTCTACAATTAAGACACTATTAATAAATCTGCCCAATATGTTTTGGGATTATTTTTTGTTGTTGTAGCCATTTATTTTTAAAAACTTCTCTTAGGCCGGATTCACACAAGTATGCGCTTTTTGCGCACGCAAAAAACTCGGCGTTTTGCGCGCGAAAAAGGTACATAACAGCTCCGTGTGTCAGCAGCGTATGATGCATGGCTGCGTGATTTTCGCGCAGCCGCCATCATTATGACACTATGTTTGTAAACAGAAAAGCACGTGGTGCTTTTCTGTTTCCATTCATAGTTCTTACAGCTGTTGCGCGAAACACGCAAATCACACGGAAGTGCTTTCGTGTGCTGCGCGTGATTTTCACGCACCCATTGACTTCAATGGGTGCGTGATGCGCGAGAAACGCACAAATATAGGACGTCGTGAGTTTTACGCAGCGGATTCACGCTGCGTAAAAATCATTGACTGTCTGATTGGCCCCATTGACTAACATAGGTCCGTGCGAGGCGCGTGAAAATCACGTGCGTTGCACGGACGTATGTCACATTCGTCTGAATAAGCCCTTCGGGCGGCTTTACTGGAGGCACTTTATTCCTATATTGTCTGTATAGACAGCGCCATCGGGTGGGTGCGCTTTACGGCGGCTGCAATAAACGGGAGTTGATAGACAGAGGAATGTCATAGATTATAAGTCTCCAAAAAGGGATATAGTACAGCCTCTCCCCCAAAGACCAGGGAGTGACAGGGGAGATGCACATAGAGCCTTATCTTTGCATATAGTATTGCTGACCCTGATGACCTGTCCCAGTGTACACAAAAAAACTGACAAATGATCCCCAGAAACAGGGAATATCAGCCTATCGTGTCTGCTCTAGTAGCAAATGTGAAAACTGGAATATTTCAAGATTTATTTTTTTATATAAAAATTGACACAATTTTTTATTTCTTAAAGAGAACCTTTCACCTCCCCATACATGTGCAGCTGAGTGCAGCATGTAATGGGGAGGGCCGCACAAGCCCTGGGGCACTTTCATTTTTTTTTTCTACCTTCCACTGTTATTTAGATATCGGTGCCGTTATATTTGGCGCCCAATATTTAAATAACCCCCTGAAGTCAATGGGGCGTGTACTGGCAAGGGGGCGTGTTACTATGGCTGTGACACTGTCCAATCAGATACTGACAGTGCCACAGCATGAGAGAGTGTGTGATTGCAGTCTTCATCCGAACAGGCTGCTTATGTATGGGGAGGTGAAAGGTTCTCTTTAATGTCAAATTTAAATGATGTAATTTTTTTGATCCTATAACAGGTGCACACAAGGTTCTGTCTATTATTAGAGTACATTCATGTAGGGCGGTAATGGTGTGGCTGCACTATTACCACCATGTGGTAATGTACTCATAAAGAGGACCTGTCCCCTGTCCTGACAGGTCTGTTTTAGCAAATTTAAGTAATTGTATTCCCCATAAAATAATTCTGGAGCATCTTTTCTTAGAACTCTATGTTGTGTCATTCCTCTCTTATTCCTCTGAGATCTTTATGAATAAACTGACAACTGGGTGTTACCAGTTGGGGGTGTGTCCCCACATCGACTGACAATGTCCAATCAGTGCTGACAGAGTGAGACTGTGTAGGGACACACCTATTTGACAAGAGGACTGGTAACAGTTATCAATTTATTCATAAACTTCAAGGAGGAATAACAGAGGATTGGATGAGAATAATGCAGATAAAAAAAAATGTAAAAAAAAACTTTCATGGGAAATACAAGTGTTAAAGGGTTATTCCCAAATTGAGCCATAATTTTTTTGTTATTGCATCCTAATCCGAAATTTAATTTTAAATCTATTCTTGTCAACATTTTGAAAAAATTCCTTCCCTAACTACCTTTTTTTTTCAAAACTTGACAACTCAGCTAGTGCTGGTTATCTTTTATAAAAGGGGGCGTGAGCGGCTCAATGTCAATCAAGCCGCTCTGCACTGTGCGCGCTCCCAACGTTGCTAGATAATGTAGCTCTAGCAGCATCGGGAGAACTATCGTCTCAACCTGGCATGGTAAGCGTGGTTGAGACGAACCCCCCCCCCCACCCCCGCACGCGGCAACGCTTCCCCCATGCAGTACCTGGAGCCGACCACTGATGTATCCACGAGGGGTGGCGTGGCCGGGCCGGCATATATTGCGCATGCGCCGATATGCGCGTTCACGATAACAATGACATGCTCTCCTAAGGACAGAGAGGATATCATTGCGCAAGCGTGGCCACCACTATAGGAAAACAGTGGTGGCCGGATCCCTAGACAACGAGTAATAAACAAAGCTGACAGCAACACCGAGCACGGATATCAATAAAACAACATGGTTTGGATAAAGAAAGGTATTTGCAAAAATGTATAACTTTAACAGGTTGAGCTTAATAGCTACATTTATGAAGATGGGAATAACTAAGTAAAACATCAGACATGCCAGGAGACATGACAGGTCATTTTTAACCCTTTCCCGACAAATGACGATAATTAATTTTTGTCAGCAGTTCAAACCGTCACTCTGTGTAAACACAGAGTTCCAAGCCGACACTGACAGCTGTCCCAGACAGATGATCAGTCCTGTCAGACGCCGGGGGACCAATCACGACTGTCCCGGCCCATGATCGCTAAGATTGGTCAGTGACTGACCAATCATAGTGCTAAACAAGGCAGGAGAAGAAGCCGGTATTCGGCTCCAATCTCCTCAGTCCTATTAGTGGTGTTGAGGAGATCAGAGCTGCGCTGCCTGATCCTCCTGTCATCTCGAAAAACATATGAAATACATCCCTAGTGTACCTGTGACCCCATCATTCCCCATATCCACCGGTTTAGTCTTTTTTGGGGGGGGGGGGGGGTCTGTTCTATAATTTTTTTTTTGTAAAAAAAGGTAGATAGCGCCAGGTGTAGGGCGCTACTTAGGCCTTATTTACACAAACGTGTTTCACGCACGGACCTGTGTAACTCAATGGGGCCGTTCAGACAGTCCGTGACTTTCACGCAGCGTGTGTCCGCTGCGTAAAACTCACGACATGTCCTATACTTGAGCGTTTTTCGCACATCACGCACACATTGAAGTCAATGGGTGCGTGAAAACCGTGCACGGCACAAGGACGCACTTCCATGTGCTGCACGTGATTCGCGCTACAGTTGTTAAATAAATGAAGGGAAAAAAAAACAAAAACACCACATTCATTGCAGTTCCAAGCATCAAAAACGCATGTCATAAGGATGGCATATGCATGAAAATCACGCAGCCACGCACCAAACACTTATGACACACGGAACTGCAACGTTCGTGTGAATTTCGTCTCACTTTTATTACATTTTTGTTAAATAAAAAAAATTAAAATGACTATTTAGCGTTATAGGTAGTGTTAGGGGTTGGGCGTTAATTTGCGATAGGTGTAGGGCTAATTAGGTAAATTTTAGGGTCTTGTATAAAAAAAAACTTTGTAAGAAAAACTTAATGGTGGTTAAATACCGGGACAAAAAGGATGTCTTTATGTTAACATCAATCCATGCAGATGAAAGCAGCCCTGTTCCTGTGTGTGGGAGAGATGCCACCATTTCTAAACCCCTCTGCATTCAGCAATATAATAAGAACATGGGAGGGGTGGATCTTGCCAACCAAATTCTGCAGCCCTATAGCGCAGCAAGGAAGTCTAGGGTCTGGTACAAAAAATTGTCAATCCACCTGGTGCAAATGGCACTTTATAATTCTTTTATAATTTTTCGGCAGGCAGGCAACAACGGACATTACCTAAACTACCAAAGAAAAAAAAAAAAAAAAAAAAAAAAAAAAAGGCAGAAAAATCCCCCCATAATTTTTGGATACCAGGGTGGGGAGGCCAGGGCTACAACTTCAAGTGAGGGCAGCAGGGTGATTCCGGGAAAACATTTCCTTTCCCAAGTGCCCCCAACCACTAAAAAGAGACGTCCCCAAAAGAGGTGCCGTGTGTGCTCTAAATATGTAATGAGGGACACAAGCTACCAACGCGAGTCTTGCCCAGACAAACCAGGGCTGTACATGCACGAGCGGTTCCGAATATGTCATTCGTCACTAGATTACTCTTTTTTTTTGGGCGGATTTTATTTATCCGTTTTGTCCCTTCAGACATTTCCATTATTTGATTTTCTGATCCTTTTCACCCCATTTCCCACTATCATATTGGCCACTCTAAAATAAAAATTCTCATTATACCCCTGGATGAATATCTTGAAGTTTTTCTTTTTTAATTCTTCGAAATATTTTTCTCTGGCATAACACTTCAAAGCGTCTGCAAACATAAAATGTACAGTATGTAAGTACATATGTGACATATTGCAGGTCATGTTTCATCCATTTTTATATTTTTTATCAGTTTACGCAAATCGTATCTGTCTACTTTTACCACCTAAATAAAGTCCAACATGTGACGAAAAAACAAGGTCGGAATTACTTGGACATTCAAAACTATTACAGAGTTATTCTATGACAAAGTCAGACATGCCAGATTTTAAAAACAGGCTGGGTCCTTAAGGGGTTAAAGAGTTCCCTATGAGTGACAGATCCCCCAGCACAACATTTATCTGTACGGTTCCTATACGAACATTCAATAGCACTCACTTCCATTATGAGAAGGTCGTACGGATGTTCTAAATGATTAGGTCTGATTATTAGAAGATGCGTGCCCAGATGTGATGGCTTGTCAGAGGTGGGATGGATGTGGATGGCGGGCATATTGTGTCACCCGCACTATGGAGAACATGGTGCGTGTCATGGGCACAGTACAGAGTAATCGCTGATAACACAATGGTGTCTCTTGGCTCCATGCCCAGATAACATTGTGTAGAGCACAGGAAAGACCAAAGCTTTGTAACCCTGTCATTAGAAACATCACATGCCGCTCTATGTAAATACACGGAAAGGTGAAGACAATATTATGTTGTAACATTAGATCAGGCAATTAGGAATTCACGTGCACCATCGCCACACAGTATAGACGTCACTTTCTTCCAGAAAACTGTAAGGAGCCGTCTGATTGAGAAAACTTGTTAAGAAATACTGTATTAGTAAATGCTTAGTTAATATAAGAAGGTCCCTGTTCAAAACTCTTATCTCATATCTATACATATCAATCTCATATATATCCATCCATCTCGTATCTATCGCTATGCCATATCTCTCTCATACCTAGCCAGCTATCTATCTTATATCTATCCCATATCTATACATATCAATCCCATATCTATCTCTAATGCATCTCTATCCCATATCAATCTCATATCTATCCTATATATCTATCCATCTCTCATATATATCCATCCATCTCGTATCTATCTATCTATCTATCGCTATCCCATATCTCTCTCATATCTAGCTAGCTATCTTATATCAATCCCATATCTATCTATACACATCAATCTATCCCATATCCATCTCATATTTATCTATCCAATATCGATCTATCTAATATCATTCCCATATCTATCAACCTTGTATCTATCTCAATCTCATATCTATCTATCTATCTATCCATCTCGTATGTATCCACCTGTCTATCTATAAACCGCTAATCACAGAGGAGGGGTGGGGTCCTGTGATCATCTTATAATTGGGAGACCCTTTGAAACTGTCCACAGTGGACAACCCTATAATATCAGTTCAGATAAGATGTACTTAGGAGCGGGTGTTGCTATCGGATGAAATGGTGCATGCTGCCACTGTAAGATGTGTGCCAACTATGTTTATTGGGTGCATGTGGCATGGACATATCTGGGTGAGATCATCAGAGCTTGGCATGTAAACTGTAAAGGATTGGAAGTAGCGGCCAGCATAAACCGTGGATTCTGCTATAACTGCAGGTACCATCACATCCCAGAAAATCAAAGTCCAAGAAAGTATCGGCACTGCACCAGATTGTCAAAAAAACAGTTTTTGTCTTTATTCCATCATCGGTCACAAATACAGTGGAGGCGACATTTCATTCGGAAAATTGGCTTGAGAAAGGCCGTCATATGTCCGAAACGTCACCTCCACTGTATTTGCAAACATTGATAGAATAAAAACAGAAAAATACATTTTGACAATCTGGTGAAGTGGCAATTCTTTCTTGGCATGTAACGGCTGCCTTCTACGGCCTGCTCAATGCACGATATGTGGCGGGTGTATCCCAATGCGTCATTATTTCCTGTTATTTATATAGCGCCATCATATATCACAGTGCTGTACGGATTGTCGTTACTCCGACACTGTCCCCAATGGGGCTCACAATCTAGTTTGCGATTGGCTGCACTTGACCCGACGCAAGAGTTCACGGGAACGGAGCGGCAGAGAACAGGCCTCCGCACAGGGTTCTGGATAACCCCTTTAAACCTATCACTATGTTTTTGGCGTGTGGGAGGAAACACAGGGAGAACATACAAACTCCATGCAGATGTTGCACCTTCTCAGAATAAAACCCAGGACCCCCGTGTAGCAAGGCAACCATGCTGCCTGACTCGTGAGAAATACACACACACATCTGTGCGCCCATGAATGACACCCGCCAGACAAAACATCCTCCATTTTCACCATCACAAGAGTGGAGTCAGGACGACTCTTCATGGACGCGACCAGTCAGGACTAAGTAACCACACCCACTGTACTACAACGTGAAGGACTATGACGTCTTTCCAGCTGCTGTGGAACTACATCACCCAAAATGCACTGTCAGACGAAGCCTCCCAGGGTATGCTGGGACTTGTAGTTCCAAAAACGCCTTACAGTTACAGGGTTCTCTCCTCATCTGTGTAAAGCATTATACTTCAAAAAACGTGTCTGGGAGGCCTGAGGCCAGCAGCCCAAAACCTACACAAGAAAACATAGAAGAGTAACGGCGGTACAGAGTTATATGACACGCGAAACAACCATATAAATATATGCAACAGACCTTTCCGTGTCCACTGCAGACTCCGAGCTCCCACCTCTTGTGTCAGGAAGAGCCGGCGCTTCCGTACTGGGCTGCCCAGCGAATGACACTGCGCCGCTTCCATGACAACAGCAATGAGTGACATGAGGGAGGGGTGGAAAGGGCGCGGCCAATGCGTTTGTAAACACAGAGGAGACAAAACTTTATTGACACGTGAGCTCATTCAGTAGGAGAATGACTAGACCACGTGACCGCCTAGTGGCTCTTCCGGGTATGACAGCAATGTTACTATGTAAGATGGCCGGGCAGCTGGACAGAATACACACTGTTGTGTGATTGAATGGCTCTACTGTGGCCGGAATGGCTCATGATTCCAGTGTGATGTGCGGGATTAGTCTAAACTGGTATTAATGCGGGACTGGACTACATGCGTCACTGTAAGTTGAAGCTTTCCCTTGGCGCCTTTCATGCTGCAGATGAGGCACCACATTATGTTTTCCTGTCTATTGTGCTGGGACCTCTTAAAGGGGCTGCCCACATTTGGCTACTTCTGCCTGGATGGCAGGAGGTGAACTATTTGGGTGTCCTAGTGTAGATGCCTCTGTATCAGTATAGGGCAGTAAACTTCTATGCCTATAGATTCACCTATGCGGGGGCAGAAATGACTGTATAAGACATACTGTATCCTATGCAGAACAAAAAGTTTCCCTATGCCAATGTGGGTGGATGTGAACGGGAGAGCAAGGAGTATTCCCAGAATCAACAACTATCACCTGTCCACAGTAATAGTGGTAATTGTCTGACCGATGGGACCCCCACTGAACGCAAGAGCGGGGGTCCCGAACTCCCTGTTCCTTCTCACTGCTTGACTGCAGCAGGACATTGAATGGCGCAGTGGTCGCGCGTGCGCACTGCCGTTCCAGTCAAAGTTTATGGGAATGATGGAAACCAGTCGAGCACAGTGCTTGGCAATCCCCGTTCTAGTGATTGGTGGGTCCTCCAGCAATCATAAAGGATAGGTGATAAATGTTCTCAGGCCCAGTTCACACAGCATTTTTTAGGCACTGATTTTGACCCGGAAACCGCGTTGAAATAAACGCCAGAAAAAGCTCCAAATCTCACTCTATTAATTTTAGTGGCCAATTTAGCTGACCAATCGGCATCATGCACTCCTCTCCATTCATTTACACTGCACTAGCGATATAGTTATATCGCTATGTGCAGCCTCATACACAAACCCTAACATTACTAGTGTCCTGATAATGAATACACATGACCATCCAGCCTGGACGTCATGTGTACTCAGAATCCTGACACTTCTGAATCTTTTCTGTGAGATTCCAGCAACAGATACAAAATCTCGCGAGATCTCGGAGCTAAACGAGATTTGGTTTCACTTGCCGGAATCTCACAAAAAAAAGATTCAGAAGTGTCAGGATTCTGAGTACACATGACGTCCAGGCTGGATTTCATGTGTATTCATTATCAGGACACTGTAGTAATGTTAGGGCTTGTGTATGAGGCTGCACATAGTGATATAACTATATCGCTAGTGCAGTGTAAATGAATGGAGAGGAGTGCATGATGCCGATTGGTCAGCATCATACACTCCTCTGTACAACGCCCACTTGGTCGAAAGTAAAAGTACGCCCACTTGGGCATTAAGAAAGCTCATTATCATAAACCAAAATCTATGAACTGTGTTTTGTCCCGGAAATACAGCCTGTATCTCATGGACCGAACACGGCCTTGTGAAGCAGGCCATTCCCTTAGGCCCCATGCACACAGCCATGCCCATAATCATGGGCAGAGATTGCGGGCGCGTGCAGCCACTCGCATTTCTTGCCCGGGCTCCCATACAAGGTATGACATGTCCTATCTTTTGCGGTACACTTCTACGGCCCGGACACCTTCCCGTAAATAAAGGGGAAGGTGTCCGTGGACATCAGATGTGAATGGGTCCAAAATTGCGGTCCACAATTACGGACGATTTTTACGGTGCTTGGAGCCTTAGTGGGAAAATCCCTTTAAAGGGGTGCTCCCGTTTTATGGAAATAAAACTTTTTCACTGTGGAAATGAAAAGCTGTACAACTTTCTAATATACTTTGTTTCAATTTCTCACTAATTTCAGGATATTTGTATGCTGTCCGTGCTGGAGAACACTCCTATTTACATTCATAGGGATATAACTAGTACATACCTTGTCCTGCTCTCAGCTGAGAAGGGGATATAATTGTATCCAGTCACACAACCGATGCTGTGTGAGGCTCTGTTCACATCTGCGGCGGAGGCTCCATTAGGCGTCTTCGTCGCAGATTTCATCAACTGGAAAAATAGTGCTGCATGCAGCGCTATTCTTCATGTCAAAGCGACGGACACCACAACGGAAACCGACGAACCCCATTTTAAGTCAATGGTGTCTGTCGGGTGCCGGTGGTATCCAGCATACAATGAATGTGGCACTGTGTCCTGGTCTCCATTACACACAAAACCATAACGCAGATGTGAACAGAGCCTGAGCTCCAGACTGATACATTGTAACAAATCATCTGTGATATTTATGCAGCTACTTCTGATGTATTTAGCTCACAGAGCTTTGCCTAGAATAGATCCAATTGTATCCACTCTCAGAACGGAAGAAATATATTGAAAATGGTGAGGGATTGAAGTGCAAAGTAAATGAGACATTTCTATAATTTTCCATTGTAAGGTGATAAACCAGAAAACTCCTTTTATGCCGATGTGCACTAATTAACCCCTTGCACACCCTTTTCCATTAGGCAGGTCAGGTCCGCTAGTGAGTATCTGATTGTGAAGAACCCCATATCAGCTGTTATCGCCGGGAAAACTGTTTTATAAATGTTTGTGAAGCATTAGGCCCTCTTCACACTGAGTTTTTTTTTACTTTGAACTGCGTGCACATATTTTTCCGCATTTTTTGCCTGCGTCCATTGAAGCTAATGCAAGGACTGCGGGCAAAAAATGCCACGAAAAACGTTTAGAAACGAGCACCGCATTTTTTTCTGCCTCCCATTGATTCAATAGGAGGTCTGAGATGGAAACCGTGGCAAGAAAGGACATGCCGCTTTTTTTTTTTTTTCCGCGAGCGGCCAAAAGCTGCCCGGGGGAAAAAAAAACACCTCTGCCTCCCATTGAAATCAACAGACATTTGAAAGCGCTGATTCCGACGTGGTTTCCGTGTCAAAATCAACGGAAAAAAACTCTGTGTGAACTGACCCTTACAGGGGGATTCTCAGTCAAGGGCCACCTCCCGTCATTACCTCCATATGTCCTAATAGGGCGTTAGTAAAGGGAACGTCCCAGTGCTTGTGTGTTCTTCATTCTGTGTTTTATATTGTGTTTTTTACCAGAGCGATGAAACGGAGACAGACAAATACAGAATCAACCGATCCATCTATCGTTTCTCCAATACGAACCACCGGAAACATCTCTGTTAGTAAGTGGGGGGCTTATTTTTTCTGGTATTTTAATGTTTCTCCTTCTCGTATGCTGGACAGGTAATGCTGAGGGGTGTTTCAATACGAATCGCCTGTCATGGAGTCCGTGTTGGCGATACGTGTAGATCTCCACAACATCATGAAGATCTGCCAGCATCACCCTCATTGCGGCGTCCTGCAATGGGCCAAACATTTTCAGGCTACCGCTCCGCAAACGGCAGAGGCAAATCTTTTCTTCATTAGGGAGTGTAAAGGCTTCTTCATAATGTATAGTAAGGGAGAGCATTCTGCTTCATCCATAACTGCTGCAAAACCTTTGGAGAGAGGGAGACTCCTGTTCATTATTGTCATAGAGACATATGAGAAGATCGTGGCGGTGTCAGTGCCCGTAAGGGCCTGTTCACACACAGTTTTTTTTACAGGCAGATAGATATTGACTCTTTTTCCCAGGAGCGTTTTTTTAAGCTTGTGGGAAAAAAATGCCTTCACCTCCCATTGAAATGGGAGGTGTTTTCGGAAGTTTTTTGGCCCGGTTTCCAGTTATAAAAAAAAAAGGGGCCAAGATACTCCGTTAGAACAGGGCCTAAGGCTAGGTTCACACACTTTTTTTTTTGTAGGCAGAAAATCTGCCTCCAAATTCTGTTTGAAATTTTGAGGCAGATTTTGCTCTGCCTGCACGCCGATTTTCGCAGCGTTTTTCGTCCGCAGCCATTGAGCGCCGAGGGCAAAAAAACGCAGTGAAATTTGCTTTCTCTGCCTCCCATTGATGTCACTCGGGAAAAAACGTCTCCGCCTTCCCTTGAAATCAATGGGAGGCATCTTCGACCGTTTTCTGACGCGGTTTCACACATTTTTATGACTAACTAATCTTGTGCATTCGTTCAGTAAGCATATATTTACCTGATTTCTGAATGTTGGCTTAGGCTATATTCACACGACAGTGAAAAAAAATGGGCATTAAAAATTGATCAACTGTCAGTTTTTCATGGCCTTTTTTTTACAGCTGTGCTCTGCTGGAGTCTCATACAGATGCTACAGAAGTGTCAGGATTCTGAGTACACATGACGTCCTGGCTGGAGGTAATGTATATTCATTGTCAGGACACTGCAGTAACGTTACAGTGTGTTTATGAGGCTGCACATAGCGATATAACTATATCGCTATGTGCTGTATAAATGAATGGAGAGGAGTGCATGATGCCGATTGGTCACTGATTGGTCAGCGTCATACACTTCTCTCCACAACGCCCACTTGGTCATATAGTAAAACACGCCCAGTTGTCCATTGAGAAACTCATTAGCATAAAGCTAATATAGGTCATAACTCCGTCAAATGATAGTTTTTCTAAATAAAAAACACTGCTGTAATCTACATTACAGCGCCGATCACATCATGTACAATATAGGCCACTTATAATGTGGTGACAGAGCCTCTTTAACCACTAAACTGCCCTAGACCACCAGCGATGCTATCATTCACCCCCCTCACTACCTCAGACCACTAGGGATGTTACCGATCGTTGAAGGGGAAATTAAAGAGGCTCTGTCACCAGATTGTGCAACCCCTATCTGCTATTGCAGCAGATCGGCGCTGCAATGTAGATTACAGTAACGTTTTTATTTTTAAAAAACGAGCATTTTTGGCCAAGTTATGAACATTTTTGTATTTATGCAAATGAGGCTTGCAAAAGTCCAAGTGGGCGTGTATTATGTGCGTACATCGGGGCGTTTTTAATACTTTTTCTAGCTGGGCGCTCTGATAAGTATCATCCACTTCTCTTCAGAACACCCAGCTTCTGGCAGTGCAGACACAGCCGTGTTCTCGAGAGATCACGCTGTGTCGTCACTCACAGGTCCTGCATCGTGTCAGACGAGCGAGGACACATCGGCACCAGAGGCTACAGTTGATTCTGCAGCAGCATCAGCGTTTGCAGGTAAGTAGCTACATCGACTTACCTGCAAACGCTGATGCTGCTGAAGAATCAACTGAAGCCTCTGGTGCCGATGTGTCCTCGCTCGTCCGACACGATGCAGGACCTGTGAGTGACGACACAGCGTGATCTCTGGAGAACACGGCTGTGTCTGCACTGCCAGAAGCTGGGCGTTCTGAAGAGAAGTGGATGACACTTCTATACACAACGCCCAGCTAGTAAAAGTAGTAAACACGCCCCGATGTACGCACATAATACACACCCAGTTGTACTTTTACTTTTAAACACGCCCAGTTGTACTTTTGCAAGCCTCATTTGCATAAATACAAAAATGGTCATAACTTGGCCAAAAATGCTCGTTTTTTAAAAATAAAAACGTTACTGTAATCTACATTGCAGCGCCGATCTGCTGCAATAGCAGATAGGGGCTGCAAAATCTGGTGACAGAGCCTCTTTAAGTTTATTTAACAATTTTTTTTCAGAATGATAACATCCATATATTTTTTCGGTCACTATTTATTTTAAATGTGAGAAGATGTATGTTGACAGAAGGAGGCCCACATTCTGTTTTTGCACAGGGGCGCTCATTTGTTAGTATTCGCCCCTGCTCAGAGATATGACAAATCCAAGAGTTACATCGCGTGACCTACAGGCCCCTGTAAGCACATTAAATGTTGCTATACTGTAGTTTTGACCCTAGTGCCAAGTTACATATTAGTACGGTTGAAAAAAGACACATGTCCATCAAGTTCAACCAAGTGTCCGTAATATTATGACAGCTCTCTTTCCACTAGGGCACTGTAATATTTAGAGCTGCAATCAGCTGGGGAGCCGCATGCAAGAGACCCGAGAGCCACATCCAAGAACCACATGTGGCTCCCGAGCCACAGGTTGGGAAACACTGCTTTGGACTGATGGACCAAGGTGGAGATATGTGGTCATTCTGTACAGTACCATGTTTTGGTGAAAACAAAGGCCTGTGTATTGCCTCAAACACCTCATACCAACTGCCATGTATGGCATGTGATCTTAAGGCCCTGTTCACACACAGTTTTCTGCAGGCAGAAAATTTTGCCTGTAAAAATCAGCTCCAGTTTTTTTTTTTAAAGTGGTTTTGCAACACAGCCGTTTTTTGCTGCGAATTTTGCGACGTTTATTTTTTTTCCTCTGTCTTCAGCAGGCGAAGCAAAAAGAACTGCAAGCGTTTTTTGACATAACGCTTTCAAAGAAAGCATAAAAAAACCGCTGTGGCCATTCTCGGCGGTTTTTTCAGTCTCCTTTTGATTTCAATGGGGTTTTTGAGGCGGAAAACGCCTCAAGATAGGGCATGTAGCTTCTTTTACCCGCGAGCGTTTTTTCCGCTCACGGGAAAAAAACTCCTCCACCTCCCAATGAAATCAATACGAGGCAATTTCAAACGTTTTTGTTAGGTTTTTTTGCCGCGGAAACCGTGGCAAAAACCCCGTGTGAACAGGGCCTAAGAGAGTAGTGCATAGACAAATGCCCTCAAACATCAATGAACTGAAGCAATGCTGTAAAGAAGAGAGGGCCAAAATGTTTTTTTTTGTTTTTCGTTATTTCCGCTCCATCTTCCGAGGATAGGCCATCAATTTTTATAGGCTGGAAATCACCCCTTTAAGAAGCTATAGGGTGGATGGTAACTGAAGTGGTTTTCGTTATCTTCAGTTATAACAACACATTAGCAGAGAGCTGTGTCAGTGGAGGGGCTTTAGTGCTGGTGATATACAATGCAGCGCGGGTTTACTAGTTCGGTGTAATACTACTGATAATAAATCTATTAACACACAGTTTCTGAGAGACTTGCCACAGAAGTTATGTCCAAAGATCCATTATAAATCACATGCAGACTTTGGGGGCAACTTATCAACCTTTCTACGCCAGTTTTCTGGTGTAGAAAAGTCACGAAAAGGCCCAAGAGTCAAAAATTGCTGTGAAAATTGCGATTTATTTATTTTATTTTTTTTCGCCACCCGCGACACTTTTGTTGAAATGGGCGTGACCTCTGGGAAAGAGAGCGTGACCACCGCGGCCCAACAAATTTATTATGATTTACGCCAGGATAATTGTAACATAAGGATATATAAAGCTTTCCTGGCGTACATGCTAACTGTAGGAAAAAAGTGATGCGAATGGGGCCTTGTGTGTATTTTACCTCAGGTCTCACTGTTCTCCTGCTGCTCATATATGCACCACACCATATATACTGTACATTGTTTACTAGCAATGTACCATATATACCCTGTTCTTTTTTGTTTGTTTTTTTTCAGTTTATTTAACAAAAATAAGAAAATCGAGATTCAAATCGAAAATTGTCCGTAGTGTTGAAAAAAAATCTATATTTTATTTTTTGGCAAAATCGCCCAGGCCTACTCCACAGCATCAGTATCTGTCAGCACAAGGGAGAAAAGATATTGAAGCTGTGCTGATACATGAGAGCTGCTGAAGGCAGCAGCATCCTGGATCCACAGAACTCGCATCAAGCATATATTGCAGGCAGGGACATGCCCACATGAGAAAAGTCTGAAACTAGAAGCAGGTTGCAAACTGAATATCGGGGGTCTGAAAATAAATCGAAGAATGATGATTGCAGACTGAAACTAATGCTATGTTTACATCGGTGTCGAAAACTCAGTTTGGAGGCTCTGTCGCTGATTATTTTAAATTTGATGGCAAAAATTGTACTGTTTTTACCGACCACACGAGGTACTCTTTAGGAGAGTCTGTTGTAAGATAAGGGTTCCATCAGGTGTCCGTCGTGTGATGGATCCGACACTGCGTTGTATGTTTATAGACGTTGGTGAGTATCACGCAATTGTTATGGTTAAAGCCCTTGCCCCTTAACCCTTTCACGACCAAGGACGAAAATAAACGTCCTGGTCGGCTGCTAGTTCCCGCACCAGGACGTTCATTTTCGTCAGCATTTCAAACTGTCACTCTGTGTAAACATAGAGTGACAGGCCCGCGCTGACAGCTGTCCTAGACAGCTGTCACATCAGTCTCGCCGGACATCGGACCATCGCCGCTGCTTTCGGCAATTAACCCCTTAAGTGCGGCGACGGATTGCCGTCGCCGCATTTAAGTGGTTTGAAGCACATCGGCAGCCCCCACGAAGTGATCGTGGGGGCTACCGATGCTTGTCACTGCAATCGGAGGTCAGATAATGACCTCCGGGTTGCCATGTACGGATGCCTCGGAGGAGCAGCCTCCGGCCGGTCCTCCGAGGCTTCCTGTCAGTGTGACAGTCACGTCACAATGACAGTTAGAGTACATTACACTACGTGTGTAGTGTAATGTACTCTAGCAGCGATCAAAGCTGCAAGTCTAAGTGTCCCCTAGTGGGACAAGTGAAAAAAGTAATAAAAATGTTTTAAAAAAAGTGTAAAAATAAAAGTTATAAGTTCTATAAACACCAAATGCTTTTTTTCCTATGATAAGTCTTTTATTATAGAAAAAAAATGAACACGTTAAAAAAGTACACATATTTGGTATCACCGCGTTCGTAACGACCCCAACTATAAAACTGTAATGTTATTTTTCCCGCACGATGAACACCCCAAAAAAAAATCAATAAAAAACGACGACAGAATCACAATTTTTTTGGTCACCACTGCTCCCTAAATAAAGAATAAAAAGTGATCAAAAAGTCGCATGTACCCGAAAATAGTACCAATAAAAACTTCTATCCGTCCCGCAAAAAACAAGCCCTTACACAGCTTTTTTGACTAAAAAATAAAAAAATTATGCCTCTCTGAATATGGTGACACAGAATTTTTTTTTTTTATAAATAAGTAATTTTATTGTGCAAACGCTAAAAAAAAGGACCAAACCTATATACATATGGTATCGCCGTAATCGTACCGACCCGCAGAATAAAGTAAAAATGTCATTTATAGCGTACGGTGAGCGCCGCAAAATGAAAACCTAAAAAACGGTGTCAGAATTCCTGTTTTTTGCTCAGGATTGCAAAAAAATTGAATAAAAAGTGATCCAAAAAAATCGCATGTACCCCAAAATGGTACCAATGAAAACTACAGATTGTCCTGCAACAAATAAGCCCTCACACGGCTCCGGTTCCAAAAGTGGATAGGATCGGGTGCCATTTATCAGTGCGACACTGACCACACATCTATGAATTATTATTTATTTACTCCATTATTATACCCTCTTATTATGCCCTGATGTTCTCCGCACAGATTACACATACCCCCAAATTATAAACTGAAATACCAGCAAAACCCAAAACAGAAAAACTACCACGCAAAATCTGCGCTCCAAAAGCAAAATGGCGTTCCCTCCCTTCTGAGCCCTGCAGCGTGCCCAAACAGCAGTTTGCGCCCACACATATGGCGTCGCCATACCCTAGAGAACCCGCTTAACGTTTTATGAGGTATTTGTCTTCTGTGGCACACACTGGGCACAACATATTATACACTAAAATGGCATATCAGTGGAAAATTGCAATTTTCACTTTGAACCATCCGCTGCGCATTAACCCCTTTGCGCACTATGACTTAATTGCCCGTCATGGTGCGGCGGTTGATGTATGGAGCTGGCTCACGTGCTGAGCCCGCTCCATACGCTGCGGGTGTCGGCTGTGTATTACAGCAGGCCCCCTCGGTACTAACGGACAGGAACAGCGATCGCTCTGTTACAGAAGCCTGTAAGAATAACAATATACTGCAATACATTAGTATTGCAGTATATTGTACCAGCGATCCTAAGGGGATTGATTAATAAAATGTGTAGAAGAATTATAGTTATTAGTAGTGAGAATTTTTTTTTTTTTTAAGTTAAAAAAACAAAACACCTTTTCGCATTTTTCTTCTAAAGTAATATAAAAAAAATGAACAAAATTGGTATCGCTACGTCCGTAAAAGTCCGAACTATTACACATACCATTATTTAATTTGCGCAGTGCACACCTTAAAACAATTTAATAATTGAAACCGCCAAAATCGCAGTTTTTTTTTATTTTGTCACCTTCGCTCTAAAAAAAAAAATGTAATACAACTTTTGAATCACTTTTTATGTACCAAAAAATGTTACCAATAAAAACTGCAGCTCCTCCCGCAAGAAATAAGCCCTCACACCACTCTATTGATGGAAAAATAAAAAAGTTATGGCTCTTGGAAGGCAGGTAGTGAAAATCTAAAATATGAAAGCAAAAAATGGATCAGTCCTGAAAGGGTTAATTCATTTCTAATGAAAAACCGTATGATCACATGTGGGGTATTTCCGTACTCGGGAGAAATTGCTTTATAAAAAAATGGTTGTTTTTTTCCTCCTTTATCCCTTGTGAAAATGAGAAAATGCAACATTTTAGTGGAAAAAATTTTGATATTAATTTTCGCGCCCTAATTCTAATAAACTCTGCAAAAGACCCGTGGGGTGTAAATGCTCACTATACCCCTAGAAAAATTCTTTGAAGGTTTTTCCAAAATGGGGTCACTTTTGGTGGGTTTCCACTGTTTTGGTCCCTCCAGTGCATTGCAAATGCGACATGGCACCGAAAACCATCATAAATCCAAATGGCGCTCCTTCCCTTCTGAGCCCTGCTGTGGGTCCAAACAGAAGTTTATTACCACATATGGGGTATTGTCGTAATTGGGAGACATTGCTTTACAAATTTTGGGGTGCATTTTCTTCGTTATTCCTTGTAAATAATAAAAATTTCTATGTTTCAGAAAAAAAGTACATTTTAATTTTTACAGACTAATTCCAATATATTTAGCGAAAAACCTGTGTGGTCAAAATGCTAACTATACCCCTAGATAAATACCTTAAGGGGTCTAGTTTTCGAAATGGGGTCGTTTATGGGGAGTTTCTATCGTTCTGGCAGCTCAAAGCCTCTCCAAATGTACAGTGGGGCCTAAAACATTTTCAAGCAAAATATGAGTCCTGAAAGCCTCCGGGTGCTCCCTTCATTTTGGGCCCTGCCGTGTGCCCAGGCAGCACATTAGGGCCACAATGTGGGTATTTTTGAAAACAGGAGAAACAGGGTGATAGATTTTGTGGTGTGTTTCTTCATTCTCCTGTTCGCTTTACAAAGAAATTGGTCTTCGAACTGATACTTTTATGAAAAAATTTATTTTTTTCACCGGTTATGCATTACATTTAGCAAAAAACTGTGGAGTCAAAATACTTACTATACCCCTAAATAAATACCTTATGGGGTCTAGTTTTCTAAATGGGGTCATTTGTGGGTGGTTTCCATCACTCTGAGACCTATGAGCCTCTGAAAACCTGGCTTGGTGCAGGAAAACAAAATGTACTTCAAAATTTTATAAAATTATTATTCAATTTGTAAGTCCTTTAAATTGCTGAAAATGTATTTTATTTTTTCAAAAGTGCTGCCAAAATAGAGTAAAGAGATCTAAATATATATTTAATTAAAAAAATTGTACAGTATGTGTGTACATATGTGACATATTGCAGTTAAAAATAGGGGAAAATGGTAATTTTTACAAAATTTCTTCAATTTTTCTATTTTTTTTTTATTAATTTCCGCAAATTGTATCAGTCTACTTTTACCACTAAAATAAAGTACAACATGTGACGAAAAAACAATGTCAGAATTACTTGGATATTCAAAACTTTCACAGAGTTATTCTCTGATAAAGTCAGACATACCAGATTTGAGAAATCTGGCTTGGTCATTAAGGTACAAACATGCCCGGTCATTAAGGGGTTAAACTCCCCGAGTGTTTTCTTGTGCCTATCAGGTTCAGAGAGGTAATTCTCTTACCTTGAGGATTCTGTGGCTGGAAGCAGGATCTCTGTATGTATCAGACAGGCGGCGTGGGATCAGGTAGGCGTGTAGTCCTCTTTCCCTACACTTGCCGTGCCAGGTCTCTGCGATGCAGAGTACTCTAGCCCTGGCAGTGGGGTATATGCAGGACTGCCCGGTTTTCACACACCACACCCTTGACCGGGTCCCCGCACGGCGGTTATCCCGGTCTATTGCAGGCTCTCCCTCCTGTGGCAGTCTTGTTGTTCCGGGGATGACGACGATGTTCCGTTCTGTCGCTCCGCTAGGCCACTTTGCCCTCTTTTTATATTTCTTGTATGCACCCATTTCCTTTTGGACGGTGCTCCTGGGATTGAATATTGGAGCCGGAGAAAGCGGTTGTCGAATGTGAGGTAATTTTGGTGGTAATTAAAGTGTTTTGATCTCTCTTTCACTTGATGTACAGGATGTCTTCTTTAGACAGCCAAGCTGTGCCTCCTTTGAATTTGTTTAGCGATACACGAATCCCAGCCCAGTAAGTTTGTCTTGTTACAGGTAACTTACTTTTTTCTGGGTCTATAGGCCTGTATTTTGTTTACATGTCCAGTAGGTTCTTCTTCAGAGCTTTGTTTTATTTCTAGGGAGATTACCCAGAAATCCAAAACCTGCAGAAAGAAAAGTGCTATGTGTGCAAGAAAATTACCAGGCGCATATGGGAAACCGCTATGCAAAGCCTGTACAACTAATGTGGTTCAGGAAGAATAGCCGACCATTTCTGGGGAGCTTAAAAGACGAATCAAGCAAGAGGTCCAGTCTTTCTTTGCAGCACTAAACACTCATCCTGGTCCTAGTTCTCTTCATCCATCGAAAAGAGCCAGAACCAAGTTCATTTAGACTCTGGTATTTACTACTAAATTTCATGAGGAAGGGGAAGAGTTGGCAGAAATCTCTGTTGAAGAGGAAAGTACTACTTCTCAGCAGAAGATAGACGTTCTCCTTTAAGCGGTGCAAAGCACAATAAATATTGAGAAATCCAGTGAGCCTAGATCCATACAGGATGAAATGTTTGGAGGGCTAAGGTCAAGGAAAAGAAGAGTTTTCACAATCCATAAGAATGTTAAAGGGAATGTGTTGCTAGCAAAAAATGTATTTTTTTTTTAGTTAAACAATTAGTGTGTAGGTGATTAAACATTGTTCTAATTTTTTTCACGAGTCAGGAAATATTATAAATTAGATTCTAATTTATAGTATTTCCCAGTGCTGGTCACTAGATGGAGCAATTCCCAAAATTGCAGCATTGCATGTGGTAAAGCAACCACATTGCTTTATGCTGCAAAATTGGAAAAAAATCCCTCGCTCTAGTGAGCTCTCAGAACCCCCCTCCTTTATCCTGGCTAGTGCCGGGAGAAACGAGGGGATTGAACGGTCAAACCTCCTACACTGTGTGTCGCCATTTTTTGAGCTAACACACAGTGTAGTAGGTTTACATACAGTAGTAAACACACACTGAAACACGAACATACACAGAAATAACTTACCTGCTCCTGCTGCCGCCGCTCCCTCTGGTCCGTCCGCTCCGTCTGCTGCGCTGCTCCAAGTGCACAAGTCCGGAAGCCGCGACCGGAAGTAGTAATCTTACTGTCCGGCCGCGACTTCCGGTCCACAGAAAAATGGCGCCGGACGGCGCACAGTTCAACTTGGACTGTGTGGGAGCGACGCATGCGCTGTTCCCACACAGACGGCGTACACCATAGTGGATGCAACGGGCCCCGTTCGCATTCACTATGGGACTGTAGCTGCCGTATTCCATGTCTGTATGTGTCGTTAATCGACACATACAGAAATGGAAAAAAAAATAGCTGCCCCCATAGGGAAGAAAAAGTAAAAAAATAAAAAAAAGCAACACAAATAAATATAAACGTTTTTAATAAAACACTAACATCAAACTGATATAAAAAAAATTTTTTTGGTGACACTGTTCCTTTAAGGAACTTTATATTTGATGTGCGGCAGAATCCAGAGAAAAAGCTGGTGTTTCCAAGAAAGATAAAAGATAGATTTCCCTTTAATGAAGAGGAGACAGACATCTGGTATAAAGTCCCAAAAATAGATGTAGAAGTTGCAAAAATAGTGAAGAAGATGTCTCTCCCCAATGAGGTTTCAACCCAGCTTTGTAATCCCATTGGCAAGAAAACTGATGGGTTACTCGGTAAAACCTGGGAGGCCAAAACTGCCCTCTTGAAACCTAACCACTGCTTTCAAAGTGGTCACATCACTCCATATTTGGCTGAACCAACTTGAAGGCCATCTGGAAAGGGAAGACCTTTAAGGAGAAAATACTTTCCAGCATTCCTATGCTGAAAATGGCAACAGGGTTTCTTGCAGACGCCTCTGCTTAGTCAGTCAGTGCGCATGAAAGCCAGGTCGGCAGATCTATCCGATTCAGCAAGAAGGGCCTTATGGCTACAACGCTGGCTATGTGACGCAATATCAAAAACCAGGCTGTGTTCTATCCTCCTTGAAGAGAAGCTGACATTTGTTTTAGTAGATGACAACATCTTGGAAAAGGCAGCGGACAAGAAAAAAGGGTTCCCTGAGAAAAAAATGGTTAAGCCAAAAAAGAGTTTTTGCCCCAAGATATAGAATGAGGAATATAAAGGGAAGGGTAAATCCGGACACTGGAGTTACCCTAAAAGCGGCAGAGATTTCCTCCTTTACTCTAACCCATCATCTAAAAGTTAATGATGCCAGGAGGAAGACTCTCTCAGTTTGTTCACAAGTGGGAAGAATTGACCCAGAACACTTGGATCATCGGAAAACTAAAAGAATACAGGATAACATTTTCCTCTTGTCCCCCTTACTCATCAACAATCATCTCACTTGCAAAAAAGGGTAGGTGTCTTAAATTTTCTACATCTAGAAGTTCCAGTTCCCATCATCGAACAAGGTCAAGGCCACTATTCTCTGTTTTTGGTAAAAAACAAACAACAAACTGATTTCTCCTGTCTATCATAAATCTCGAGTCTAAACTTCTTTATTGTTTACAAAAGAATCAAAATGGGGACCATAAAGACCACCATTCTGTTGATACAAAAAGGGGCAACTGTGGCTACTATCAATCTAAAGAATACCTATTTCATCTTCCATTCCATGCAACTCAATAACTTCTGCAGTATTTATCAAGCTAGATTTATTTGCTGGTCAGAGATCATAATCTCCCTCTCAGCTATGCACCGGAAGGGTAAAGAAAAATTGGTTGCAGACATTCTAAGTCTCAAACATTTGGACCCAGGAGGGTAGGCATTGAACCAGGAGATATTCTCCTCATAAGTCAGCAGATCAGGCCAAACGGAGATTGATCTATTTTCTACCAAAAAGAACAGACATACGGGCTGTTTCTACTCTTTTTATCCGAGACAACCCCAGAGCAGTAGATCCTCTTGCCCAGCAGTGGGCTTTTCGGTTAGCTTACGCTTTTCCACCCGATCTCTTATCCCAAGGGCTTTACTAAAGATCAAAAGGGAGAACATTCAGGTAGTCTTTATCGCCCAGTCCTGGCCACAGAGGAGCTGGTTAAGCCTTTAAATTTTTTTTTTTTAAAAATGGCTTTAGAGGTCCTCTGTTTCTCCCTCAGAGGGAATACCTTTTCTCCAGGACCCAGCTGTCTAGCTGGGTCTGGACGATCTACATTTAGCTGCTGGGATACTGAGAAGTTAGTCCTAACCAGAACAGGATGGTCTCCTAAAGTTATCTCTACCTCACAATCGGGCAGAAGAAAAACACTTAATTCATTTACTCAGAAATCTGGAAGAAGTTTGCAGAATGGTGTGGTCAGTCTCCGTATCTTCCAAATATTTTGCAAATCTTGGACTTTCTTCAGTCTGGCTTTGGTAAGGGACTGTCCCCAGTACTCTAAAGGTACAGGTGGTAGATTTTGGTTGATAGCCAGCTTGCCGAGCATCATTGAATCAGTAGGTGCTTTTAGGCTAAAACCGAAAAATTTGAAATTGAGCACCTCGTTGGTACCTTAATTGAGTTCTCTATGGGTTAACCCAAAAACCCTTTGAACCAATTGAAGATACATCCACAAAATTTTAACTTGGAAGGCTGTTTTCCTTGTGGCCATTACCTCAGCAAGGAGAGCAATTTAAATACAGGCATATCCATCCAGGAACCTTACTTTACGGTGACAGAAGGCAGGATTACTAAAAAAATTAAAAAATTCATAGTTTATGCTGACGGTTGTGATGGAATTTCACAGATAACCGTACATTATACTTCCATCCTTCTGTAATTATCATAAATCAAGTTGGGTCAAGATGTGAAACCACTAATTCTGCTTAGCTACCTTGCAATAACTGAACCTTGGAGAAAAATCTTTAACATTATTTCCCAGTTTCCATGAGGGGGAAAAAAACATCCAAAGCTCTATCGCCAGGTCGTTTAGGAGTGCTACCTGCGAAGCACACCCCTGGTGGGAGAACCTTCCCAAGAAGAACTTCAAGCTCACTCAACTCGGGCAATAGCATTTTCCTAAGCTGAAAGGTCATCCGCATCCGGAGCAGATTTGTTGGGCTGTGACGTGGTCCAATCCTCCTACTTTCCTTAAACATTATAAGTTCGATTTTTTTTATTTTTTTTTCCAAGACTTACGGTAGCCTTTGGAAGAAAAGTCTTACATGCTGTTGTCCTGCCCTGGCCTTATTTGGCATTTCTCTCGTGGTGCTCTCATGGTGGCAATATGTAACGGTAGAATTCTACCTTTTTCCAATGATTTGTATATTGCTAGAATAAAGGGTTGTGGCTATTTTCAGAGTACAGTGCTGTGTCCGTTTCCTTTGGCCAGTATTGGCTTTACTCAAGTGAAATGCTGTCCAGCTATTGACTGTTTGACCCAACAAAATTTTTTTGGGGTGATGCTGATGGAAGCTGAAGGTGTGATGGCCTCTGAACAGTGCCACCGTTCAATTCACTCTGCAATTGGTGGGGGTCTTGGAACTCAGACCCAACCCACATGCCATCTTCTGACTTCTATGACATGTCAGAGATAGGGATCTGTACATTTACATTAAAATGAGCACTGACCGAGAATGATCTTTATTACATCTGTTGCGGCCTGCCCATACTATGCAGCCATAGCAAACAATCACAGGTAAAACACATCCTGTTGTCTATTAATCTAGTCATTTTGCTTTCTGTTATGTTTAGTTTCCCATTCTTTGTTTTCTTTGCAAGCAAATTGCCATTTCTAATAACAAACGGAAAGGGAGCACATTCAGTAAGGATCTGGTAGCAAATACTGACAAGTTGGAACTATCGATCAAGAGTAACATTGATATTTGTTTGTTTTTGCAGGTAAAGCAAAAACATTCTGGCAGGATCGGCGCAAAGAAGGAAACATAGATGTTATATTTAAAAAAGTCCAGAGCAAGTTGCAACTTTTATGGCAGAAAATCATAGATGGGTCGGCAACAAACCAAGGTAGGTTGTTATATAGTGTGCTGCTATACTGTTACGTGTCTTATCCAGCATTAACCAGAAGTGTTCTCTCTACATCTGTAATGATTTGCAGGTCTCTCTGTGATAATACACGATTGGAGACTTACAAGACAGAGGAATTTCTTTATTAGAATAGTATTCTGATTCGTATCAGATTTCGCTATAGGCACCATAGGCCTGTGCCAATAGTCTTCACTGGGGGAAGGGTGTCTGCTGAAAGAAACCGTTACACATGAATACACTAAACAGTGTGTATTCATCAATAAGGCTCTGTTTACATCTGCGTTGTGCCGGATCCATCCTATAACGAATGCCACTGACGGACCCCGTTGACTTATAATGGGGTGCGTCGGGTTCCATTATGGTGTCTAATGGTTTTGATGGGAAGACTAGCACTGCACCATTCTTCCCGTCAAAACGATGGACACCGTGAGAGAAGCCGACGGACCCCATTATAAGTCAATGGGGTCCGTTAGTGGCATTCGTTATAGGATGGATCCGCAGTTCTTGTTTACATTATAAAAGCATGCAGGGCTATTCTTTCCATCAAATCCGATGAAGCTCTGAATGGCGCCTCTGACGCACATGAGAACAGGGCCGAAATCTTGTGTATGTTTATTAGGTTATAAGATAGTTGTGTGAATGAGCAGAGGACATCCAAATTTCATGCGACTGTCCCATTCATCTGAACGGAGAAATCCATACACCTGCTGCAGTAACGACACCATTCAGATGAATGGAACCGATTTCTGCAACTAATTTGTAGAGTGTGTATAGAAACTGATACAGGTTTGGTCAGTACTTTGCTTCAGTATTTTTAAAGCCAAAACCAGGACTGGATTTTAAACACAGGGGAAATATAATGGAAAGATTTATACTTCTCTTCAGCTTTACTTCCATTTCTGATTGTGACTTGCTACAAAATGCTGACCAAATCTGCAATGTGTGAATTAGGCCTTAGAATGCAGAGGGTGCTCGAGATTTTTCTGTATTTTTTAAGTGCAGAAAAACATTTTAAGACCATACTTGGCTTAAAGGGAGCCTGTCACCAGAATGTCCATATTAAACTAGTAATAGGGTAATGTAGTGGAGACTAACCTGTTTCTAGCGTATATCTTCAATTTCTGCTTACTGCCTCCTTTGTAGAGAAATCAGTTTTATTAAAGTGTAGCTCAACGTGTAACTTCTGACATGTCACTACGACATGTCAGAAGTTTGTTAAACGTTTTAGCTACACTTTAACTTTATGCTAATGAGCATTTAGGTGCAACGAGGGCGTCACTGTTGCTCCTAAATGCTCCTACATCGCTACCCAGTTCAACCCCCCCCCCTCCCTTCTTACATTGATTGACAGGGGCCAGGCAGCGTATTCAGCGCGTTCGTGCCTGGCCCCGTACTGTCTGTAACGCGTGCTCGTCCCTGCTTTTTACTGGGCACATACGCAGTACGATGTTTCTGTGCCGATTAAAAAGGAGAGCAGAAACATCTTACTGTGCATGCGCCGTGTAAAAAGCAGGGACGCGCACGTATTACAGACAGTACGGGGCCAGGCATGAACGGGCTGATTAGGCTACCTGGCCCCTGTCAATCAATGTAGGGAGGTTGAACTGGGTAGCGACATAGGAGCATTTAGGGGCAATGGTGATGCCCTCGTTGCACCTAAATGCTCATTAGCATAAAGTTAATAAAACGTATTTCTCTACAAAGGAGGCAGTAAGCGGAAATGGAAAATAAACGCTAGAAACAGGTTAGTCTCCTCTACAATACCGTTACTAGTTTAATATGAACATTCTGGTGACAGACTCCCTTTAAGGTGTGTCCTACCTGATGGGCAGATTATAAAGATGTAAATCCAATATTGATTCTGATAGGTGTAAGAAATATTCTAAAAATATTTCCTTAGACCTTCTTCTTTTTTTTTTTTTTACTATCTTTATCATCTTACTGCGAATGTGAATTCATATGTTTTTCATTTTGCTTTTTTGAGATTACGTGAGAGCTCTGTTGTTGGTGGATGAGGCAGATTTGGAAGACTATGAAACCTACCAATGTGGTAAGTGTTGTATTAGGATGGCCATATAAAGGAATGTGTCTCCGAGACTAACGAGTTAAGTGTACGTTCAGACATGGCAGATTTATTGTTAAAATTTCACAGACTGTCCCATACATCATGTTTGTCACTAGTCGACTGCGCTATTGATTCCGTTGAAAAAACAGAAACCTGCCGGATTGGTGACAAACGGAAACCATAAGGCCTCATGCACACTTCCATCACCGTTTTATCGGCCGTTTTTGACGGATCAGTGTGTCCGTTTTTGTTTCCGTGTGCACTCCGTTTCCGTTTTGTTTCCGTTTTACACGGACGTTGTGCTTCCGTTTGGCTTACGTTTTTCCGTTTAAAAAACAGAAGGCAAACTTCATTTGAACTTGTCACATGTCCCAGGAAACACCCATAAAAAGGTTACAGGAAGTTTTTGGTGGTGTTTTCTGCAGCTTTCAGACCATAGAGAACAGTTTGAGATGACTCTGCTTGGCTTGCTTTGTTTTTTTTGTTTTTTTTGGAGTGAAATGTGTGCATTTACTTACTAATTTTGTGACGCTGGGCACTAGTTCCCTGCTGCCATCTGTGCGTCAAAAGCTCCTTGGCAATCCCTCCCACGCGGCGTCCTTTTTATAGCGGTCGTTGTAGCATTCTGCCCGCGTATCCCACAGTTCTGTGTGATCATGCACCAATGCTATGAGTCTCTCCACATCCATCTTGATGAATGAATGTGTATTGTAGTCTGAGTCTGTGAACTTTGGCTCACCCAGCCGTTGCTATGGCAACGGATCCGTCAAAAACGGATGGCACACGGAAGCCTTCCGTGTGCCATCCGTTTTTTTTGACTGACCCATTGACTTCTATGGGCCACACGGTCACTGAATCACTGACCAAAGTAAGACATGCTCTACTTTTGACGGAACGGAACAACGGATCCGTTTAAATAACAGAAGTGTGCATGAGCCCATTGAAATGAATGGGTTCAGGGTGCTATCAGTGACAAAAACGGATAGCACCCTGAAGGAAAAGACTGAAGTTGGCATGAAGCCTAAGGCCTCATTCCCACTTCCGTGATTCCCACGGCCGTGATTTTCGGGTCGGCCGGCAGCGGAGTGTCAGCCGCGAGCCGCCCGCAAATTGCGGGCCGTGCACATGGCCGCGGCCATTATTTTCAAAGAGCCTGAACCGCAGAACACGGCCGTAATAAGACATGCCCGTTCTTTCTGCGGTGCGGGCTCCTGGGCCATGCACAGACCGTGGAAACCACGGTCGTGTGCATGGCCCCATAGAAATGAATGGGGCCGCAATTTTCCCGTGGATTTTCGGGGGGATTGCGGCCGTTCGTGTGCATGGGGCTTTAATATTCTGGTGAACAGTTAAAACGGACGATCTCGTATCATGATTGTTGCAAATGTAGATGGTGTCAAATATAACAAACTTATTAGAGCACACCAAAATTTTAAATAAAATAAATTACTATAATATCCTTTTGATTCATCGGTTTCATGTAGCAATTTAAGGCCTGGTTCACACAGAGTTTTTTGACAGGCAGAAAATATCTACTTCAAGATTCCTTCTGGAATTTTGAGGCAGATTTTTATTTGCCAGAATTTTTGGTTGCTTTTATTTTTTAGCATTTTTTACAGCGGCAGTTGAATCTAAAGAAGAAAACACTCAAAACGAGCACCGCAGGTTTTTTTCTGCCTCCCCCTGATCTCAATAGTAGGTCAGCGTCAGAAAATGCTTGAAGAAAAAGCATGCCGCTCTTTTTTTGCGCGAGCTGGCAAAAGCCATCGGGGGAAAAAAAGCCTCTGCCTCCCATTAAAATCAATGGATGGCGATTTGGGCCATTTCCTGACGCTGATTCCGACACGGTTTATGTGTCTAAATCAACGCTAAGAAACTCTGTGAGAACTGATCCTAAAGATTTAAAAAGAGAATCCGTTTTTTTTATATTTCAGAAAAAAAAATAAAAAGGTCTGGGCTTTTACTCTGGGTGGCAGACTTCTGCACCTGAAATCTTCTCTTCTGTATTCTGTCAACAGTAGAGACCAAGCTAGACTAAGCCTCCCCTTTTAGCTAAGCCTTACTTCTTTCTAAAGGCCCCTTTACACGGGCCAATGATCAGGCAAACGAGCGTATTAACGCCCGTTCTCGATCATTGAACTGGGTAAACAGGGCAATGATCAGCCGATAAAGGCGCAAACGCTCGTTCATCAGCTGATTTGTAGCATTTATGCTACAATAAATATTATCGTTGTCTGTAATGCGTCTCCCTGTGTAAATAGGGAGATGTTCAGCCGAAATGATAGAAATGTATGAAAACAAGCAATCATAGTAACGTACGCTCGTCCCCGTACATTACTGATCATTTCTCTTTTCGAAAGTAGCGATCGACGAGCTGTCTTGTTGATCGGCGCTCGCTTTTACACTCAATATTGGCCGGTGTAAAAGGACCCTTAGGGATTATTCACGCAACAGGTTTTAACGGCCGTGTGATGGACTTTTTTTTAACGGCCGTCTCATGGCTGCATTAAAATCTGTTAACCCCAATAGGACTATTCACACGGATGATTTTTTGACGGCTGTCAAAAAAATAGAACATGCCCTATTTCGGGCCGTTCTCATGACCACATGGCTCCCATACAATTCAATGGCTGTTACTTGGATGCCATCCGTGTGACGGCCGTTAAAAAGGGGTCCTGTCCTGGTGTCCCCGAGCAGAGCATCCGCTAGTGTTCTGACCAGTACTCCGTCGCTGTGGAAGCTCCTGATGTCACTGTCAATATTTGGACAGTGACTTCAGGATCTTCCCTAGCACTGGAGCCCCAGGGCAGAGCATCAGATATCACTCTGTCCGGGGACTCCAGCACTGCTTCTGACAGTGCTATACCCTGGGGCTTCAGCGGTAGGGAAGCTCCTGAAGTTACTGTCCATATATGGACAGTGACGTCATGAGTTTCCTGGCCCTGAAGTCCACAAGCAGAGCATCAGCTAGCGCTCTGCCCGGGGACTCCAGTAATGCTCCTGACGTCACTGTCCATATGTGGATAGTGACGTCAGGAGTGTTCCCAGGGCCGGAATCCCGGGACAGAGCCTCTATTAGTGCTCTGCCCGGGCATTCCGACTCCTGGGAAGCCCCTGACATCCCTGTCCAAATGTGGACTGTGACGAAAGGAGCTTTCCCTGGACCGCGCTCTGCCTGGGGACTCCAGCACTGCTCCTGATGTCACTATCCGTATATGGGCATTGACGTCAGCAGTTTCCCAAAGTTTCTCATCCCTTTCCTGGGTCCAGTTTTGGAACGAAGTATAATTGTTTTGCTTTTTTTTGTTGTTTGTTTGTGGGGTTTTTTACAGGTTCGGTTGTTTGACTGCTTCGATGACAGCGTTTTATTAAATTCTTTAATAAAGTGGTTAACGAAGGTTGTGTGGGGTGATTTTATTTTTTCTACTGGTCTGTGTTTGGTTGTTTTTGTTTTTTAAACTATATTACTACCACCTTAGTAATGACCGTTGTCTGATTCACAGCATCCATTACTAAGGCGGGGCTTAGTGTTAGCTGGTGAAAAAGCTAACACTAACCCTCCTAATTATTGGCCCGTTACTCACCGCCACCAGATGTACCGGTTAGAGTCGGCTGCGATACAGTACGCAACCATCTGTAGTGATGATTGGATACTTGGGCAGCGGCAGGCTGGTATTACTAGGCTGGAAAAGCCCAAAACCGTGGCCTTTTCTACCCTGGTAATGCTAGCCTGCTTTTATGTTGTATCTGGCTAGTTATGAAAAATAGGGGGTACCGCACAGTTTTTTTTTTCTAATCATTAATTTATTTACTTTTAAATAACTATGTGGGGTCTTCCCCATGAAAAATGGGGCAGACCCCACATAGTTTTTTAAAAGTAAATTAATTAATGATTAGTAAAAACTGTGTGGTACCCCCTATATTTCATAACTCGCCAGATACAGCATAGCAGCAGCAGGCTAGCATTACCAGGGTGGGAAGGGCCACTGTTTTTGGGCTTTCCCAGCCTAGTAATACCAGCCTGCGGCCGCCCCAGACCCTGGCCATCCCTACAGATGGTCGGATACTGGATTGTACCCGGTTCCTCCTGGTACCCCAGGTGGCGGTGGGTAGCGGTGTAATAATGGGGGTTAATGCTTGTCTTTTCACCGGCTAACACTAAGCCCCGCCTTAGTAATGGATGCTGTGAATCAGACAGCAGTCATTACTAAGGCGGTAGTAATAAAGTTAAAAAAAACACAGAGACATAGAAAAACATTTTTTTTATTGGAATAAAAAAACCTGTCGGCGAGCTACGCTGTTTCCATATATTTGGGAGTTATAGGGGGCGTTAGCACTAAAAGTGCCTAGGGCAGCATCAACTCTAAATACGGCCCTGCTTTCACCTACGCTTTCCCCCTGTCCCCCTCTGCCTCCATCTTTGCACCTCTCCCCATCCTCCCACAGAGCCTCTGCCACCATCTGTGCCCCCATCACAAATAAAGTCCTCTTCAGTGTCCCCTGTACCCCATAAGACCCCCCCTGCCACTTTCTGTTCCCCAAAGTACCCCTACCACATTCTGTGCCCCCCTGCCACCTTCTTTCCTGTGCAACACCCCCGTAGAGCCCCGTGCACATTCTGACTCCACAAAGAGCCCTTTCCTCAGATTTCTGGCCCCTTCACCTAAAACAGTAGCTTGTCTCCTGCTGTCTACCCTGTCCCTGCTCCCTCTCAGAGCCCTGACACTTTCTGAACCCTCTTCGGTTCTTTGTTCAACATCTGCGGTTGCTGTCCGAATTGCCGAGAAATCAACCAAAGCTGCAGTACATGGTTCAATGGTTGTATGGACATGGTAGCAAGCCAAAAATGGCAGAGAAATTGCCAGAAACCAATGCTAAAGCAGAGGGATCAGACCAATCTCTTTATACTCCGAAAGAAAATGGTAACTGGGCGATCACTGTGGGTATTTTTTAGTGGGTTGGGACAAAAAAAAAAGACAAATGAAATGTATCCGTTTTTAAAACGGACAATCGACCGTCCAAAACGGAAATCTGCCCCGGAAAGAGAACGGATCAGGTACAAAACGGCCATCAAAAACGGACCAAGGCAGCCGTCACTTGGATGTGATCCAAGTGACGGCCATGTTTTCTGCCGATCGCTCTCTCTCGTGTGGAGGAGATTTTTTGCCAGTATCATTGAAGAATTGTGGGGGTTGGTAAGGGGAGCTGTGTGGCGCTATATAAATGCTCGTAGAGGGACCCTGTCTAGGAGTGGAATCCCCCTAGAGCGTTTCCAACCCTCTGGCCGGGGATTTAAATTTAGAAGAAGCCCCTGACGTCACTATCCATATATGGACAGTGATGTCAGGGGCTCCTCCAGGAGACGAATCCCCGGCCAGTGTGTCGGCAAAGTTCTGGCCGGGGATTCCACTCAGGGAGCCCCAATCGCGCTCTTTATCTACAGGGAGGGGGTGTAGCACTATCTACAATGGGGTGGTCAGTGGCACTACCGGCGAGGGGTCCGTGTGGCACTACCGGCGAGGGGTCCGTGTGGCACTACCGGCGAGGGGTCCGTGTGGCACAACCTCTGCGATTCCTGTCCGAATTGTCGAAAAATCAGCCAAAGCTGCAGTAAACGGTTCAATGGTTGAGAGCACATGGTAGTTAAAAACTGAAATACGGCCTGGAACGGATGCAAAACTGAATTAAAACCACCGAGACCAAAACGTCAGTTTTTATCGGCCAACACCCGGACCCTGTTGTGTGAATAGAGCCTTAGGCTACATTCACATGACTGAAAAAAAAATGGCCATTAAAAACGGATCAACTGTTTTTCATGGCCATTTTGCATCAGTGTGTCTCTAAATTTTCATCCATTGCCAGTCCGTCTGTACATTTTTAATGGCCATTTGTCATCTGTTTGCCATACGTTTTCATGGCCGTTCAAAAAAATTAAAAAAAGATGGTTTTCATTTGTCAGTTTTTTTTATTTTTTTGTCCCAACCCCCTGAAAACACCACAGTGCCCATGTGGATAGTGCTGCAATATCCCTGTAGATAGTGCCACAGTGCCCACTGTAGATAGTGCCCACATAGTGCCACAGTTCCCACATAGTATCACAGTGCACACATGTAAAGTGACAGTGCCACAGTGTCTATTGTAAATAGTACCACAGAGCCCATGTAGATAGCGCCAGTGTCCCCTGTAGATAGTGCCCATGTAGATAGCGCCAGTGTCCCTGTAGATAGTGCCACAGTGCCCATGTAGATAGCACCACAGTGTCCCCTGTAGGAAGTGCCCCACCCCCACTGTAGATAGCACACCCCCTGTAGATAGCACGCCCCTTTGTAGAAACCACCCCTCTCCTCTGTAGATGTCGTCACTATAGGAGCGGAATCTCTCTGGCCGGGGGTTTCTCTCATAGACTGAGCCCCTGACATCTCTGTCTATATATGGACATATATAGACAGAGGTCAGAAGAGCGGAATCCCCTGCCAGAGCGGGCCGGGGATTCCGCTCCAGGAGTAACCCCTTGACGTCACTGTCTGTATATGGATAGTGACGTCGGGGGCTTCGCCAGGAGTTGAATCCCCTGCCAGGGCGGGTTCTGACCGGCGGGGATTCCACTCCTACAGGGAGCTGCAGTGGCGCTATCCACGGGTGATGTGGGGGGAGGTTGCTATCTTAAGTCAGGGGGGTGCTGTCTACAAGACTGGAGTCCCCGGTAATGTCAAGGTCTTCCTCCGGCCTCCAGGTAGCGCTGTGTGCGGGGAGTCCTCGGCCAGGATCAGTTCTTACCGGCCGTTACAAGAATTGTTTCCTGAAAAACGGACGGTAAAAACTGATCCATTGATTTCTATGGAAGCCGTTTGGCCGTGAAAACGGTCAAAAATAGAAACTGTCCTATTTTTTGACGGCCAATATTCACAGACCGTGTGAATACATTCATAGAACTTCATTGTTCTAATAACGGCCGTGTGGAGGCCGTTAAAAAAACCAAAAACTTTTTTTTTTTTAACAGATAGCAAGCACACTGACACATTCATTTCTATGCACACTTCCGTTGTTTTATCGGAACCAGTTGGCCGTTCCGACAAAAATAGGACAGGTCCTACTCCTGTCCGTTTTTGACGGATCAGTCTTGCCCTTTTCATTCATTTGGTCTGTTGAAACAACAGACTGCACATGGAAACCATGCGTGTGCGGTCCGTGTTTCACGGATCTGTCATCAGCGGCCGTACGACCGAGACCGGGTCAAGAAAAACAGTCTGTGTGTCGGCCGGATTTCCCGGCCTGACCACGGTACAGGTGAACGGGACTCCTGGCATCATAGACATTTATGATGCTAGGAGTCTCTGCCTCCCCACGGAACAGCTGTTCTGTACTGAACAAAATGATACAATACGGAACAGCAGTTCTGTGGGGAGGCAGAGACTCCTAGCATTAGAAATGTCTATGATGCCAGGAGTCAAGTTCACCTGTACCGTGGTCATGCCGGGAAGTCCGGCCGACAGATGGAACGTTTTTTCACGGCCCGATCTCTGTCGTGTGCAAGAGCTGTTACTCTTTAGCGGAACATGATGAGAATCACATAGTAAATAACCACCGTTGTTTTTACCAGGTCTCTACAAGACTGTTTGTTAGAGGAGCTTGCGGAAATCCTTGCAGATCAATATTTTTTTTCTCTGTATTTTTCACATTAATTTCTTCTTTAGTGTCCTTTTTAACAAGAATTTATGGCGAATATGGGTAAGGTTTTTGGATCAATCTTCTAACTTGGCTTCTTATGAACTTGGTGTTAGTGTGTTTGAGTAAGGCATCATTTACACGAGCGTAATATACGCGCGTGCTTTTCACGCATGTCGTACGCACCTATATTAGGCTATGGGGCAGTGCAGACAGTGCGTGAATTTTGCGCAGCGCGAGTGCGTTGCGTAAAACTCACGACATGTCCTTTCTTTGTGCGCTGTTCGCGCATCACGTACCCATTTAAGTCAATGGGTGCGTGAAAACCACGCAGGTCGCACGGAAGCACTTCCGTGCGAACTGCGTGATTCGCGCAACAGCTGTCAAACTCTGAATGTAAACAGAAAAGCACCACGTGCTTTTCTGTTTACAAACATCCAAACGGAGTGTCATAATGATGGCGGCTGCGCGAAAATCACGCAGGCGCGCATCATACACTGATGACACACGCAGCTGTTAAGTGCCTTTTGCGCACGCAAAACGCTGCGTTTTTTGCGTGCGCAAAACGCACACGCTCGTGTAAATCAGGCCTAAGTATGTAAACTGGATTTTGAGTTCCTCTGAGGACACCACCGTTCTGAGGGCATTTTTTTGTATATTGCTGTAGAATGCGTCAGCGCTCTATAAAGAACAGTTAATGATAATTCTCACAGAACAAAGTTGACTGCCTGTTTGATTATTTACATGCAGCATTTTTAATGCCCAACAGATCAAAGTTTTGCAGAAAAATTGCTGGAAGACCATGACTGTCCACCAGTAAGGACAGAAGAGCCTTTACCAATTCCCATCGCCAGTAAATTGTAGGTATAGCTACATCATCTATACCTTCCGACCGCTTTGATATACTGGGGAACATTTATGTTCACCGTTCTATAAGTAAATGTGAAAAAGCCAGTGTTAACCATAAAAAAAATCAAATATCTGCTTTCACCCAAATGGTTTTCCAGGCTTTGAAAAAACAAACCTCTGCAAATGAAATAACATGATTTCGGAAAGACCATTTCATTCTTCCACCGACCTAGCCTCGCATTCAGTGTTTACCTGGTGGCCAGTGATTGGCTCTAGTGGACATGTGCCGACACATCATTGCTTCAGCAAGGTTAGACACAGACCACCAGGGGATCACTGGATTGGTGGGGATTTAAAATATCAGTACGGACTTTTTTTTTTAATTGTGTTATTGCATATTCAACTGGCTTTATATATATATATATATATGTTATTTTTATTTTAGAGCTGGGAAAGCCCTTTTTAAAGATGTTATCCCATTATTTAATATTATATTTCTTTGTTAGATCACACATAACATTACAATTTTTCAATTGAAGCGATTTCAGAAATGCTTGCGTGTCTAGATATTGCTTCTACATAATTGTTACGGCGCCCCCTAGTGTTCTTTTGATCCCCTTTCAGAATGTTCACCTAATAGTTACTGTTTTGCTAGTTCCTACTTAGAATCTGTTAAACATTTGAACCAATAGATTAACTGTACCTATTTTAAAGGATTATTCCCATCCCAGAAAGTGATGGCATAGCACTGGGATATGCCATTACTTTCTGATCGGTGGCGGTCCAACTGCCGGAACCCACACCGATCCTGGGAATGGAACGGATATCTTCACCGTTTCTCCCCACACAGCGGTGCTTTGGGCCTCCCGCTGTGCAGGGAACTACACCACAGCTCTATTCAAGTCTGATGGGAACCTTTTAATCGAGCTCTAGCTATGTAATTCACTCTGGTGATTGAAAACATGCAGAAATCTGAATGTATCTTTGAATGTGAAGCAAGAAGAAAACATCATGTAAATGTTCTGTAATACAAAGTACGTGTAAAGTGGTTACATATGTTCGTTTTTAAACTGAGTTGTTCTAAAAAGGCACTTAAAGTGAAACGCTCGTGAAAAAACAGGTTATTTCGCTCCGAAGGAGGCAACCTTATGCTGTCACTTGAAAATTTCGGGGTAAAAATGCAACTGGTTGTTCACTTTAAACTAAGATTTAAACTTCTCACATATGTGTAATAGTGACCTTGTGAAAAAAAACAAACCTGAATTTCTGTTGTGTTCTAAACAGAGAGGAAGACTTACCCTATTTAGAAGCGGAGTCCAATGATGAAGTGCTCCCTTTTGTCACAAGTGTCCCTTATGAGGAGCACCGCTGTGGACCGATGTGTCTCTCGAACGTGAATCCGTACTTCAGCAAAAGCGAAAATCCACTCAAATTTCCAGTTCTGTGTCAATTCCAGAGGCGACATGCAAAGTCTGGTCTCATCTCAAGGCAGTTGGATGTGGTCTACAAAGCCCCCTGTGGAAAGAGTCTCCGGGACTTTGACGATGTGCGCTCTTACCTCTATCAGACTCAATGCTGCTTCTTATCTCTGGATCATTTCTCTTTCAATACTTACCTCCAGCTAGATAGAAACCTTGTCAAGAGCCAGGTAGTTTTTCAGGAAGCTGATCTAAGCAGAGATGCCGAGCTGGTGCCAGTCCCATTCTGCAATGAGATCGATAACACCAGACCAGCTCCTTTTACGTACAGAAAGTCTCCTTGGCCACGTGGATACTCCATCAATAATTTCACTGACCTGTTCGTAGGATGCTGTGACTGTACTGACGGCTGTTTGGATGTGTATGTATTAATAACGAAATGCCCAAAAAAAAATTGCATGCAAATTTGATTTCGCTAATAGAATAAGCATTCTCAGATATGTAAAGTGATTAGAAAAAAAGGGTCTGCCTTTGTTCTAGAAACCGTACCACTATTGTCCATTGGATCTGTTTTGTGATTGCAGCTCAATCACATTCAAGTAAACGGAGCGAACTGCAATGCCAGAAACCGCCTGTGAATAAGAGTGGTGCTGTTTCTGGTGGAAAAAAAAGACAACCCCTTTTTTTCTTTTCTAATTCTGTTTCCCACTGCCTAAACCTTGCTGTGGAAAGATGGCCCAGGTTAATGTTTTATTGGTCTTAACCATACATTGTGTTGGCCCATCAGCCAATTAACTGGCATTGGGATCATTTTTGCAGAAAACCAAATTAGATTTGGAGATGGTTTTGCGTTAAAAAAATAAATAAAATTCAAATAGATATTCGTTTAACTGGCTCTAAATGTAGAGTGGCACCTTTTGTGCATGTTAAGTGCTGTCGCTTTTGAGAAAAATGCATCAGTGGATTGTGCACATACTAGTAATATGGTTTTATGTTATAATGTTCCATATTGTGTGCAATATATTCCCCTCTCCAGGTCAAAATGTGCTTGTCTGCAGCTTACTGCCAGAGAACTTGGTAAAGATGTCACATTATCAAAGAGAGGCATAGCAGCGGGTTATAAGTATAAGCGACTGCAAAGTCCTGTGCCAACTGGGTGAGTATCAGAATCTGGGTTATCGAAATGTATGAAACGTCATTGTGATTTTAAATAATGGATCTTATTCACTTGTTCAGTAATTTGAGCATTTGCTTCAGTACTGTCAAGAATTGTCTATTAAAGCTGTGCACTTTAATGCAGGCTATATGAATGTAATGTATCATGTAAATGCGCCCGCAACATGTGTCAAAACCGCGTTGTACAGCACGGCCTTAAGGTGCGACTCCAGGTGTTCAAAACCAAAGGAAAAGGCTGGGGGGTACGCTGCCAGGACGACCTTGACGAAGGAACATTTGTGTGCATCTATGCAGGCAAGTGAAAATAGTTAACCTAGTCCAATTTCCATAGATTTGTAAAGTGCGCCACTCTTGTTCCCAGGAAAGAGACATATTCTGGTGCCGTAGGCCATGTGATCCGTACCATTTTGTGGCATGACCCTTTCCTCCATTAAAAGCTTTCTCATGCAGTACCCACCACATTTTTTTACCCATTCCATGTAGTACTTTTACGCCGCCTTTATAAAGCAAAATGCACCCGATTACAAAAATACCTCTGAGGAAGCCACATTGTGGCGATACGCGTGGGGCATTCAGACCCTTCTTTGGATACCACGTTACCATGCTGCGTACATGCAAAACGGTTTGCTGCAATATTCTCTATTCATTTTCATGTAACTATATTGTTATCCGAGGTTTTTATTGGGTGGTCTGGTTGGGGCTTCTTTGTTTAGCCACTTATCAGGGTGGCATCCCCCCAAGATATTAGGTTTAGCATGGATTTGCTTTTTTAAATGATTATGTTTATGTGGTGTCTTTGCCTTTTAAATATATATTTTTATGGTATACTAAGTTATTATTTCTTGCCCTCTACATACCCATTTGTGTTTTGTTTTGTATGTGGCAATATATGTGCAGTGCCCACCAGTGTCTATTCTATATTACATTTTGCAGTTTTGGCGACAGAATATATTAAATTGTTGTTTTTGGTTCTTTTTACCTTTTTTCTCTTCCAGGACGGATTTTAATGAAAACTGTAGATGTGCTCATAGGGCAGGACTCTGTGACGCAAACTCAAGCAAAAAAGACCACTACCGTCTCTGCTACAAAAAAGAGATGCTGCTCTCATTCAGACTCTGAGATTTCTCCTTCATTTTCAAGCACCAGTCAGACGTTTAGGGTTACTCCACTGCTACGGGGAAGTTCACACACTGAACTAAAAAGGTAAATGTGTAAACCCATACATGTTTTATTTTTTTTAACTGTAATTTTTAGGGGTTGTTCACACTGCGTTTTTTTGGCTCTGATTTTGATATGGAAACGGCATTGGAATCCGTGCAAAGAAACGGCCCAAATGGGAGGCAGAGGCGGTTTTTCTTCCCATGCGGCTTTTGTCCACTCACTGAAAAAAAAAAACGCGGCATTCTCTTTCTTAAAGCGGTTTCCGCCTGTAACCTCCCCTTGAAATCAGTAGGAGGCAGAAAAAACATGCAGCGTTTTTTTGCAAGCGGTTTTTGCATTCAATGGTTGAAAAAGACAGCACTAAAAACATGAAGAAAAAAAAAGCGTCAAACAATGCTGGCAATTCACAATCTATTTTCATACGGACCGGGAAAGAAGTGAACCCTTTGTCAATACTTCGAACTGCTTTTCTGATAAGCGTTCGAACGGTAAAAACTTACATTTTATTTAAAATTCCCTCGTGGTGTTGGGGATTTCACCTCCTTTTTACCTGCTCCGGTTTTTAAAGTGAGTTAAAATTTGTTATGTATTTTTCCTCTGTAATTTCTCCTAGACATGTGTGAATATATTGACAACTGGGTGTTACCATTCTAATTTTCAATAGGAGAACATCCCTACACACTATCTATGACAATTTTTTTTGTTTTTTTGATTGAACTCAAAGCTTGCATTAACCCCTTAAGGACGCAGCCAATTTTGGACCATATGACACTAATTTTTTAAATCTGACGTGTGTTACTGTATGTGGTAATAACTTGGGAATGCTTTTACCTATCCAAGCGATTCTGAGATTGTTTTCTCGTGACACATTGTACTTTATGTTAGTGAAAAAATTTGGTCGATTTTATATTCAATATTTTTGTGTGAAAAACACCAAAATGTAGAGAAAATTTGCAAAAAATTTGCATTTTCTAAATTCAAATGTATCTGCTTGTAAGACAGATAGTTATACCACACAAAATAGTTACTAGCTAACATCCCCCATATGTCTACTTTAGATTGGCATCGTTTTTTGAATATCCTTTTATTTTTTTAGGATGTTACAAGGCTTTTAAGTTTAGCAGCAATTTCTCACATTTTCAAGAAAATTTCAAAAGCCAATTTTTTTTAGGGTTCAGTTCTGAAGTGGCTTTGAGGGCCTTATATATTAGGAACCCCCACAAATCACCCCATTTTAAAAACTGCACCCCTTAAAGTATTCAAAACAGCATTTAGAAAGTTTCTTAACCCTTTATACGTTTCACAGGAACTTTTATGGTTAGCCAATAAAGGTATCATACCTATTATACTTTTGTCTTTTTTGACACAAAAGTATTTAACATTTCATACAGGAATTAAAGCAAAGTGGAAGGGAAATTTGCACATTTCATTTTGTTTTTTGCAGAAATTCCATTTTAATCAATTTTTCCTGTAATACTGAAGGTTTTTACCAGAGAAACACAACTGAATATTTATTGCCCTGATTCTGCAGTTTTTATAAATATCCCACATGTGGCCATAGTGCGCTACTGGACTGAAACAAAAGTCCCAGAAGCAAAGGAGCACCTAGAGGATTTTTGGGCCTTCCTTTTCTTAAATTATATTTCAGGCACCATGTCAGGTTAGAAGAGGTCTTGTGGTGCCGAAACAAAGGAAACCCCACAAAAGTGACTCCATTTAGGAAACTACATCCCTTGAGGAATTCATCTAGGGGTGTAGTGAACATTTTGACCCCACAGGTGTTTCATAGATTTCATTAGAATTGGGCAGTGAAAATGAAAAATTACATTATTTTCCAATAAGATGTAGCTTTACCTCAAGATTTTTATTTTTTTTCAACAAATAAATGAGGAAAAGCATCCCAACATTTGTAAAGCAACTTCTCCAAAGTACGTAAATACCAAACATGTGGTCATAAACTGCTGTTTTGGAAAGCGGCAGGACTCTGAAAGGAAGGCACGCCATTTAGCTTTTGGAGTGCTGAATTGATTTCTCTGCACCATGTCGCATTTGTAAAGGTACCAGTGCAGTGGAAACCCCCCAAAAGTGACTCCATTTGGGAAACTACACCCCTCAAGGAATTTTTCAAGTGGTATAGTGAGCAGTTTGACCCCACAGGTGTTTCATACACTGGGCAGTAAAATAATAAAATTTGGATTTTTTTCAAAGAAAATGTTGCTTTAGCCCCAAATTCATCATTTTCACAAGGGGTTAAAGGAGAAAAAGCAACCAATCTTTGTTACGCAATTTCTCCTGAATACGGCAATACCCCATTTGTGGAGATAAACTGCTGTTTGAGCACGTGGCGGGGCTCAGAATGTAAAGAGCACCATGCAACATCTAAGGCCAACTACGATGGCATTTACTGCCCTGTGTCATGAAAACAGAGGATCTGGAGTGTCAAAACATTAGAAACCCAGAAAAGTTACCCCATTTAGGAAACTAAACCCCTCAAAGAATTAATCTAGCGGTATAGTGAGAAGATTTACATTGTAATGTAACACCTTTCAAGGTATTCATCTAGGGGTATAGTGAGAATTTTTAAATTGTGAAGTGACAACCCTCTAGGTATTCATCTAGGGTATAATAAGAAATACTTTCATTTTAGTAAATAAGGAGGACAACCTGGAAAACCCGCAATGGAGTGAGAGGGAATGGCAGGTCCCACTACCAACCTACCCACCATTCCATAAAATCCAGCCCAGAAAATAAATCAAAGGCCTCAGCAAAAAAAGATTTGCTGAGACAACCAATCTCATTTGGATTTATTCCTCTCACCCAGATTTGCAACCTGGATGAGACAGACACTCCCTCGGGTCCTTGGTATAGTGAGAATTTTTAGTTTTGTTTTAGGTGTTTTTTTTACAAATTTTAAATGATCAATTTTTAAATTGGGCTGGTCAGTAAAAAAATGAATAATTGGTCATGTCCAATATGGGAGACAGAAAAGGTGAATGAAGAATAAATAAATTAAATCCAAGAAGGTATGATATATTTTGAAACATTGTTTCATGCACAGGCCGGGATTTGTGGGACACGTCTCACATTGGTATGTGGTGTCCTTACGAATGCCTCGCTTGGCGCACACACAGCATTTTTTTGGGGGCTTCTGTTTTTTTTCAGTGGGGGGGATTTCTGTGGGGAAATGCTGACCGGGAATTAGCCTGCTGACGGAAGAACCGAATGAACTCCCCTCCCCTTCCTGGTCACCAAATATCAGGGACTTGATGACCTTTTCCTGGAATTGCAGGAACGTATCCCCACTGCCAGCGTATTTGTAGAGGACAAAGGCGTTGTATGCTGCCATCTGTGTAATATGCACAGACAGCTTTTTATACCATACCTTTGTCTTGCGCATGGCGCTGTATGGTTTTATAACCTGGTCAGACAGGTCAACGCCACCCATATATTTGTTGTACTCCTGTACACAATATGGTTTTGGGACTTGGGTGGTGGATCCGCGTACAGGGACTAGGCTGCCCCTGCTGTCGTGAATGCTGGTCAGTATAAGGACGTCCCTTTTATCCTTATATTTCAGGAGGAGCAGATCGTCGCTGCAGACAGCTGTGCTCTCTCCTAATTTTAGGATCTGACCCAGCAAAGTTTTCGGGAGGCCGTTCTGTTTTTTGCGGATTGTTCCGCACGCCAAGGTGGATCTAGACGAGAGAACTTTTGACAATGGGACACTATTGTAAAAGTTGTCCAGATAAAGATGATATCCTTTGCCAAGTAAAGGATGGATAAGATCCCATACGATCTTTCCACTAATTCCTAGGAAGGGGGGGCATTCTGGGGGATCTATATGGGAGTCTTTTCCTTCATAGACTCTAAAAGAGTAGGTGTAACCGGTGGCACTTTCGCACAGCTTGTAGAGTTTTATGCCGTACCGGGCTCTTTTATTGGGTAGATGCTGCCTGGCCTGAAGTGCAGTCTACCCTTGAAGCTGACTAGTGATTCATCCACCGAAATATTTTGTTGGGGGGTATAAACTTGGGAAAAAAATTGGGAGTAGTGGGCAATTAATGGTCTTATTTTATATAGCCTATCAAAATTTGGGTCCTGTGGGGGTGGGCACTGACTATTGTCATTGTAATGCAGGAACTTTAGGATGGCTTCGAATCGCTTCCTTGTCATTACTGTGCGGTAAAGGGGGGTATTATATAAAATATCAGGGGACCAATAGTCTCTAATACTGGGCTTTTTTATGAGACCAAAACTTAAAAATATGCCCCAAAACTTCCGCAATTCCACTGGGTTTGTGGGGGTCCAATTTTGGCTTCTCCCATAAAAAGAGTCGGAGTTCTGGGTGATAAACTGTTTCGCATAGATGTTGGTCTGCTGGACAATTAATTCCAAAAGCGTGTCTGAAAAAAAAAGTTTAAAATAATCAATGGGGCTGAAACCCGTAATTTCAATTTGAATGCCTGAGGGGGCTGTAAATTCAGGCACCTTGGGCGTATAATTGTCTGCAACTTTCCATGTCAGCTCAGGCAGAGCAGGACCTACGGCTCTTCTGCGCCGACTGGGGGGTGCAGAGGAAGATGGAAGCACGAACTGTGCTTCACCTTCACTCGCACTGTCCATATCAGAACACAGCATTTCATATGCTTCCTCGGCTGAGAAGACTCTTTTGGCCATACTAACGAACTCTTGCTACCTAACTAACGACCACATTTTTTTTTGTAACTTTTTTTTAATTTAAAAAAACAAACGTTTTTTTATCAAAAAATAAACTGATACTCTCAACTGTGGAATGAGAACAGACCAGCGACCCTCATGTATTCAATTAGTAAGGGTACCCTACCTACCAGGGGAAAAACTAAATGAGACGTGGCATTGCTACCTAACAGGGAACTCGGGCAGTGGGCAATCTAGGGACACAGCAGGGTGATGGCGACCGGGTACTGCGACAGGTGACCGATTACAGCACGGCAGAAGGACACACTGGGGGACTGAAATGATATAATATATATTTTATTTTTATTAACCAGTGGGCACCAAAGGGGGTGATCACTAGTTAATGGGCAGAAAAGGGGCAGATCGCTGGGTTTTTGTGTTTGTTTTTTTTGTCACAATCTTCACTGTATTTGTACTTGCTTCCGACTCTGACAAGCTCTATGATAGGAATGAGCTTGTCCGAGACGGAGATGCCGGCAAACCACTGCTCCTGCGCTGTGATTGGCCTGTCAGTACTGACTGGCCAATCACAGCTCGTGCCGGCACGGGACCACTCTGATTGGTCCTGTGCCGCGAGTCCTGCTCGGCAACTGTCTATGACCGTTGCGATCAGGATGCTGTCACCATGTCTGTTGACATAGTGATAGTTTGAAGCTTGGGCGTAACTGTACGCCTGAATGTGTTAAATCACTTTCATTCCGGACGCACAGTCACGCCCAATCGCGGGACTGGGTTAAAGAAAACACAATATTACGGTATATCATACATTAATATATAAAGAAGAAAATGACATTCTATTCACTGTATACACAACGCATAACAGATTTCAAACAAGTGCTCCAAGGAGCATTTCAGCAAATTAGTTGTGTGACAGAAATATATAGAAAAAAAGAAATAAAATAAATATTACTCAATATCCGTGTACCACCTGATCTAGCTCACACCATCTTCCACTGTCCTCCTTTCCAATAAGGAACGCATAGTATTTCCAGAATCTAAGGTCAGGGAGGAAGAGATCCATCCATCCCAAATCTTCCCAAACTTGAGGGGGCATTTCCTATTACGGTATACTACTCTCTCAAATGGGATGACTTTTATTAACCAGGGTTTCCATTGTGTGAGCGAAGGAGCTCTATCCGCCATCCATCTCAGGGCAATAGCTTTTCTAGCCATAAATAACTTTTCTCTAAGAAATATTCGTGTATGGAATGGGGTTTTCGGTACGGGTACTATCTCTGACAATGTTTAATCTGTGTTCTCATTGTCACACTGTGTAAGGATGCACCTTTATTTGATTGGGTTGGTAACATCCTGTTGTCAATTCCAGGAGGAGTAACCGAGCAATGGCACAATGCAGAGTTTGAAGAAGAGATGCTCCAGAATTGTTATTTCTGGGAATACAAATATTTTCTAAACCAGACCTATCAGGAGAGGTGACAAGTCCTCTTTAACCCCTTAACGCTCAGTGACGTACTATTCCGTCATGGTAACCATCCCGTTCGCGCTCCATGACGGAATAGTATGTCACTGGAGGAATGGCCATTCCGGCCGTCTTCCCGACATATACAGGAGCTGTGACAGCTGCTGCCTTGTACAGCGGTTGCCGCAGCTCCCATAACGGGGACAGATCGATGTGTGTCCGTTGATTAACCCCTTAAAAGCCGCCTTCAAATAGCGATCACTGCTTTTTAGGGGTTAAACCACCATCGACGGCCCGCTACATGATAGCGGGCAGCGATGGTTGCTATGGCCACCAGACGCCTAACAATGGCGTCAGGCTATGCCATCTACGGAAGCCTAGTGGGTCCTGACAAAGTCAGGACCCACTATGCTTGCTGTCAGTGAGTAGCTGACAGCTCTAATACACTGCACTACGCATGTAGTGCAGTGTATTAGAATTGCGATCAGGGCCTCCTGCCCTCAAGTCCGCTAGTGGGACAAAGTAATAAAGTAAAAAAAAGTTGTGTAAAAATAAGAAAATAAAAGTTTTAAAAGTAAAAATCCCCCTTTTTCCCTTATCAGTCCTTTATTCTAAAAATAAATAAACAAATAAACTATACATAATTGGTATCGCCGCATCCGTAACGGCCTGAACTACAAAATTATTTCGTTATTTATCCCGCGCGGTGAACGCCATAAAAGAAAATAATAATAAACCGTACCAGAATCACAATTGTTTGGTCACTTCACCTCCCAAAAATTTTTATAAAAAGAGATCAAAAAGTCGAATGTACCTAAAAATGGTTCTGATCGAAACTACAGTTCGTTACGCAAAAAACAAGTCCTCGCACGGCTTTATTGATGGAAAAATAAAAAAGTTCTGGCTCTTAGAATAAGGTAACACAAAAAGTAAATTATTTTTTACAAAAAGTATTTTATTGTGCAAACGCCATAAGACATAAAAAAAAACTATAAACATCCGGTATCGCCGTAATCGTATCACCCCGCAGAATAAAGTGAATGTCATTTATAGAGCACGGTGAACGCTGTAAAAATAATAGAATAAAAAAACAATAGTAGAATTGCTGTTTTTTAGTCACCACGCCTCCTTAAAAATAGAATAAATACTGATCAAAAAGTCGCATGCACACCAAGAAAACTACAATGGATTCCTCAAGGGGCCCAGTTTCCAAAATAGGGTCACTTTTGGGGGGTTTCCACTGTTTTGGCACCACAAGACCTCTTCAAACCGGACATGGTGCCTAATAAAAAGGAGGCTTCAAAATCCTCTAGGTGCTCCTTTTGCTTCGGAGGCCGGCGCTTCAGTCCATTACCGCACTAGGGCCACATGTGGGATATTTCTATAAACTGCAGAATCTGGGCAATAAATGTCGAGTTGCGTTTCTCTGGTAAAATCTTCTGTGTTACAGAAAAAAATGGAATAAATAGGATTTCCTGTGAAACACCTAAAGAGTTAATAAACTTTCTAAATGCTGTTGTGAATATTTTGAGGGGTCTAGTTTCTAAAATGGGGTGTTTGATAGGGGTGTCTAATATATTTTCCCCTCAAAGCAACTTCAGAACTGAACTGGAACCTAAAAAACGAGGCAACACTTTGCTTTTTACATTATACTGATAATAAGCAGTGCCCACCCCGAGATGACCCCAGTTTTGACCGTTTGAAACGGTCTAATAGGGGTCCCCGTTTATACAGTGCCCGGTTTTCCAAAGCATACACCCCCGAGAATTGTATTTGTATTGATGAGTCCTTGGTACATTTTAAAGGGAGGCTTCAATTCCGCCAGTACCTGCCGAGTAAGAGGGCAAGGTATGGTGTGAAGATGTATAAGCAGTGCTAGGGTGCATCAGGGTATACCTACAGATTTAGGATATGTGAAGGGAAGGACCGCAGTATTCAGCCCCCAGAATGCCCCCCCTTTGTGTGGGATTTGGTGCACCCACTGCTGGACCAGGGTTACCACCTCTACCTGGATAATTTTTATACCAGCATCCCACTCTTCAAGTGCCTCGCTTCCAGAAGTCATGCGGCGCTACTAGAAGAAATCTGAGAGGCCTCCCTAAGACTCTGCAGAGCAAACACTCAGAAGGGGTGAGCGCAGGGCACATTCTAGCAGTAACATATTGTGTGTCAAGTACAAGGACGAGAGATGTCCTTGCATTGACAACAATACATGGCCACACCAGTACCCATGTACCTGTACGAGGTACCAGTACAGAGACCCCCAAACCAGAATGCATCCTGGACTACAATCGGTACAAGGGAGGGGTGGACTTGTCAGATCAAGTCCTGAAGCCCTACAGCGCCATGCGGAAATCGAGGGTGTGGTATAAGAAGCTGGCCGTGCACATCATACAGACGGCATTGTACAATGTGTACGTGCTACATCGATGTGTGAGTCATGTGCCGCTTCCACACAGACCAAAACGAAGTTCGTTTGCAGAGCGAAATCCGGCGTCATTTTCATATGAACCGGAAGCCGCTGTCGGACAGTCAGATGATGACTTCCGGCAGCGGGTTCCAGCCATATGTTCAGGCGCAAGGAATAGGAGCGAAGACCAGCGGAGGCGGCAGGTAATTCATGTTCGTGTATGTGATGTGTGTATTATGTTCGTGTGATACTGTCTGCTGAGCCCTGTATCTAATCCTCCTACATTGTGCAGTCGCTCAGAAAATGGCGGCACACAGTGTATAAGGTTTGAAGATTGAAAACCCTTCCTTCTCCTGGCACTAGCCAGAAGGGAGGGGGGATTGTGTGATGACACTAGAGAGAGTGTGTCCACCCCAAATTTGCAGCATAAATCAATGAGGTTGCTTTACCACATTGACCATGCTGAAATTTGGGAACTTCTCCCTCTAGTGCCCAGTACATGGAAATGTTTTATAAATTAGAATCTAATTTATAATATTTCCTGACTTGTGAAAAAATTAAAACAATGCAATCACTTAACCCCTTAACGACCAAGGACGAAAATGAACGTCATGGTCGGCTGCTAGTTCCCGCACCATGACGTTCATTTTCGTCCGCATTTCAAACTGTCACTCTGTGTAAACACAGAGTGACAGACCCGCGCTGACAGTTGTCCCCGACAGCTGAGACATCAGTCTCGCCGGACAGCGGACCATCGCCGCTGATTTCGGCAGTTAACCCCTTAAGTGCGGCGACGGATTGCCGTCGCCGCATTTAAGTGGTTTGAAGCACATCAGCAGCCCCCACGAAGTGATCGTGGGGGCTACCGATGCTTGTCACGGCAATCGGAGGTCAGATAATGACCTCCGGGTTGCCATGCACGGAAGCCTCGGAGGAACAGCGTCCGGCCGTTCCTCCTCTGCTTCCTGTCAGTGTGACAGTCACGTCACAATGACAGTTAGAGTACATTACACTACGTGTGTAGTGTAATGTACTCTAGCAGCGATCAAAGCTGCAAGACGAAGTGTCCCCTAGTGGGACAAGTAAAAAAAAGTAATAAAAATGTTTTCAAAAAAGTGTAAAAATAAAAGTTATAAGTTCTATAAACACTAAATGCTTTTTTTCCTATAATAAGACTTTTATTATAGAAAAAAACTGAACACGTTAAAAAAGTACACATATCTGGTATCACCGCGTTCGTAACGACCCCAACTATAAAACTATAATGTTGTTTTTCCCGCACGATGAACACCCCAAAAAAAATCAATAAAAAACTACGACAGAATCGCAATTTTTTGGGTCACCACCGCTACCTAAATAAAGAATAAAAAGTGATCAAAAAGTCGCATGTACCCGAAAATAGTACCAATAAAAACTTCTATCCGTCCCGCAAAAAACAAGCCCTTACACAGCTTTTTTGACTAAAAAATTTAAAAATTATGGACCTCAGAATATGGTGACACAGAATTTTTTTTTTTTATAAATAAGTCATTTTATTGTGCAAACGCTAAAAAAAAGGACCAAACCTATATACATCTGGTATCGCCGTAATCGTACCGACCCGCAGAATAAAGTAAAAATGTCATTTATAGCGTACGGTGAGCGCCGCAAAAAGAAAACCTAAAAAACGGTGTCAGAATTCCTGTTTTTTGCTCAGGATTGCAAAAAAATTGAATAAAAAGTGATCAAAAAAAAATCGCATGAACCCCAAAATGGTAACAATGAAAACTACAGATTGTCCCGCAACAAATAAGCCCTCACACCACTCTATTGATGGAAAAATAAAAAAGTTATGGCTCTTGGAAAGCGGGGAGTGAAAATCTAAAATATGAAAGCAAAAAATGGATCAGTCCTGAAAGGGTTAATTCATTTCTAATGAAAAAAACGTATGATCACATGTTGGGTATTTCCGTACTCGGGAGAAATTGCTTTATAAAAAAATGGTTGTTTTTTTCCTCCTTTTATCCCTTGTGAAAATGAGAAAATGCAACATTTTAGTGGAAAAAATGTTGATATTAATTTTCGCGCCCTAATTCTAATAAACTCTGCAAAAGACCCGTGGGGTCTAAATGCTCACTATACCCCTAGAAAAATTCCTTGAAGGTTTTTCCAAAATGGGGTCACTTTTGGTGGGTTTCCACTGTTTTGGTCCCTCCAGTGCATTGCAAATGCGACATGGCACCGAAAACCATTCCAGCAAAATCCTAAATCCAAATGGCGCTCCTTCCCTTCTGAGCCCTGCTGTGGGTCCAAACAGCAGTTTATTACCACATATGGGGTATTGTCGTAATCGGGAGACATTGCTTTACAAATGTTGGGGTGCATTTTCTTCGTTATTCCTTGTAAATAATAAAAATTTCTATGTTTCAGAAAAAAAGTACATTTTAATTCTTACAGACTAATTTCAATATATTTAGCGAAAAACCTGTGTGGTCAAAATGCTAACTATACCCCTAGATAAATACCTTAAGGGGTCTAGTTTTCGAAATGGGGTCGTTTATGGGGAGTTTCTATCATTCTGGCAGCTCAAAGCTTCTCCAAATGTACATTGGGGCCTAAAATATTTTCAAGCAAAATATGAGTCCTGAAAGTCTCCGGGTGCTCCCTTCCTTTTGGGTCCTGCCGTGTGTCCAAACAACGCATTAGGGCCACAATGTGGGTATTTTTGAAAACAGGAGAAAGAGGGTGATAGATTTTGGGGTGTGTTTCTTCATTTTCATGGTCGCTTTACAAAGAAATCTGTCTTCAAACAAATACTTTTATGAAAAAAGTGAAATTATTTTTTTTTTCACCTGATATGCATTAAATTTAGCAAAGAACTGTGGGGTCAAAATAATTACTATACCCCTAAATAAATACCTTATGGGGTCTAGTTTTCTAAATGGGGTCGTTTATGGGGAGTTTCTATCGTTCTGGCAGCTCAAAGCCTCTCCAAATGTACAGTGGGGCCTAAAACATTTTCAAGCAAAATATGAGTCCTGAAAGTCTCCGGGTGCTCCCTTCCTTTTGGGTCCTGCCGTGTGTCCAGGCAGCGCATTAGGGCCACAATGTTGGTATTTTTGAAAACAGGAGAAACAGGGTGATAGATTTTGTGGTGTGTTTCTTCATTCTCATGGTCGCTTTACAAAGAAATTGGTCTTCAAACTGATACTTTTATGAAAAAAAGTGAAATTATTTTTTTTTCACCTTCTATGTATTAAATTTAGCAAAAAACTGTGGGGTCAAAATACTTACTATACCCTTAGGTAAATACCTTAAGGGGTCTAGTTTTCTAAATGGGGTCATTTGTGGGGGTTTCCATCACTCTGAGACCTATGAGCCTCTGAAAACCTGGCTTGGTGCAGGAAAACAAAATGTACTTACAAATTGAATAATAATTTTATAAATTTTGAAGTCCTCTAAATTGCTGAAAATTTATTTAATTTTTTCAAAAGTGCTGCCAAAATGGAGTAAAGAGATAGAAATATATATTTAATTAAAAAAATTGTACAGTATGTGTGTACATATGTGACATATTGCAGTTAAAAATAGGGGAAAATTGTAATTTTTACAAAATTTCTTCCATTTTTCTATTTTTTAATTAATTTCCGCAAATCGTATCAGTCTACTTTTACCACAAAAATAAAGTACAACATGTGACGAAAAAACAATGTCAGAATTACTTGGATATTCAAAACTTTCACAGAGTTATTCTCTGATAAAGTCAGACATACCAGATTTGACAAATCTGGCTTGGTCATTAAGGTACAAACATGCCCGGTCATTAAGGGGTTAAATAATAGTTTAACTGAAAAAAAATAAAAATTCTAGCAACACATTCCCTTTAAATTCTGAAAAATTCTATTTTTTTCTACATTTTCTCTAAATTTTGCAATTTTTCACAAATAAATGCTGAATATATCGACCAAATTTTACCACTAACATAAAGCCCAATGTCTCACGAGAAAACAATCTCAGAATGGCTTGGATAGGTTTAAGCATTCCGACGTTATTACCACATAAAGTGAAATGTGATATTTGAAAAATGGGCTCTGAGTCAGTGAGTAGCTGACAGCTCTAATACACTGCACTACGCATGTAGTGCAGTGTATTAGAATTGCGATCAGGGCCTCCTGCCCTCAAGTCCGCTAGTAGGACAAAGTAATAAAGTAAAAAAGCTTAATATATCTGCCGCTGCAATAAAACTTGTGATCAAATTACGTTTTGTTAGGACCAACATTTTCTTAAGTATTTTATGATTGTCATGTGATTTATTTGAAAGACCTCCATTTATTTTTTTTCTACAGAAAAAGTTTTTGCCGCTTCAAGGAAGAGAAATTCGATTTCAAGAGTATTAAAAGACCTAAAACCAAGACTTCTATTCTTCAGAAACGCAGACGGCAACTCATGGAAGAAGTAAAGTTTAAACAACTATTAACACGTTAACTGTACTTGTTCTTTATTCACATTGCTCTTGGTGCATACAGTTAAGGTATATGTTCTCCATGTTGGATACATCTGCCTTAACTTTCATTGTAAAAAAAATTACTTTAACGCAGGCCAAGACAAATCGTAAGGCCCTTTTACGCCGAGCAATTATCGGGAAAACCAGCTGATTGTATCGGTTATGCTGCAAGACATATTATCGTTGTCTGCAGCACATCTCCCTGTGCACCCACCCACATGCGCAGACCCCCCCCACACACACACTTACACACACACACACACGCGCGCGCGCGCAACCCCACGCGATCGTAGTAATGTTCGCTCGTCCCGATGCATTGGTCCTTGTGAAAGCAGCAAACGAGTGTCGATCAATGAGCTGTCTTGTTGATCGGCGCTCGTTTACACGGCCCACGTCGGAGCGTGTAGGAGGACCCTTACTTAAAGAGACTCTGTCACCACATTATAAGTGCCCTATCTCCTACATAAGGAGATGGGCGCTGTAATGAAGGTCACAGTAATGCTTTTTATTTTAAAAAAAACTATCTTTTTTCACAAAGTTAGGAGCGATTTAAGTTTATGCTAATGAACTTTCTTAATGCCCAAGTGGGCGTACTTTTACTTTCGACCAAGTGGGTGTTGTACAGAGGAGTGCATGACGCTGACCGATCAGCATCATGCACTCCTCTCCATTCATTTACACTGCACTAGCGATATAGATATATCGCTATGTGCAGCCTCATACAAAAGCCCTAACATTACTAGTGTCCGGATAATGAATACACATGAAATCCAGCCTGGACGTCATGTGTACTCAGAATCCTGACACTTCTGAATCTTTTTTTGTGAGATTCCGGGAAGTGAAACCAAATCTCGTATAGCTCCGTGATCTCGCGAGATTTCATATCCGTTGCTGGAATCTCACAAAAAAGAGTCAGAAGTGTCAGGATTCTGAGTACACATGACGTCCAGGCTGGATGGTCATGTGTATTCATTATCAGGACACTGTAGTAATGTTAGGGCTTGTGTATGTAGCTGCACATAGTGATATAACTATATCGCTAGTGCAGTGTAAATGAATGGAGAGGAGTGCATGATGCCGATTGGTCAGCATCATACACTCCTCTGTACAATGCCCACTTGGTCGAAAGTAAAAGTATGCCCACTTGGGCATTAAGAAAGCTCATTAGCATAAACTTAAATCGCTCCTAACTTTGTGAAAAAAGATCGTTTTTTTAAAATAAAAAGCATTGCTGTCACCGACATTACAGCGCCGATCTCCTTATATAGGAGATAGGGCACTTATAATGTGGTGACAGAGCCTCTTTAAAGGAGGGTTCTAAACTTCGAAAACGTGGTTAGCTCCCCTCCCTGTAGTTTATTTATGAGACATCACACAAGCAGGAGATAAACACCAGCAGCATGGTCATGTGACTTCCTTACAGAGCAATTTTAGCTAAAGACCGTACATTAATAAATGACCAATCTTACTGCAGTTAAAACATTTTCACACAATTTTTAAGGATCGGAAAACCCAGTCTAGATGACCTCTCCAAAAGTTAGTAACCATCAAAAAACATGCAATTGGGCCTGGTCCATGTAACTCCGTTGAGGAGTGAATTGCCCCCCTGACTACGGACATTTGTGGCTTGGCCCTAAAATAGGCTTTGCTGAAACTGGAACAACTGTGACCAAAGCACAATCTGGCCGGCCAACAGTGACCCCTCCATAAGAAGATCAATATAGAACAGCAACTTCATGAATGAGCTGAATACAGTACGAGACTTCAATGAGTAAGGCTATGTTCACACGGGGTCTTTTGCCGAGTTTTTTGACGCGGAAACCGCGTCGCAAAACTCGGCAGAAACGGCCCGAGAATGCCTCCCATTGATTTCAATGGGAGGCGTCGGCGGCTTTTTCCCGCGAGCAGTAAAACTGCCTCGCGGGAAAAAGAAGCGACATGCCCTATCTTCGGGCGCTTCCGCCTCCGACCTCCCATTGACTTCAATGGGAGGCAGGAGAAAGCGTATATCTCGCTGTTTTATGCCCGCGGCGCTCAATGGCCGCGGGCGAAAAACGGCGCGATAATTGCCGCGAAAATCGGCGTGCAGGGAGAGGAATATCTGCCTCAAAGTTCCAAACGGAATTTTGAGGCAGATATTCCTCCCCCAAAATACCCCGTGTGAACATAGCCTAAAAGTACTGTAAAGGATAGCTAGCTAGTGATGTTCTAAAAAAACGAGGAGCAGTCTCCAAACAACTTCTCAGGAAGGGAACCGAGGCTAAACGTTCATAAGACATGCCAGCATTTCACACTAGAACATACTTGTCAACTTTTGAGCAACCCTAATTTTTTTTTTTTTAAGCTGATTTCCTGCAATGTACCTCTAGTAATCATAAGATATTCAGTAGCTCTTCATCGATATTTGCATATTAATATCTTCTATTTAACCACAGGGGACAATGACCATGCAGAACAGTTCAGATGATGAGCTTTTCATCGCTCCTGCTTCTCCTAAGATGATTGACACTGGTGAGTGATAAAACCTTCAAAGCAAAGTTTAGATGATGGATCACTTATCTTTGTACATACTGTTAATAGCGCGGTGCTCAGGGGTTTAAGATGAGTGTTGTATTCAGGGGTTTTTAGTAACGGGAACTGTTTATTTCATTACCTGTCAGTGTGAGAGCCCAATCCTGCTGTTGGCACTGCAATTAGGACTGCGACCTGCTATCAAAGCCAGCTCTTCTGGCATGGGGACTGTCGCTTGGGCGGGAAGGGGTTAAAGATATATAAAGGCTATGTAACTGTTGTCAAAATCCATTCTAACCAAGATTTCTTCAGGCAAGAGATACATTCTAGCAAGCCTGAAAAAAAAAATATATATGCATATACTAGTCCTTCTCAATGAATTAGAATATCATCAAAAAGTTAATTTATTTCAGTAATTCAATTAAAAAAGTGAAACTCATATATAGATTCATTACACACAGAGGGATCTATTTCCAGCATTTTTTTCTTCTAATGTTGATGATTATGGTAACTGTTAATGAAAACCCAAAATTTAGTGTCTCCGAAAATTAGAATATTATATAAGCCCAATTTCAAAAGACGGCTGTGTTGACTCTGGACTTTATATAACACAGTGGACCAACACTGCTGCTCAGTGTCCAAAGTTCTGTTTTCTAATTCATGGAGGACTAGTATATATTCTGAGTCCCTCCCATTGAGAGATGGGTAACATACACAATAACACTTAACACCTTCCCTCCTGAGCCATTTTTTGGATTTTCACTTTAGTTTTTTCCTTCCCACCTTCCAAAAGCGATAATTTTTTTTATTTTTCCGTCTATATAGCCATATCAGGGTTTGCTTTTTACGGGACAAGTTGTAGTTTTTCATGGCACCATTTATTGTACCGCATGATGTACTGGGAAGCTGAAAAATAATTATTTGTGGGGTGAAATGGGCAAAAATCATCGATTGCGCCATTTTTTTGGGGGGGTTTTGTTTTTACGGCTTCCATCAGGCGGTAAAAACTACATATTCACCTTATTCTACAGGTTGATACGATTACGGCGATACCAAATTTATATGTTTTGATAGGTAAAGTTCCCAGTTCGTAATCAACGGACTGGTTCCCGTTATTCCTTCCAGTTAGGGTTATATTATAAAGGTACAGAAAGAGTACATTTATTTGTTTTGTTTTATGTTTTACCACTTTAAAAAAAAAACAAAAAACTATTTACTAAATTTAAAAAAAAAAACTTTTGTGTCGCCATATTTTGATAGCCATAACTTTTTTTTTTTTCATTTTTATCATCAATTTAGAGATGTGAGGGCTTACATTTTGCGGGGCGAGCTGTAGTTTTGACCGATACCATTTTGGGGTATATACGACATTTTGATCACTTTTTATTTCAAACAGCAATTTATATATATATATATATATATATATATAATGTTTTTTTTACGGCATTCACAGAGCGAGTTAAACAACGCTGTGATAATTCGGACTTTTACGGACGCGGCGATACCAGTTGTGTTAACTTTTTTTTTTTTTTAATTAACATTGATTTAGGGTAAAAATGTGAGAAGGGTTTTTTTTTTTAAAGCTTTTAATACTTGTTACCAGCCGACCGTGCCGCGGGGGTATGCAATGACTTGTTTGAGGGGCATTTAAGCGCATTTAAGGTGTTAAACGGGCGGAATCAAAGTGAACTTTGCTTCCGCCTGTTGCAGTGAGGTGTCGGCTGTATAACACAGTCGTCACCCGCTGTGTATGGAGTGAGCTCAGCCCGTGAGCTTGGGCTATACTTCTCCTTAACACTTATCACATACAGTTACGTGATAATGCGTTAAGGGGTTAAAGGCTGTGTACACGTTTGAAAACATTTGAAAATAAATTTCCAGTACATCCCTCATGACAGCACCACAGGAGGTTGCCCTATTGACCTCTGTAGGGACAGGAAGACAGAGCGGTTAAAAGGCCCCTCCCACCACCCACTTGCCAGTGTTCTTCCTGTCCCTACAGGGTCAGGAGCAGAGAGACGTCGCTCCTGTGTTGCTGCAGGAAAAAACTCGGGCAGGGGGCAAGATCGGGGGGTCCGTGCACTCCCCCTTCTCTTCCCCCTAAAGGCTAGGCTAACACCCCTCGAACGAGAGGTCCCTTAGCTCCCACCCTAAGACACCTACCGGAGGAATCCTAGGCAGGGTTCGGGTAGTGTGTGGGGGTTGGGGATTCCCAAGCAGGCTTCGGCCAGGCGGGGACCGGCAGCTCCGTAAGTTTAGACGCTCCGGCAGGGATCCTCGCTGCGCCGCATAGCAAGCCTCAGTCGCCGGCTATTGCGGTGCATTCCAACGAATAGCCGACCGGAAATGACGTCGGGCTACTTCCGGTCCGCGGCCATCTTGGAAGGCGAGAAATTCAAAACGCCCGCATTTAAAGGGACACGCACAGGTATGTAGTTGGAGCTGATAACTCTAACTTGGATTATTTTTGTGGATTGCATTGCCTGTTACCTGTCGCGGTATGGAACTTCCTCGTCCTGACGGAACTCCAGATATGTCCCAGGGTCACGTGAGTCTCACCCTTGGGGTAAGGGTTATGACTCCTTATGTATGCACACCATACTTTACCTACCTTCTGTTTTCTCTAGGATAAAGATTCCTCTCAGAGACAAACTGATAAAAAGAAGGTTAAAAAATGTGCGACTTGTGCAAAAAAATTGCCAGAGTCACATAGGAAACAATTGTGTCAGGATTGTATTGCAAAAATACTAAAAGAGGAACAACCAACGTTCATGTCTGAACTTAGGGCTATGATTCGTGAAGAAGTGAGTCAGTCAGTAGCCTCCCTCGCCCCTCCTCAAGAAACTTCCTCTCACTCCCGGGCAAAAAGACCACGGATGGAAGTGGTTCAAAAATATTGTCCTTCTCAGGGGTCTGACTCTGAGCAGGAGTGCTATTACCTATCGGAGGGTGAGTTAGAAGAAGGAGAGGAACTCTTGCCTTCAACTTCTTCCACTCAAGAGAAAAAAAATTTCTTCTCTTCCGAGATGCCTGATACCTTAATTCAGGCAATACGGGAAACCATGGATATTCCCGAAGAAGACCAACCACATACCATCCAGGATGAGATGTTTGGAGGTCTAACGGAAAAGAAAACAAAGGTTTTTCCGGTAAACGAAAATCTCAAAAGAATGGTGACAACTGAATGGGAAGATTCAGAAAAAAAGCTCTTCGTTTCAAGAGATTTTAAAAACAGACTTCTCTTTGATCCAGAAGACACTAAACCTTAGGATGAGATCCCTAAAGTAGATGTCCCAGTAGCCAGGGTTGCTCAAAAAAACGCAATCCCATTTGAAGATTCCTCACAGTTGAAGGACGCCATGGACCGAAAGGCAGACAGGCTACTGAAAAGAGAGTGGGAATCTTCCTCTGCTTTGATCTCGACTAATATCGCGGCCACATCAGTAGCAAGAGCAATGTTTATATGGTTAAACCAGCTGGAGACCCATTTGATGATGAAGACATCACGACAAGATCTATTAGAATCTCTACCCTTCCTAAAGATGGCAACCGGATTCTTGGTAGACGCCTCAGCGGAATCTATTAGATTTGCTGCCAGGAATGGGGCTCTCTCAAATGCTGCTAGAAGAGCATTATGGCTCAAAATGTGGTCAGGAGATACGAAGTCCAAAAACAAATTATGTTCTATCCCGTTTACAGGGTCTCTGATGTTCGGTCTTCTCCTGGATAACATGCTGGAGAATGCAGCAGATAGAAAAAAGGGGTTTTCTGAAGAGAAACCAAAAAAAACCCCTCAGTTTGGGAGGTTTCGCCAACAGAGGGATCCTACCTTACAGAACTACAGCGGGAAAGGGAAGTCCGGTCGCTGGAGTTACCCCAAAGGAAGAATAATTCATTTCAGCCCTCAAAGCAATGACGCCAAGAGCGTAGGAGGAAGACTCCTACAATTTTATCCCAAATGGTCGAGAATAACCCAGAACCCCTGGGTTCTAAAGATCATAGAAGAAGGGTACAAAATAGAATTTTCCTCCATTCCTCCAGAGAAATTTCTAATAACCCAGTACCAAGCAAAAGATCCTTATCCGGGACGTCCAGAAACTACTCAAATTGAGGGCCATTTCTCCAGTTCCCCACAACGAAAAATGCAAAGGTTACTATTCAAAAATCTTCTTAGTCAAAAAACCAAACGGTTCCTACAGGATAATAATCAACCTGAAGGTCCTAAACAAGTGGGTGAAATATCGAAAATTCAAGATGGAGTCTATCGGATCGACTATTCCTCTAATAAAAGAAGAGGCGTCAATGTGTACGATCAATTTAAAGGATGCGTATTATCACGTTCCTATCCACCCCGCTTACCAGAGATTCCTCAGATTCGCAATTCAGGACGGTCCTTCCATTCTCCACTTCCAGTTTGTCTGCCTCCCTTTCGGCATTTCCTCCGCCCCCAGAATTTTTACAAAAATTATGGCAGAGATCATGGCATTCGTAAGAAGTCGGGTTATAGTAATTATCCCATATCTAGACGACTTCTTGTTGACGGCAGATACTCCGTCTATCTTAGACAGTCATCGGTCACAGGTTCTTTCCCTACTACAGGAATTGGGATGGATAATCAACTTTCAGAAGTCGAGTCTTCCTCCCCAAAAACAGAAGGTCTTCTTAGGAGTACTGCTAGACTCCTCCCTTCAACATTCCTTCCTCCCAAGAGAGAAACAAATACTCCTACTGGCAGAAGTAAGGACATTTTGGGGGAAAGACGCCTGTTCCATAAGGGAATGTATGCGGATGTTGGGAATGATGACGTCTTTCATCCAATCTATTCCATGGAGTCAATTTCACTCCAGACCCTTACAGAATCTGATCTTGTCCCAGTGGGATCGAAAACAGAACTCCCTGAATTCAAGAATTCAAATTTCCGAGACTGTGAAATCATCCCTCCTGTGGTGGCTCTGCACAAACAACATAGACAAGGGAGTCCTCTGGAGAACTTCTCCTTATGTAGTGATTACCACAGATGCCAGCAAACACAGCTGGGGGTCGGTAATCCAAGACAAGCACTTTCAGGGCACATGGCCTGTTCAAATGAAGAGGATGTCCTCAAACTTCAGAGAACTAAAAGCCGTATGGGAGACACTTATAAGAGCTTCACCCATCATAAAAGGGAAGCATATAAGAATTTTATCGGACAACACGACAGCGGTGTCCTTCGCCATCAAGGGGGAACAATACACACTCTTCTTCAGGCCCTCTCTACACAAATTTTCAGTTGGGCAGAAGAAAATGTCCTATCAGTCTCTGCAGTCCACCTAAAAGGCTCAGAAAACCTATCAGCAGATTTCCTGAGTCGGGAAAAAGTAGACCCTGGAGAATGGTCCCTAAACAGGGAAGTCTTTCTGTCCTTAACCCGAAGATGGGGTTATCCACAAATAGACCTGTTTGCCACAAGGAAAAACTCCCAAGTAGAGACATTCTTCTCCCTAAATCTCAGAGACAACCCATTGGGAGTAGATGCATTGTCCCAACCCTGGGACATGGATCTGGCCTATGCCTTTCCTCCGTTTCCTCTAATACCAATGGTATTAAGAAAAATCCAGGAAGATTTGACAAAGCTCATCATTATTCTTCTCTATTGGCCAAAAAGAAGTTGGTTTCCAATCGTAAAATACCTAGCGTTGGAAGACCCTATCATGCTCCCAGACAGGGAGAATCTTCTCTCCCAGGGTCCCTTATTCCTTCAGGGAATAGAAACTCTGAAATTGTCAGCCTGGATCCTGAAAGGCAGATCTTGAGGAACCACGGTCTGTCAGGTGAGGTAATTTCAACTATCTTATCAAGTCATAAAGAAGTTACCTCAAAAAATTTGGAAGAAAATCTGTTCCTGGTATGGAGACCCAGGACCAGACCCCTTTTCTCCCAACATCGCGAAAATCCCAGATTTTTTACAATTGGGATTCAAAAAAGGGCTTAGCCCTAGTACCTTTTAAAAGTGCAGATTTCAGCCTTAGGTAATTTTTTTTAACACTCCCCTGGCTGAACATCTGTGGATCAGAAGATTCACTCAAGCGGTCTCTAAACTGAAACCTTCCCTAAAGAAATCAGTTCCTACCTGGGATTTGAATGTAGTGTTAACGACTCTTTTTGTGAGCCCCCCTTTGAGCAGCTCGACACAATTAGTATGCATTTTTTAACTCTAAAAGCTGCATTCTTAGTCGCTATTCAGCAAGAAGGATTGGAGAAATCCAATCTCTGTCAGTCATAGAACCCTACCTAAAAGTACAAGAAAATAAGATCATTCTAAAGCTGGATCCTTCCTTTATTCCAAAGGTATCTACTGCTTTCCATAGGGAACAAGAAATAATTCTACCTTCCTTTAATCCAGATCCAAAAAACCAACAAGAAGAAAAATTCCATTGCCTGGATGTCATGCGAACAATTCTTCAGTATCTGGATAGAACCTCCTCCTGGAGACGAGATAAAAATCTATTTGTTCTGTTTGGGGGAAAGAATAGAGGAAAGAAAGCCTCAAAAGGCTCTCTAGCGAGATGGGTAAAAACTACCATACAAGAAGCCTACAAGTCCCAAGGACTATGTGCCCCACAAGGCATCAGAGCCCATACAACGAGGGCAGTTTCGGCATCCTGGGCAGAAAGAAAAGCCTCTATGGACCAAATCTGCAGAGCTGCCACTTGGTCAAGCCATCATACGTTTTGCAAACATTATAGGCTCGATGTTCTGTCCGATACGGATTTAAGTTTTGGACGGAAAGTCCTTCAATCCATAGTCCCGCCCTGAGCATTATAATCTGGTATTGCTCCTGTGGTGCTGTCATGAGGGATGTACTGGAAAATAGCAATTAGACCTACCGGTAATTGTATTTCCAGGAATCCATCATGACAGCACCCTTACATTCCCTCCCTTATTGTATTCTGATTTGTGCAATTAACATGTCCGTTATTATCCCTAGAAATAAAATAGGGTTGCATCCATCCTGGTGTAGTAATTGAAAAACACTGGCAAGTGGGTGGTGGGAGGGGCCTTTTAACCTCTCTGTCTTCCTGTCCCTACAGAGGTCAATAGGGCAACCTCCTGTGGTGCTGTCATGATGGATTCCTGGAATTACAATTACCGGTAGGTCTTCTTCCTATTTTCTTTTTTAACCCGTTAGTGACCGTCCCATACTGTTTTTATGGCGGCCACTAACGGGCCTTATTCCGATGCAATAGACTTTTTACGGCGCTGCATCTGAATAAGAAAACAGAGCAGGTAGCTGTCAAATTTCCCTGCTCTCAGCTGCCAGAGGTAGCTGGGGGCGTGCCTGCTCTAACGGGCGAGATCGATATTAGTATCCATCTCACACGTTTAACCCCTCAGATGCGGTACTGAATAGCGAGCGCTGCATCTGAGTTGTTTTGGAGAGAGGATGGGAGCTCCTCTCATCCCACTGACACCCGGCGATAAGATCGCTGAGTCTCTGTGTCTCCGATGGCAGCCAGGGGCCTAATAAAGGCTCCTAGGTCTGCCTGTAGTGAATGCCTCTGGCATGACCTAGCATATGCCTGTCCGTTTTACATGGACAGGCATAATACACTGCAATACAGAAGTATTGCAGAGTCTATTATAAATTCGATTGGATAATCGCACAGTGAAGTCCCCTAGTGGGACTAGTAAAAAAGTTAAAAAAAAGTGAAGAAAAAAAAAAAGTGAAAACAAAAAATGAAAAACCTACTTTTCCCCCTTATAAACTGCTTTATTATTTAAAAAAACAAAATAAGGTAAAAAAAATTACACACATTTGGTATCGCTGCGTCCGTAACGACCCCATCTATAAGCGTATTACATCATTTAACCCGCACTGTGAACGTTTTAAAAAATAAAATAAAAAAACCATGCAAAAATTGCTGTTTTTCTTTGAATCCAGCCTTAAAAAAAAAATGTGATAAGTGTTCAAAAAGTCGCATCTACTCTAAAATGGTACAGATAAAAACTACAAGTCGTCCCGCAAAAAAAAAGCCCTTATACAATTACTTCGGCGAAAAAATGAAAAAGTTATGGCTCTTCAAATATGGAGACACAAAAACAAATAATTGTGAAAAAAAAAGTGTTTTCACTGTGTAAAAATAGTAAAACATACAAAAACTATACAAACTTGGTATCGTTGCAATTGCAACAACCCACTGAATAAAGTCATTGTGTTATTTATACTACAAGGTAAACGGCGTAAGTTTAGGACGCAAAAAAGTGTGGTGAAATTGCAGATTTTTTTCTAATCCCCCCCCCCCCCCCCAAAAGTTAATAAAAGTTAATCAATAAATTACAACTTGTCCCGCAAAAAACAAGACCTTATACAGCTATATTGACGCAAAAATAAAAAAGTTATAGCACTTTGAATGAGATGATGGAAAAACGTAAAAAATGGCTTGGTCATTAAGGTCTAAAATAGGCTGGTCATTAAGGGGTTAAATAAAACTGTTTATTAGTGTGTTTGGTGCAACTTTCTAATTACTTTTTATTCAAAATAATTTTTACTTTTTGAGATGCATCTGCTTTGTTTTCTGTATACAGAGCAGCTGTATCTTGCGCTGATACCCTGTATCCGTCAGGTCAGCAGCACTGACGGCTTCAGTGTCAGCGAGTCCTGCATGTCTCTGACATGCAGGATCTACTTGTTATGGATCGCATCTAAATGAGAATTCCTGTACTGTTGAATGTGCTGAGGTAAAATTGGCCAATGTTTCTAATAAAATGATGAATTTGAGCATAATGGGATGGTAGGTATTTATAAAATAAAAAAGCAGGTTGGTAGAGATATTGAAGGAGATGATGTCCAGCACTCGGTCTGTTAAAATCCAATCTTTAATTCATAAGTTTAAAACCAAAGTAAAAACATTCCCGGGAAGAGTGCTTATGCGTTTCAAACCGTTAAGGTTCTTAGTCATAGCTGTGACATATGTTGATGACTCTGTTGTTCTGCCCAGATTGTCTGTATGCGGATGGTGGCATCTGCCTACCCACCGGTTTGGTCTGGAACTGGATTCCATTGACGTTTCTAGTTGCCTGAAAAAACAGGGGCATCTCCAGTTGGATCCTAGTTTTCTGCCAGAGCTGCTTTGTTGGTAATGAGAGTAACATCTGAGGTTGGATCATGACCCCTATATACCCTCTAAAATGAATAGTCCTCTATATCTCTGGGAAATGTTTCCATCTTTTTTCTTAGTCTTCTCGCGGTATTCTGTCAAAATACACGTAGTTTTTTTTTTTTTCTTTTAATGATGTTCACTTTTCGCTTGGCAGAAAAGATATGAGTTGTAATTCGATAGGTGAAACCTTGTTCTTTTTGTTTCCTTAACAGATTATTGTAGATGGTCGATTAACACAATTAGGTTAACCCCTTAATGACCAGGAGTTGTATATTTTGATTGCACCATTTGTGGATGCACGTAGTATGTTGATGATAAGCTTTTATTACTTTTTTTTTTTTTTTTTGAATGGGAAAAGAAACCGATATTCCAACATTCTTTCACGTTTTATATTACGCCGTTCACCATGTGGCATTAATAACATGTTACCTTTTTTTATATGGGTCGGTACGATTGCGGCGATACGGAATATGTATAGGTTTTCTATGTTTTTACTACATTTGCACAAAAAAAAACGTAAAAAACAAAAAATAAGAATTTGTTTTTGCAAAGCCGCATTTCAAGAGTCGTAGCTTTTGTATTTTTCCATCGATGTGGACATCTGTTGGCTTGTTTTTTCGGGACAAGGGGTAGTTTTCATTGGTACTATTTTGGGATACATGGGACTTATTTATTAACTTTTGATTTTTTTGGCGAAGTAATTCAGCGTTTTTTGCAATTTTTGTTATTTATATGCAGTTTACCCCGCCGTTAAATCAATGTGTTAACTTCATTGTTCGAGTCGTTACGATTGCGGCGATACCATGTGTAATTTTTTTATTTATTTTTTTACAATTTACAATGCGATCTGATCACAGATATAATGCTTTGGCTTACTTGGTATACCAAAGCATTATTGCCAGTGTAAAACTGACAGGCAATCTATTAGGCCATGCCTCTGGCAGTTACTGAAGGTAGACCTGGGGGCCTTTATTAGGCCCCAGCTGCCATGGAAATCCATCGGTGCCCCGCGATCACGTTGTGGGTGTACCTATGGGGTGACAGAGGGATCTCCCTCAGTCAAATACCTTAAATGCCGCGGTCACTATTAATAGCGGCATCTAAGGGGTTCAACTGCTGGAAACGGAAAGCTCATCAATTCCGGCAGTTGCGGCTGTGTATAACATCCTGGCTGATTCAAGCGACGGATATATCCGTCATGATGCGGGAACTAGCGCCCGTTTGTGAGGGATATATCCATTGCTAGTCGTTAATGGGTTTAATTAAACATTTGTTAAAAATGTTGTCAAAGTGTTTACAATAAGATTCATCTTCTTTGAAAAAAGTAAGGGTCCTTTTACACGGCACGTGTGAGCGAGCGTCGATCACCGAGACAGCCCGTTGATCGGCGCTCGTTTGCTACTTTCACTCGAAGCAATGATTTCTTATGTATGGTGACGAGTGTTCATTACTCCGATCGTTCGTCCCCATACATTTTCATCATGTTGGCAGCACGTTTCCCTGACTACACAGGGAGATGTGCTGTTCACAATGATGATTTTTAATGCTGCATAAAAGGAGCATAAAAGGAGCGTGTTTGCTCTTCATTGTCTGATCGTTGCCCTGATTACATTGTTTTCCCGATCATTGGCTCGTGTAATAGGGCCTTAACTTGTAATGTAGCCCTTGTGGTATTCAGTTGCCATGATAGTATTCCACCAAAGTAATACAGTGAAGCTCCAGTGGTTTCAGCGTCCTATATGCCTGTTCAAAATAACGTGTCCTTAATCTATTTTAGTGAGTAAATCACTTGTGCAGCTTTCAGGACACTGGTTTTCCCAATTGAAAGGAAATGAAGAAACAATTGAATAACCTCATGTAAAATCTGTTATTGCTATGACTGTCTATACATGTGGTACCGCACTGCAGGCTGCCATAAAACCACTTTCATGAACGTTTTCTGGAACCGCTTCACATGGGTTTTTCTGATGTGGTAGTGTTTCAGCAGAAAGCACATGGAAACATTCCCTTAGGCCTCATTCACACTGTATTATTTTGGTCAGTATAAGGCCCTGTTCAATTCCTTTAGGAATTTGGAGGCAGATTTTTAACTGCCTGCACTTTTTTTCGCCGTGTTTTTCCCCCGCTGCCATTAAAGCTAATGCAAGGACCGTGGGCAAAAAAATGCATTGAAAAGCGCTGCAGGTTTGTTCGGTCGATTTTTGGTGCTGATTCTAACGCAGTTTCTGTGTCAAAATCGGCGCCCAAAAACTCTATGAACTGAGCCTAAGTAAGGCTGCTTTCATACAGCAGTATTTTGCCTTAGTATTGAAGAGCCAAAGTCAGGAGTGGAACCTACACAGAGAAAAAGTATAATGGACAGATTTGCACCTCTGCTGTGTTTTGGACCCACTCCTGATTTTGGCTTACAAATACTGACACAAAATACTGACCAATATACTGCCATGTGAAAAAGGCCTTAGGCCTCACTCAGACGAGCGTATTTGATACATAAGTGAAGTGGAGTACTATACGGACCACAAATAATCCACTTTTTGTCCGTATGTACATGTGTGTTTTAATATCCGTACGTGTGTGTTCATCCGTATTTGGTTCTGTATTTACGGATGTATTTATTCAGTATTCACATACGCTTATTACTTCCTGGTTTCTAAAACTCCTCCCTGACATTATTTTTCAAAGAAATAAGGCGGAAAAACAAAAAATACGTGGTAAAACCAATAAAGTCATATATTTTACACACATCCCATTAACTTCTGTTGGTTTAAAGTTCCGTAATACGCAATGCGATAGGGCATGTTGTGATTTTGAAAATGTCGTCACGTATGGAAAAGCAAACGTATGCCAAAATTCTTATCGCCATTTTTCGACAACGTAGTATGGATCTTTCACATGCGTATTTTGATAGTATTTAGTAATACCATCATCTGAATGAGGCCATCTCTCTGTAAATTAATCTTACCTGCAGTGCGGTTTGCTAGATTGGAAATGCCATGTTGATTCAGACCATTTTTGTGCTTCCAGGATATGCCGTAAATGTCTGATAAGCGCGGGTCCCGTTGAAATGTTGTAAATGTTTGTTGGGAATACCCATTATATAGAAGCAATACTGGCACGCTGCTTATGATGTTTGTTTGAAACTTACTTTTCGGTACCTTAGGTGGTCGGGAGGATGACGATGAGCATGTCAAGGTGACGCATACCACCAGGAGTAACAGTGTGCTGGACCTTGAAGCTGGCTATGTATCGGATGTGAGTAGCTCATCTGTCCAGCGTGATAGTAAAACGAATGCCGAGCCTCCAGACTTAAACACAGAAGAAAATATTTACTTCTTAGATGCTTCCACAGAAGGGAACATTGGTCGCTTTTTGAATGTGAGTAGAGAAAGTCCTAAAATGTAAAAATAAAATTATAATTGTAAATGACTGTTTTTCTACAGCTTTCAAGTAGTTGACTCCTAGCTAACTTTAGACCACTGGGAGCTGTAATGGGGACTATACTAGGCTCTGTTCACATCTATGTTGTAGTTGCCATTTACAATGGAAAGCACGATGGTTCTGCCATATCACGAATAACACTGGCACCGGCAGACCTCATTGACTTTTATAATAAAATCTGTCAGGTTCCATCGTGGTGTCCGTCAGATTTGATTGAAATAATATATTGCTGCATGCAGCCTAGGTTGTCACACAGATTATTGCAGTGAATCAAGTGAATGGGGCTGAGCTGCAATACCGAACACAGTCCATAGACGAGAGTGGTGCTGTTTCTGGAAAAAAAAGCAGAGCCTTGTTTTTCTAATCCTGGATAACCCTTAAAACGAAAGCTTTTCATACACCCTAGATCTGCCGACAATCTAATGTGTATAAGGGTAGCCTGACATTTCCCATATGGCAGCTGTCCGGAGGAAAGAAGCATTAGAGATGTTGGATTTGCCAGACACCACCCCTCTCCCCATTTAAAATAAACATGCTTGCTCAGCCGAGCCGAGAGTGCGTGTTCATGGGGAGAGCGGAAATATGGCTGATGGCCGAACAAGAGCGTGGCCACCAGCTGTATAAAAGTTAGGGCTCTGTCGTGTTTATTTTTGTTTTTTTTTATACTGGGCTCCAAATCTCCCGTTTCCCTTCACACATCCATAGTGTCACATAATACAATTCTGTCTTGCAGCCAGGGGGAACTCCGTTCATAGGGATTTTTACATCGATCAGTGAACTCCATAATAAATTCATAAGCAGTGAGCTCCCCCTGTCTGCTGGCAGACACAATTACAGCCTTTTAAATGTTTTTTTGTTTCTTTCTGCTCTGAAGGAGGTTTCTGGAGTACTAGGAAACCTCCCCTGGATATGTCACTGCCCTTTACAGTGCAAAAGGATGGCGGCTGCCTAAAGCTGGGCTATTACACAGATATTCTGGAGAATGGAAAGAAACAGGACTGGCTTTTATTACGATAATTCACCTAAACTGGGAAAATCTGTACTGTATCAAAATGAACATACTACAGGTGTAAATTTGTTGTAAAAACACAGTAAGGATTTTGTCATTGGTTGATAATAAGGTCTACAAAGAATACAATATCTTTCAACAGGAATTTCTAAATGTTTCCTTCCTTTCTCCCTGTACTTTACAGCACAGCTGTTCTCCAAACCTTTTTGTGCAGCATGTGTTTGTGGAAACGCACTACAAAAAATTTCCATGGGTGGCATTTTTTACAAAAAGGTTAGTACCCTCATTTATCAGGGTAGTCATGAGAATTATGGACATTTATAGAAAAAAGTTAAAGGGGGATTCTGACAAATACATTTTTACAGATGCTGAAACAGCAGCTCTATATGGAAATTAAAGAGGTTGCCCCATTTCACCTGTAACAAAAAATACCATAAATCTACAATATATTAAAAATGTATAGTGCGAACAGCCATAAATTTGGTAATCCCCCGAATTCTACGGCTTCTCGTTTGGCACTTTCCTCTTTGATGTGAGCACTACAGAGTCCGGAGCCCACATCACTGCAGTAGCGCAGCAATGTGTTATCATAACACTGCTTTGCTTCAATGCGCATTTCCGATGGTTCAATCCAGTCTGAATAGGGGGAAGTTACAATTTACAGTCAAGAGAAGGTCTCGGCTGCGTTTGGAAAAGCACAGGGGCTCTAAGGATAGACGAATGGGATGTTTCCTTTGTAACTGCGCATGTCCGAGAGCCATCCTATTCATCTCTGTGGGGACGATCTGGGGTGACCGGGCAGGGAGCTTCGAGCATGCGCAACCAGTGCACTCTCCTGAGAACCCGGCCATAGGATGAGTGAGCACGGCCACCTCAACAATGCACCAGCGGTGGCCGTTCACAAGGAGAGCGTTCTATAAACTATTTATGGGCATCAGGAAATTTGATTGGATAAAAATTAGAAATAAAGCAAGGTATTTGCAAAAATGTTTATTGTGCCAATATCTATAGAAATGACATCAATCAGTTATGTTGGAATACTCCTGCAATTGAATGAAGCTAATAGCATAGAGCACTCACATTTTTAATTCTACGAACTTGTATTTACACACGGAGGTGCATATGCTAAGGGGTTTTTTTAAGTGGATCACTAGAGGTTAACTTTAATTCCATTTATAAATGTGTTTCTCCAATGTACACTGATGTAATGACTAGTGAACTTCATACAGTTGTTCGTTACTAAGGGTTTTTGGAAATGTATAAAATTGATTTAGAGTGTGTCCTTTTTTTTTTTTTTTTTTCAGCTTCATAAAAGCCGGGACTGAGTTGACTTGGAAATACAACTATGATATTGGAAGTGTCCCAGAAAAAGAGATTTCTTGTTTATGTGGACATAAGACTTGCAAAAATATGATTATATAGAATGTTCTTAAAGGGAGCCTGCCAGTGCATTTGTAGCCACTAATGCACCAGCAGACCGTTGTGTAGCTGGGGTTTTGGGTTCCAAACTTGCCCACGTCAAAAAACGGACGTTTAGGGAATAGTATAGTAAACTACAAATTGCGGAGATTTATGGCTTCACGTGCGCATTCGCCCGATGTTGCTGGACTTCTTACCCGGACTCGTTTCCGTAAGTTCTAATTTACTTCACTAACTATTCCCGAACCTCTTATTTTTTAGGTAAGCAGGTTTCAAACACTAAACCCCAGATGCATAACAGCATGTTTGTGGTTTAGATTCCCTTTAAAGGTGTTTTCCCATAATCTATATTCGTGATAAATATGGATTATGGGAAAACCCCTTTAAATGGGATCTCAAAATAGTAGGAATTAGATATCCAATCTAATTATAAATTTTAGTTTTGAGGACCATATGAAATGTTGCTGTTCTTTTTTTAAGATACATATGAATTTATTTCGCTTATTTATTTCTGTCAAGACTGTACATTCTCCGGTTGTTGTTGTTTTTTTGGTAGACTTTTCATGTCTGATCTCTTTTAAAAAAAAAACAAATCCTTTCATTATACACCAGGGCAGACAGTTCACATGCCAAAACAGAATCTCAGGAGGCAGGAGCGGATTGAGACGGTTTTGGGCTGCTATACATTAAAGTGTAACTAAACATTTGACAACCCCACCAATCACTAAAATGAAGTGGCAGAAGCTTGTGTGAGCGCTCAGTTGCTTCATTTCTGTTCGGCTTTTTCCGGAAATCAATGTATCGGAGTACCGGCTCATAGACTTTGTATTGAGTACTTACTATGATACATTCATTTCCAGAAAAAGCCGAACAGACAGGAAGCGGCTGAGCACTCACACGCTCGCTACAAAAACTCACCATTTATAGTGTCCCAGGCAAAAATAATGTTCCCTTTTGGTACTCCACACACAGTAATAGTACCCCCTTCTGTGATTCACACAGCAATAGTGCCCCCACACAGTTATAGTGCTCCCCTTGTACTCCCTACACAGTAATGCCTTCCTATGCGCTTCCACACTAGTAATTTCCCCTATTTTGTCCCAATACAGTAGTTAGGTCAGCTTTGTGCTCCCATATAATGTCTGTCTTCTTGTCTTCCCCTATATAGTAGTTAGGTCCCCATTTGGCCCCCATATAGTAGTTTGGTCCATTTTTGGCCCCCATATATTAGTTATGTCATCTTTGGGCCCCCATATAGTAGTTAGGTACCCCTTTGGGCCCCCATGTAGTAAGGTCCCCTTGTAGTGGTTAGGTCACGCTTGGCCCCCTATAGTAGTTAGCTCACTCTTTGGCCCCATGTATCAGTTAGGTCCCCGTATGGAAGTTATTTCCCCCTTTGTGCCCCCACATAGTGGTTAGGCCCCCTTTAGTCCCCATATAGTAGTTAGGTCCCCTTTGTGCCCCTATATAGTAATTAGTCCCCGATTGTGCCCCCATATAGTAGTCAGGCCCCCTTTTGCACCCCTACATTCTAGTTAGGCTAATTTTGCCCCCATATAATAGCTAGGTTCCCATGTGCGCCATAAAAAAACCAAAAAAAAAACACTCCCCTAACCTCATTCCCACAACGAGCGTATGGGTCATCTGCCTGCTTCTGCTGTGTGAAATAAGCCGTGTGGACATACCCTTGTGGCTTTTAGAGTATGTTCACACGGCAGCGTCCAATAAGGTGCTCGTACTCGCGTTTTTCGCGGCGTCAATTACGGACGTAATTGGAGCTGTTTTTCAATGGAGTCAATGAAAAACGGCTCCAATTACGTCTCAAGAAGTGACATGCACTTCTTTGACGCGGGCGTCTTTTTATGCGCTGTCTTTTGACAGCGGCGCGTAAAAAAAAAAGCCTGTGTGCACAGAACATCGTAACCCCATTGATTTGAATGGGCAGATGTTTGGAGCCGTATTTTCGGACGTAATTCGAGGCGTAAAACGCCTGAATTACGTTCGTAAATAGGGCGTGTGAGCATACCCTTAATCTTGACCAATAAAGGATTGGCATATTATTCATCTCATTGAGTGCTGGATATCCTACTTTTGATCATTGCTAAGCCTCCGTGTGTCCCAGCTGCTTTCCATGCACTTTTACCTACACTTGGGTGAGCTGACTATTGCATATGTTTTGGATCTCTGGTGGTTTATGGCAGTAAAGGGATTAATATATCATATTTGTACAACTGTCTCGGTGAACCTGTACATTAGCACTCCACCCGTGGACTAGGGGCTCAGGGAGTTCTTGAATAGGCAGTTTTGAAGCTGCACAGCTGGTGCTGACTATGGAGTGGAATGCTTTTCCCATCCGAGTTTTTGTAGCGTGAGTTATGAATGACGGCTTTGCAAACCTCATGAAATTTGCGCACAGTTTGCATAAGACTTTTTTTTTTTTTTTAAAGCCACGTTCTTATTCAGATTTGTGAATGAAAATGTAATGAAAGTAACATGTATATTGACGAATTCTAAAATTGTATCTGCTGTTCTAGAAAAAGCCCCAGGCTAACTCCAGTGTGTGCTCTTTGCATGCAAGTTGCACACAAATCTTGCGATGGTTGATATTGAAGCCGTCACACACAAGTCAAATGGGAGCTACAAAAAGTCAGTGTGTATCCCCAGTCTTAAAAAAACAAACAAAAAAAACTCTCTTGGCAAAACTTTATACATTGTGTTCTGTCTATCCCAGGGCCTGAAGGAGCTGAGCAGCATTCAAACAACATCAACAATAGAATCCCTGTATCATGACCTGCACCAGGCAGAACACTGTGCTTCATTTTTGCACAGACTGTTCCTTTGTGGCTTTGCCGCAGGGGACTACAGTAATGGACGTGTAGATCTGCATGCTTTAAGGCTTCCCCTCCGATGGCGTTCATGTATGTGATTAATGCGTTACGGGGTTAAACTGAATTTACAAGTACCGAGGGAACCAAAAGTACACTCCTCATGCCTTCTTCAATAACCTTATTTACAATAAATGTTTACCCCAAAATGAGGTATCATAATTTTTTGAGTGTGCACCCTAATAAAATGTGGTACATATGGTTATCACTGTGAGCTGGGTTCTCTCACCAGAATGTAAATTTATTTCTAAGTTCAAAACGTGTATGTATTTATGTCTGCCTGTCTGCACTTACGGTTACGGGTTTGAATCTGAACAAAAGGGTACTCCGTTTCCTTCCCACACTTCAAAAACATACTGATAGGTTAAAGGGGTTTTACGGGACATTTAAAAGACAGGCGGCACGCAGGGGATTTCGCTGTTCTATGCTGGTCTTTCTAACTTTTATAGGAATTAATGACATGCCGTTCCATCCATGTGACCGCTGCAACCAATCACTGTTCCCCTAACGGTGATGCTGGCAAGAATGGCGTGTCACAGCTGAGACCAGTAATTGGCTGCAGTGGTTACAAGCATGGAACGGCATCTCATCACTACAGAACAGGTAAACCGGCTGGCAGAGACCACCTGAGCATCGGCACTGGAGTGGCGGGGGATTTACCTGGGGAGTATGATTTACGTTGGTATTTTAGTGTAGCTATTTTGTGACTTAGGCCTCATTTTCACGCGTGTCGTACGCACCTTGATTACTCTATGGGGCAGTGCAGACGATGCGTGAATTTTGCGCAGCGTGAGTGCGTTGCGTAAAACTCACGACATGTTCTATAATCATGCGTTTTTCACGCATCACGCACCCATTGAAGTCAATGGGTGCGTGAAAACAACACATGACACACGGACGCTCCTGCGTTGCATGCGCGAAAATCACGCAAGAGCTGTTATGTCCATGCAAAAGAGTCTATAAAGCTAGACAAAGCAAACCCAAACCAGGAAGTGTCTGCGTTTCCATTGCGAGGGGGCAAGCCTAGTCAGTGTCTGGAGACTGTGTCAAGCTTGCTTGCTGTGTGTGAGATAATCTACTGCCATGCCGCGGGGGATGGACGTCGAGCGCCTCATCCTCTTTGTCCAGGACCATCCTGCAATCTGGGACACGCGCTCAGAGGAGTACCACAACAGGACAGTCAAGGAGGACGCCTGGGAGGTGGTCGCCCAAAACCTTTTTGAGCAGGAGTGGGAGAGTGGCCGAACCCGGGACCGCACTCGGTTGGGTGAATACCACGCATTTTCTGTCAATGCCTGTCATCCCTATAGAAGACCTGGGGCCCTGTATGTGTATTCCGCGCATTAACACGTGAAACTTTGGTGGAGCAGGCGCATCACTGTGTCCCACGTCATTGGCACTGCAGGGCCCTTCATTTAGAAGTGAGAGGTGATAGTTCTGATGTCGTGTTATGTGTTTGTTAAATCCAACAGTCCAAGATATCAAAACACGGTGGCGGAGCTGCCGTGATCAATTTCGCCGAGAGATGGGTGAAAGGGGACGCAGCGGGGATGGCACATCTCGGAAACGCCCCTATATCTACACCAAGCAACTGATGTTCTTGAAGGACATCATGGAGATGCGCACGTAAGAGTTTATGCCTTTGCATGTGTCTAATGTGTGTTTGGCCATGTCCTGTTTGCCAACGTGTTGGTGTGGGCATTGTTCAATCTGCTATTCTGACGTTTTTTTCTCCTTGTAGAACCACCGACAATTTGGAGGACACCGCAGAGGAGACTGACGTCGCCGAGTCTCAGCAAGAACCTCCTGCACCCAATGTCCTGCCGCCCAGCCCAGAGCCGACACCCCAGGAGCCCGCACCTGGCCAGTCTGCAGGGGCCGTCGCCTCTCCAGCAGAGGAGCGCCCCGTGCGTGCCCGCACTCGCCGTGTCCGTGCTCCACAGCCCGCCACAGCTGCCCAGGTAGATACTCGTGTCCTCGAGTACCTAAGGCGAGCCGCTGAAGAGGACGGGAATGACGCGTTTGGGCGCAGCATAGTTCCCTTCCTACAGCTGGTGCCCATGGACCGTATGGGGCGTCTGCAGGCGTCGATAGTCACATTGATCGACGCTTCCAGACCGCCCCACAATCCGAACATCTGCTTCACGGCCATCGAACAATGGCGCAGTACAGCCATGCCGGCCACCACGCCCCAGGTGCCTGGGCCATTCCACCCTGTCCCCCATATGGCACGGCCGCATCCATACATGCGCCCTATGCCTCCCCAGTTCCCTGGGCCAACATTCCACCCCCAACATCAGCACCACTATGCTGGCGAGGAACAAGCTACCCAGCTGCAGGTCCAGCATAGTGGTGCTGAAATGCAGGCGTATGCCTCCCCGGGCCAACAATACCAACACCTATGAGTGTGTTGGTGCGAAGATTTTAGGACGCCACAGTTGTGTTTGGTGCAGGCCTGCCAACGTTTCTTTCATTCTCCTTTGTTTAATGTGAATTAATATACACCATGTCGGTGTTTTTCTTTTGATGGCCAAAGTTAGAGTTGTGGCCAAACACAGCATTAAAAAAAATTATTGTTAATGGTTTGATTTCGTGTTATTATTCATTGATACCACACAACACAAGGTTTGCCACACATTTCCTTTGCCTACACTCTCACACACTTCTGCCCTTTTGGTCCAATGCATACACACGTGATATGAGGTTTTATTTAATCTCTCGGGGTTTGACATGGATTGCAAGCGGTGGCAACGTTTAGGAGCTGCCATGGGCCCCGAAGCAAACTAAGTACACTTGCAATTGGACTTTCCGAACTTTAGGCCGCACCACATGCTATCTCCGGAAAGTAAGTCGGCAACTGTCTAAAGTCCTGCTCAAACCCCGACAGATGTAAGCTCGCAACCCGTGTCAAGGGTCCTCATGTTTTGCGAGTCCCTAACTAAACACCAACCCCAAAAAAACACAAAATAAATGGTCACATGTGACGTGTGTAGTGAAGCCGCCAAACAACAGACACCCCTTCAAAGGTCATCACCCCCCCACGGTGCCGGTCCAGATGGGCACTCAAAATATGCCGCCAAAGTATCCCGCACTCGAAGGCCGGAAGAGACAGATCGGCCGAGAGGAATCACCGGGCCAATGTCACTGGTGCCTGCATGTGTTAGGATATATTCGGCATCAAAGGTAGCATCATTAATGCAGCAGAAGTTATGCAGAACTACACATGCTTGTATAACACGTGTGACATTCTGCATGGACAATTGCATTGTTGTCAGAAAGACACGCCACCTGTTCGACATAATGCCAAAGGCACATTCCACACATCGCCGAGCTCGGCCAAGGCGGAGATTGAACATGCGCCGACGGTCATCCAAGCCCCTTCTTGCAAAGGGGCGCATGACTTGTCTTGTGAGTGCAAACCCCTCATCCGCCACGATTACATACGGGATTGGGGGGCCGCTGGAGCCCGGGAGGATGGAAGGTTCCGGCACCGCCAGACGATTATTCACGAGTCGCTTCCCCATTCTTAATGAACGGAATATGCGTGCATCTGCCGAGCTTCCATACAAGCCAATGTCAACAATAGTGAAACAATAATTAGTGTCCGCCAAGGCTAACAATACCATAGAAAAATACTGCTTGTAGTTATAGTATTGCGAGCCACTGCGTGGGGGCTTTCTCACACGAATGTGTTTGCCGTCTAGGGCACCAATGCAATTTGGAAATTCACTTGCTCTAAGAAATCCCTCAGAAATACTTAGCCACTGTTCTGTCGTGGGCTGAGGCATGACCGTGGTCTTTAACCTCTGCCACAACACGACACAGGTGGATGTGACAATGAACGAAATGGTGGTCACTCCCAAAAGAAATTCAAAATGTAACGAATGATAACTATTGCCTGTGGCCAGAAATCTAGAAAACAACGAGAAAGAAAAACAAAGGCAGAACACATGTTAGAGGGGGCTGTTGAAGCAGACAGTGTCATGGACTAAGTAATAGCAGCTGCACACATACCTCAAGGTCACAAGCAGCCGTTCCTCGGCCGAAATGCAGCGTCTCATGTTGGTATTCTGGTAGGTGAGACCAGAGCGAGTTTGCTCAAGCAGAAGGTCAAATGTGGCCACAGACATGCGGCAGAAGGCTCGAAATTTTTCAGGATGCCGGCGTAAGTCCTCATACAGGGTATGGAAATGGCCTTTTATCGTACGTTGGGCCACAAGTGGATGAACCCAAATGCGACTTCTTACAGGCGTCTGGTGCTGCAGCATGTGTCGGCGCTCGCCAAACCGACGTGAGATCATCCAGACAAGAAGCACACGCGCCAGCGATGGCGAAGGCATAATTGTGTCGTGTCAAGGCGATTACAACGTGAAGGGAGAAACACACACTGTGGTTTCTGCAGAGGCGGAAATAAGGTTCTAAACAGGCTTCTCCCAGCAAGCAGGGGTTGGGCCATCTGGCCTATTTGTAGGCTGGCGTCCCAGTAATCCCCTCTGCGTTTTTTACGCGCGCTGCAAACACTAGTCGTGCGCGCGTTTTAAACGCAACAACGCTGCGTATACGCAGTGCATACGCAATACCAACGCGCCCAAAATGCAGCGTTTTTTGCGCGCGCAAAACGCACACGCTCGTGTAAATCAGGCCTAAAGGAGACAGCGATTTATTATTTATTTATACTTCATCACTGCGTTCCGAGTGCCATAACTGTTTTAATTTTGCTTATCTTTTGCGGGACCACTTGTATTTTTCAATGGCATGATTTTTGGGTGCATATAATGTATTGTATAGGCTAGGTTCACACCATGTTTTTGCATCCAGTGTAAAGGTACTGATTTTTTTCAAGATTAGGGAAAAAGGTACCTTTAAAACAGGATGCCTATCCTGTTGCCATTTTATTTGTTGTGCAAAACACAGGATCCATCTGGATCCTGTTCTTAACCCCTTAAGGCGTTACTCCTTTTTAGTGGGTCGTTCCCGCAAATGGGCGTACAGTAACGCCCTGAGGATGAAGTGGGCACAGGAGCTGTGCACGCTTCATCCTTAGCGGGTGTCGGCTGTAATATACAGCTAACATCCCGCTGTAACGACGGCGATCACGGTTCTCTCCGATCTCCGCCGTTTAACCCCTCAAATGCCACTGTCCATAGCGACAGTGGCATTTAAGTGATTGGCACAGAGGGAGGGGGCTCCATCTGTACACCTTTGGCCCCTTGTGAAAAATCGCAGGGTGCTGATGGTTGAAATGGCTTCCCGGTTGCCAGGTACGGGAGAATATTAGGTCCTACCCGAGGCAGAACGTAATAGGCTCAACTATCCCTGTGAATAAGGCCTAACGGTCATTTTACAACGGACATGTCCGTTTTGCGCACGTAAAAAACGCTTCGTTTTGCGCGCGCAAAAGGTCTGTGTCATCAGCATATGGTGCGCGGCTGCGTGATTTTCGCTCAGCCGGCATCATAATGACACTCTGATTTTTGTTTACAAACAGAAAAGCATGTGGTGCTTTGCTGTTTTCATTCATTTAGTTTACTACTGTTGCGCGAATCACACGCGGCACCCGGACGTGCTTCTGTGTGCCGAGCGCGATTTGCACGCACCCATTGACTTCAATGGGTGCATGCTGCGCAAAACATGGGCAAATATAGGACATGTCATGAGTTTCTCGCAGCGCACATACGCTGCGTGAAATTCACTGACAGTCTGAACGGCCCCATTCATTAACAGGTCCGTGCGACGCACATGAAAATCACGCGCGTAGCACGGACGTATAACACGTCCGTGTGAATAAGGCCTTACAATACAATACACTGCACTACACAAGTACATACAGAAGTAGTGCAGTGTATTGTACAGGGGATCAGAAGATCAGATCTTCCAGTCCCCTAGTGTAAAATAAAAAGTTTTCGATAAATACGTTTTAAGTAATAAAAACAATAATGGCCTTGTTTCCCTGATCAAGCCCTTTATAATTAGAAAAAAAGACAAAAACTACACATAATAGGTATCGCGGCGTGACCTATAAAAAATATCATTATTTATCCCGCACGAACACAGTAAAAAAAAATACAATCAAAAACAATCGCAGAATTTGCTTTTTTGGTCACGTTGTTTCCAAAAAAATTGTATAAAAAGTGATCAAAAAGTCGCACATACCCAAACATGGTACCAATAAAAACGAGTGTGTCACGCAAAAAACAAGCCCTAACACCGCTCCGTCAACAAAAAAATAAGAGTTATGGCTCTCAGGATATGGTGACACTAAAACATTTTATTTAGAAAAGTATTTTTATTGTGTAAAAGTAGTAAAACATAAAAACTATATAAATTTGGGATTGCCATAATCGTATCGAACCGCAGAATAAAGTAAACATGTTGTTTATGCTGCACAGAGAACGCCTTAAAAATTGTTAAAAAAAAAAACAGCAAGAGAATTTGTTTTTTGGTCTCCCGACCTCCCAAAAAATGTAATAAAAACTGATCAAATTATCACATGTACCCCAAAATTATACTAATAAAAACTACAGCTCGTGCCATGAAAATCAAGCACTCACACAGCTCGTCAACGGAAAAATAAAAAGTTATGACTGTCGGAACCCAATAATGCAAAACGACGGCCCAGACTAATTTATATGTGCAGCAGTTCTTCACCTAAAACCCCACGTCATCATTTGCTAGCCCCCACTGGTAGACCCTGTAAATGCAGCGGAAGCTATGAAATTTTGAGGTCTGTGCTACATATGGGGCAAGTGAAGTCAAAGATTAGGCAATGCTGGAGTGCGGATATTTTGTACAATACCACGGACACCCTTTGGAAGTGCGACTCATTCACCCAAAAATCCGCCCTATGCCTAAAGGATTGGTTGAAAGCGTACGTCACTATCCATGGATAATTAATTTTATTATTCATTTACCCCATTATTACATCATCCTGACATGATGCACTCCGCCCAGCTTACATATAACCTAATGTACTCCGCCCAGCTTACATATACCCTGATGTACTCCGAACAGCTTATATATAACCTGATGTACTCCGCCCAGCTTACATATGCTCCCACATTATAAACTGAAACACCAGTAAAACACTAAACAAAACTACTACCAAGCAAAATCTGCGGTCCAAAAGCCAAATGGCGCTCCTTCTGGGCCTGGCAGTGTGCCCAAACAGCAGTTTATGATCACATATGGGGTATTACTGTACTCTGGAGAACTGCTTAACAATTTATGGGGTATGTCTCTCCAGTGGTACAAGCTGGGCACAACATATTGGGCACTGAAATAGCGTATCTGTGGAAAATGGCAATTTTCAATCTGCGACATCCACTGTGCACTAATTTCTGCAAAACCTTTGGGGTCAAAATGCTCACTACACTTCTAGATGAATTCCTTGAGGGGTGTAGTTTCCAAAATGGGGTCACTTCTCGGGGGTTTTCACTGTACTGGTACCTCAGCGCAATGCAACATGGCGCCAAAAACTAATTTTGTAAAATCTCCACTCCAAAAACGAAATTGCGCTTTTTCCCTTTAGACCCTTGCCGTGTGTCCAAATAGCAGTTTACAACCACATATGGGGTACTTCCCTACTCAGGAGAAATTGTGTTACACATTTTGGGGTGCCTTTTCTCCTGTATTCCTTGTGGAAGTGAAAAATTATGAGCTAAATCTACAGGTTATTGGAAAAAAAAAAATTTTTTCATTTTCACGGCCCAATTCTAATAAAATCTATAAAACACCAGAGGGATCAAAATGCTCACTACACCTCTAATTTAATTATTTGAGGGGTATAGTCTAGAAAATGGGGTCACACCTGGGGAATATCTACTACACTGGTACTTCAGGGGCTCTGCAAATGCGACATGGCCCCCAGAAACCAATTCAGCTATATCTGAGCTGCAAAATCCAAATGGTGCTCCGTCCCCTCTGAGCCCTGCCGTGGGTCCAAACAGCAGTTTATTACCACATATGGGGTATTGCCATAATCAGGAGAAATTGCTTTACAAATGTTGAGGTGCTTTTTTCTCCTTTATTAGTTAGAAAATTCTAAGTTTTTTCAGAAAAAAAAGTATATTTTCATCTCCACAGACTAATTCCAATAAATGTTGCAAAAAAAAAACCTGTGGGTTAAAAATGCCAACTATACCACTAGAAAAATTCCTTGAGGGGTATAGTTTCCAAAATGGGATCACTTTTGGGGGCTTTCCAATGTTTAGGTCCCTCCAGCGCATTGCAAACGCGACACGGCACCAAAAACCAGTCCAGTAAAATCAGCAGTCCAAAATCCAAATGGCGCTCCTTCAGTTCTGAGCACTGCCGTGGGTCCAAACAGCAGTTTATTACCACATGTGGGGTATTTCCCTAATCAGGAGAAATTGCTTTACAAATGTTGGGGTGCTTTTTCTCCTTTATTCCTTGCAAAAATGCGAAAATTGTAAGTTTTTCCAGAAAAAAAGGAGATTTTCATTTTCACAGACTAATTCGAATAAATTTAGCAAAGAAACCTGTGGGGTGAAAATGCTAACTATACCCCTAGATAAATTCCCTGAGGGGTGTAGTTTCAAAAATGTGGTCACTTTTGGGGTGTTTTCACTGTTTTGGTACCACAAGATCTCTTCAAAACTGACATGGTGCCTAAAATATATTCTAAAAACTGCAGAATCTGAGCAATAAATATTGAGATGCATTTCTCGGGTAAAACTTTGTGTTACAGAAAAAAAATTATTACAAATGAATTTTGTAAAAAAAAAAAGAAATTTTAACATTTCACCTCTAAATTCCTGTGAAACGCCTAAAGGGTTGAAACACTATCTGAATGCTGTTTTGAATAGTTTGCGGGGTGCAGTTTTCAACATGGGTTGTTTTATGGGGGTTTATAATATATAGGGCCCTTAAAACCACTTCAGAACTGAACTCGTCCTTGAAAAAAAATAGCCTTTTGAAATTTTATTAAAAATTTGAGTAAAAAATAGTGTAGTACCGTGTTAGCCAGAGACAATAAAGGTATCATACCTATTATACTTTTGTCTTTTTTGACACAAAAGTATTTAACATTTCATATTAAAAATTTGAGAAATTGCTGCTAAAGTACTAAGCCTTGTAACGTCATAGAAAAATTAAAGGATGTTCAAAAAACGATGCAAACAAAGTAGACATGTGGGAAATGTTAAATTAGTAGCTCTTTTTGTGTGGTATTACTATCTGTTTTACAAGCAGATACATTTAAAATTAGAAAATTCCTAATTTCAAATTCTCTAAATTTGTATTTTTCACGAATAAGCAATGAATTTATCGACCAAATTTTTTCACTAACCTAAAGTACACTATGTCACGAGAAAACAATCTCATAATCGATTGGATAGGTAAAAGCATTCCAGAGTTATTACCACATAAAGTTACAAGCCAGATTTTAAAAAATGGGTCTGGTCCTGAAGGCCAATATGAGCTTGGTCCTGAAGGGGTTAAATAGGAAGAAGCCTGCATAATTTTTGGATGCTGTTGCTGTTCCTAAAAGGAAAAAAAAAAGAAATTTTGTTTGAAGGGAGGTGAAAAAAAACCCAGCAATTCCGCCATTTTTTTATGGGTTTCGTTTTTACACCGTTCACGTTGCAGTATAAATGACATGTTAACTTTAATATCGGAGGCAATACCAAATTTATATAGTTTTTGTTATGTTTCAATACAAATTTATGCGCATACTGCATAGACAACCCCATTCAGATATATAGCATGAATTTTTCAGTCGGCAACAAATCGGCCATGCATACATATGCTTAGTGAACGTCCATTCTTCACTAGGCTGCAGTTCCCCAAATATTTGGCAAGCAGAATCATAGAAAGACCGGCAGGAGATCTGGGCAGATGGTGTTCAGTTGTAACAACCACCGCATGCAATTTGGAAACCGTCTGTATGTTACAAGTCGTGCCCCAATCGTTGAGGCTTAGAAGATTTTCAGTTCACGTGGTTGTTCCACACTGACCCAGTATCTTATATTCCTGGCTACATCACCAAAACCAAACCTAGTTATGACCCCAAGACGATCCTGTGTTTTATCTTGTGTGTCTGTGCACTGCCAGAAGCTGGGTGGTAACGAAGAGAAGTGGATGATGCTCATTCGTCAGCATCATACACTTCTATTCACAACGCCCAGCTAGTAAAACAAGTAAAAACGCCCAGATGTAACACACAATACACGCCCACTTGGACATAACTTTAAACACGCCCAGTTGTACTTAAGAAAGGCTCATTTGCATAAATATAAAAATGCTCATAACTTGGCCAAAAATGCTCGTTTTTGAAAAAAAACAAACGTTACTGTTATCTACATTGCAGCGCCGATCTGCTGCAATAGGAGATAGGGTTTGAAAATCTGGTGACAGAGCCTCTTTAAGCCAGATTGAATGCAAAGTTTTTTTAGCCACATGGAACCTTAAAGATCGGATGAAGTGGTGTGTAGGATGATTGGGTGATGCCTCCTGTTTGTTGACGTGCCAGTTATCGCCACTTGTTGCAAACTGAGAGGGACTTAGTCCTTGAACTGAGAGACATTGATTTATCACTTCAGCAGATCGCTACGCGCCTAGACCGAGATGTCGAACTTTTCAATGTTGCGTAACCCGGAGGTTGGGAGAACAATGAATGGGAATGACAGCAAGACGTGCTTGAAGGTGAACCTCTGCACAGACAGATCGTCTGATTGGAAGAACTGCACGTAATGATCCATTCTGTACTGCAAGTGAAATTGAACGTCACATCCCAAGCCTAGGACGGCAACCAACTTCAGATTGCGTTTGCACAACATTTGGCTACAAGCCAGACGTCCAGCTACAGGTGCCCCATTGACCACATGCCACTGCTCTGAAAGGCTATCATGGTGCACAGCAAGAATGGAGGTCTATCCTTTAGAGATGATGCAATGATAGCTGGAGACTGGTCTGTAGACCATGTGGGCAATGCCATGAAGAGGCCTTCACAAGAGAACGTCGCACCGGTCATACTCCCAAGATTATGGTGTGGGGTGGCATAATGTACGGTAGCCAGACCCCTCCAGTCTTCATTTAAGGTGCAGTAACAGCTCAGCGTTACATTGATTTGGTTGTGGAACCAGTGGTACAGCCATTTCTCCAAAGTGTCCTAGAAGCCATTTTTCAACAGGACAACACCATCATATTTATTGTATAGATCATAAAAAACAAACCATGTTTGCCATTTACATGCTGTTAAGAAAAGATCCAATAAAGAGTTCTGACATTTGCTTACATAGTATGGCGCCACCTGGCGTTTAAAGTCTATAGCCATGTGCACGTCCACCTAATGAGCTAAATGCTGGTAGACACGAATGCTCAGTCACTCACCCCACAGTCAGTTCTCTGCATAATGATGCTGTGTGAACAAGGTAGAGCATCTATATCTGATGGCAGTAGATGGGTACCTCCATCCTATTTACCACAATGGCCTTCAACACATAAAATTATTAGCAACTAAAGCTTATATGTAAACCTGAAGATGCTACTCAAGATCTACCTCAACCCCTACCCACCTTAATAATCTAGATCATATAGCCATATAAAACGTAAAAAATTAACATTAGATCTATGCTCTCGAATATCTTTAAAGATATCAAAGCATAATTTGGGATGCATTGCTACATCCACCCTCTCTCATGTAAATGTATCTAGCAGTTTTGTATTTACTGAATTTATATCTTGTCGGTGTATGAAAATATATTGTTACTACTTTATGCATTTAAAGGGATTGTTCAGGTTACGGGTATTTTTTTATACTGATGACCTATCCACAGGAGAGGTTATTAGTGTATGATCAGTGGGTATCAGACACCCACACTCCGCACCGTTCAGCTGTCACGGCTGCCTCCGGACGCCAGAAGCCATGTAGGGTCTGTGCGGGATCCGGATGGCTCCGACCAATGTATAGCAGCCGTGCTGGGTTACTGCAGCTCAGCTCTTATTCACTTGAATTGGGAGCAGAGCTGCAGTCTTGTAGACTGGCCGCTGTACAGTATACAGAGCCTTCTACTTCCTGCATTGACAACTGCATAGCTTCCTGCGCCTGGAGCAATGTTCCCTCTAAGGCTATGTTCACACGGAGTATTTTGGGGGAGGAATATCTGCCTCAAAATTCCATTTGGAACTTTGAGGCAGATATTCCTCTCCCTGCACGCCGATTTTCGCGGCGATTATCGCGCCGGTTTTTGCCCGCGGCCATTGAGCGCCGCGGGCATAAAACAGCGAGAAATACGCTTTCTCCTGCCTCCCATTGAAGTCAATGGGATGTCAGAGGCGGAAGCGCCCGAAGATAGGGCATGTTGCTTCTTTTTCCCGCGAGGCAGTTTTACTGCTCGCGGGAAAAAGACGCCGACGCCTCCCATTGAAATCAATGGGAGGCGTTCTCGGGCCGTTTTTGCCGAGTTTTGCGACGCGGTTTCCGCGTCAAAAAACTCGGCAAAATACCCCGTGTGAACATAGCCTAAGTCTTGGCAGCTCCTGAGCGGGGCAGTTAGGGAGCAGGGCGAGTCTCCATCAAAGGTGGGCGATCTGATGACCAAAAGTAAGACCCCCAGTAAACGCGACTATAGCGACTAAATAAGAGAATAAGAAAACGTATATTAACCCGTTAGTGACCGCCAATACGCCTTTTAGCGGTGGCCACTAATGGGCTTTATTCTGATGCATATGCCTTTTTACGGCACTGCATCAAGATGAGTAAACAGAGCAGGGAGCCGTCAAATCTCCCTGCTCTCAGCTGCCAGAGGCAGCTGAGGGGTGGGAGCGTCCCTGCTCTGCCGTGTGAGATCGATATAAGTATCGATCTCACATGTTTAACCCCTCAGATGCGGTGCGCAATAGCGAGCACCGCATCTGAGTGGTTTTGGAGAGAGGGACGGAGCTCCCTCTCTCTTCCACCGACACCCGGCGATAAGATCGCCGAGTGTCTGTGTCTTCTATGGCAGCCGGGGGCCTAATAAAGGCCCCCAGGTCTGCCTGTCATGAATGCCTGCTAGATCATGCCTCTGGCATGACCTAGCAGATGCCTGCCCGTTTTAAACGGACAGGCAGTAATACACTGCAATACAGAAGTATTGCAGTGTATTATAATAGCGATCGCAGAATCGCATATTATAGTCCCCTAGTGGGACTAGTAAAAAAGTAAAAAAAAGTTTAATAAAGTTAATTAAAAAAAATTGTGAAAAAAAATGAAAAACCCACCTTTTCCCCTTACAAACTCCTTTACTATTAAAAAAACAAAATAAATTAAAAAAGTTACGCATATGTGGTATCGCTGCGTCCGTAACGACCCCGACTATAAATCTATTACATTATTTAACCCGCACGGTGAACGCCGTAAAAAATGTAATAAACTATGGAAAAATTGCTGTTTTCTGTGAATCCTGAGTCCAAGTCTTCCCGCAAAAAAAAAGCCTTCATACAACTGCATCGGCGGAACAATAAAAACGTCACGGCTCTTCAAACATGGAGACACAAAAACAAATAATTTTGAAAAAAAAGCGTTTTTACTGTGTAAAAGTAGTAAAACATACAAAAACTATGCAAATTTGGTATTGGTGCAATCGTAACAACCCGCTGAATAAAGTTAGGGTATGTGCACACACACTAATTACGTCCGTAATTGACGGACGTATTTCGGCCGCAAGTCCCGGACCGAACACAGTGCAGGGAGCCGGGTTCCTAGCATCATAGTTATGTACGATGCTAGGAGTCCCTGCCTCTCTGCAGGATAACTGTCCCGTACTGTAATCATGTTTTCAGTACGGGACAGTAGTTCCACGGAGAGGCAGGGACTCCTAGCATCGTACATAAGTATGATGCTAGCAGCCCGGCTCCCTGCACTGTGTTTGGTCCACTACTTGCGGCCGAAATACGTCCGTCAATTACGGACGTAATTAGTGTGTGTGCACATACCCTTATTGTGTTATTTATATCACATGGTAAACGGCGTAGATTTAAGACGCGAAAAAGCGTGGCGAAATTTCAGGTTTTTTTCTTTCCCCCCCCAAAAAAAAAGTTAATAAAAGTTAATCAACAAATAATATGTCCCCCAAAATGGTGCTATTAAAAAATACAACTTGTCCCGCAAAAAACAAGACCTTATACAGCTATGTCGACGCAAAAATAAAAAGGTTATAGCTCTTGGAATGCGACGATGGAAAAACGTAAAAAATGGCTTGGTCATTAAGGTCTAAAATAGGCTGGTCATTAAGGGGTTAAATTCGTTTTAATTACTTTTTTAAATACTAAATTACAAGTCCAGCAGTAAAATAGACCGTTATAAACACCAATTATAGGCATCAATGAAAGAATCCCTCATTACACCACTGCCCCTATAGATAGTGCCATACAGACCCCCCAGTAGATAGCGCCACAGACCCCCCAGTAGATAGCGCCACACAGACCACATTGTAGATAGCCACACACAGCCCACCTTGTAGATAGCCACACACAGCCCCCCTTGTAGATAGCTACACACAGCCCCCTTGTAGATAGCGCCCCCCATTCCCTTGTAAGTAGCGCCGCATAGCCTCCTACTTCCCTTGTACTTAGTGCAAACAGCGGAGAGCGGTAGCCCATAGCTACAACTCTCCGCTCTGACTGACACGACTCACCGACAGGAGGAGGAGGAGGTGGTGGTCATGCGGCGAAGATCAGATCACTTTTGTCTGGGGTCGGTGACGGCACAGGACTGGACCAGTTCAGTTACCTGACCTCATGTCAGGTGACTGGATTGGTCCACTCCCGACACTGACCTCACTTGTCACGTGCCGGGAGTTCTCATTGGGTGGCCGCTCAGTGAAGGTGAGTGAGGGAGGAGATTGAGAAAATTCCGCCAGCTGCACGGACAGTGCGCAGGCTTTAAAGTTCAGTGAGCTGGGGGGCCGTGTAAGGTGCGCAGCCACGCACCTTTATAGGGAACATTGGCCTGGAGGCGTCAGACTAAAACATGAAAATCAATTGTTACTCTATATCTCAGCGGCCTTCGGAAAAAGAATATTACACATTTGGATTTCCCCCTCTCCCTTTCCTTTTCAAATGGATTAAATTGAATGATCTCAATCCAAAGAACGAGACAAAGTCTTTCTTATCTGCAGTAGATTTATGCTTCTCTCAAACCATATCAAAATCAAGATAAAGCAATGTTTTGGTACCTTGTATCTTGAGCAATCTCTAAACGGATATGTCATACTGGGATTATGACTTTACCGCAATATAATACCAAAGTTTGATACAACCTTATTACCTTTTAGTGATTCCCAATTGTTCAGACCACGCTCCCTCACCCTTCCTCCTGACTTTTTGCCCTCTTGTGACAAATGTCATAGAATTCATTGTCAGAAAACTACCTGAGATATGTCTTGAATGTGAACTATAGAATCCAGCATTTTTAGAGATCCTGGACTGTTTGGACATATGTAATACTACATAAGATATACCCTGATAATATTACACGGAAATTACACTACCTCTCCGTCTGCGGATGGGGGAGCCGACTGGAGCAGATTGAGGAATACCTCTGGTTCTCGGGGATGAAATGTATCCCCCAGGAGGCTATCGCTGTCCTGGAGGAGCCTATTTCCCCGGAGGAGTGGTCATGGGCTTTGAAGGACTCACCGACAGGGAAGGTGCTGGGCCCTGATGGCTTGCCTATACAATACTATAAGGCCTGCTCGGACCTGCTCTCACCCCATTTCCTGCATGCCTTCAACTCACTTACTGAGGGGGCGCTCTCTTCCTCAGGACACGCTGAGGGCTTACATTACGGTGATACCCAATGAGGGGAAGGATCCATCCATATGTCAAAACTATCGCCCCTTCTCTTTGCTGAACGTGGATCTGAAGCTGTTTGCTATGCTGGCTCATAGGATTACCCCCCTCCTCCATAATGTGATACATTACGATCAGGTAGGCTTCATGCCTCTTAGGGAAACTCAAGATAATACCACAAGGGCAATTAACTTGATACACCACGCGGCTGCCTCGGCCCTGCCCACGCTCTTGCTGTCCACGGATGCAGAGAAGGCCTTCGACAGGGTCGGCTGGGACTTCATGCTGGCCACCTTGCGGCATATTGGGTTGGGCACTCACACGATGCAGTGGATTTCGGGTCTCTACTCCTCTCCCTCGGCCCGAGTTAAGGTCAATGGTACTTTTTCGTCCCCGCTCGCTATCTCTAACGGTACGAGGCAAGATTGTCCCTTGTCTCCCTTAATTTTTATTTTGTGCCTGGAGCCCTTCCTGTGTCAGGTTCGCTCCAATTCAGACATAGCGGGTGTACTGCTGGGAGGACAGTCCCATAAGGTCGCTGCGTATGCGGATGACCTGCTTTTCATTCTCACCGCGCCCAGGATCTCTTTGCCCAATCTCCTGACGGAGATGAGTATATACTCGAAATTGTCCAACTTCAAAATTAATTATCAGAAGTCGGAGGCTCTAAATGTCTCGTTGCTGCAGTCTCTGGTGGAAGATCTGTCGGGAGTCCTTCTGTTTCAAATGGGCTAGAGACTCGCTCAAGTATTTGGGGGTACAGCTCTCCAGGGATCTATCTCGCCTTTACGCAGTTAACTACCCTCCCCTTCTTCAACGTGTAAAGAGCGATCTGGATTCCTGGACGAAGGGCACCTTTACTTGGTTCGGCAGGTGTGCAATTTTTAAAATGAATATACTGCCATGGATCTTGTACCTCTTTCAGGCCCTGCCGATTCATATTCCCCGGACCTTATGTCAAGCCCTGCTGTCCTTACTCCATAGATTCATATGGGTGGGGAAACCAGCGCATATTGCCCGCTCCATGCTTTTCTGTTCCAGGTGTGAGGGCGGGGTGGGTCTTCCGGACTTCGTCTCTTATCATCAGGCCTCACACCTGTCACCGATTCTGGATTGGTTTCGGCACATGGAGGTTAAACAGTGGGTCTCAATGGAGCAGTCCATGCTGGCAGTATCTCTGCAGGCTCTGCCATGGTTGGGCAGGGATACTCCCCTATCGGCGCGGACACACCCGACGATTGTACCCACCTTGGCGGTTGCGTCCCGAGTCTTTCCCTGGACAGAGATTTCTCCGTCTCTCTCTCCCCCCTGTTCCCAGTCCTGTGCAATCCTGCATTCCCCCCGGGGCGAGATAGGGGTCCATTCCGGCGTTAGTTGCGGGCAGGTAAGGGGCACGCTGCGCATTTCTTACAAGGGGAGGCGTGGTTGACTGGCCCACAATTAGCTGCTCTGACAGACCCTCTTCCTTTTACCGCTTGGCAGATCACTCAATTGTGACATTTCCTCGTGTCCTTGCCTAACCCTTCGGCATATGTTCCCCTTTTGAGCTCCTTTGTACAGGCACGGGCACGTTGCATCACTCTCTGTCCAGGCTATATACTCTACTGATTTCCCCATACAATCTTTCCACACCTTCCTACCTGCTCAGCTGGGAGAGGGACTTGGGCCTAACATTTACCGCAGAACATGAAGACCGTTTGTTCACAATGACACATAAGTCCTCCATGGCTAGCAGGTTTCAGGAGGCGGGATTTAAGATCCTATTGTGTTGGTATAGAGTTCCTTCCAGGTTACATACAATGATTCCTGCGGTGTCACTGCTGTGTTGGAGATGTGGAGACGAGATAGGCACGATTTTGCCTATTTTCTGGGAGTGTCCGTGGCTGACAGATTTTTGTTCAGAGGTGTGGTGTATCTCCTCCAAATTCACGGATTTCCACCTTCTGTGTACACCGGCCTTCTTCCTGCTCCAGCTGTGCGAGGCGCCATTATCTATGTACCGTCGCTCTGTTGTTCGCCATCTGGTGAATGCAGCTAGAGCGTGTTTCCCGGCGCTGTGGAGACAAGCTTGCCCTCCGTCAATTGGTGTGTGGGTCGGTAAGATCCAGGAGATTATGAGAATGGAGGATCTCACGGCATCCGTGAATGGGACCCATGGTAAGTTTCTCGTAACTTGGTATCATTGGGTCAGATTCCAATCTTCTGTCGAGTTCAGGAATATTATGGCTTCATGAATATAATCCTGAGGCATAGGGGGCATTGTGTGGTTTCTTCCCTACCTTTCCTCTTTCTGTCTTATCTTCTTTTGTGCTTTACTCTCTCTCTGATTTGTCTACCTACGGACCTTTGTGCATGGCTGCGGGTTCAGGGTTCATAGGGTGTCCGTTTCCATTATTGTGTCAGATGTGTTTTTGTTCTTTTTCTTGCACCCAATGTGTAATTACACTGGCCTGCGAGCCAATGTTTGTGCTGCTGATGTTTGCACTATCGTGTCTAGGTTACTGGAAAACGGAAAATAAAAACTAAATTACACTACCTCGAACTTCAAAAAATCTTCTGACTTTAGTATCCATTTATCTGCATTTAACCCCACACAAGATGTATAATACATTATTATTATTATTTAAGTATAAACAAACTTACATAAAGTTTTGGGATGACATCTTTGTTGAGACCAACATGATCATGTGCTCTAGTCTTGATACTATACTTATCCCAAGTTCATTATCAATCATAATACCTATCATGTCATATGACCTTGTTAAAATTCAATGAAAACATTGTTAAAAATATAAATAAATGATTATCCATCCAACAGATAAACTTTAGGGATCGAAGGTGAAGGGCAGGAGGAACATCCTGAATCCTCTGCCTTCGGCACCAAGACAGCTTCTCCCACCCATGATCTGGTAAATCTCATAATAACCAATTTGCTTTATTAACTACAATACATGAAATTATTTTTTTTTGCAATTCCCTGATAGGTTACCGTCCTACTATTTTTTCCTCACACTATGGCTTCTCTGGTACGCAACCGTGACCAGTCAGATTTGACAATCAGGCTTTGGGGACAGGACGCTGCAGGGAAATTATGTCACACCGTGCCCACTGAAGCCAATAATTTACCACCACTGTTCTGCACCTCTCTATTAAAGTCAATGGGTGTTACAGTAACAGCAGAACTAGTGTACTCAGTTGTTTCCATAACTCCAATAGACTACAAAGACTACATGGCCACCCTGCTCTCTTCTTCCTTCTCTCGGTCCCCAGCAGTTTCTTTTCTAGGTAGGTTTGGTTTTTAGAGGAGCGGTTATTTTTTTAATTATTTCAGTATAACAAACCACTACTAAAGGCAGGGCCTAACTGACAGGCACAATACAGTGCAATACAAAAGTTTTGCAGTTTATTAAAAAAAAACATCAAATGATTGCATAGTAAAGTCCCATAGTTGGACTAATAAAAAACAAAAAACAAATTGTTTAATAAAGTTTATAATAAATAAATTAAAAATCCCAAATAAAAAAAAATGAAAACCCCATTTTTTTGTTCTCTCTACAAAATGCCTTATTACAAAACAAAAAAAAAAAGTAAAAGGCCGGGTTCCCACGTAGTGTAAACGCTGCGGAAATTCCGCAGCATTTACAGTAGCAGCAGTGTGCATGAGATTAAGAAGATCTCATGCCCACGCTGCGGAAATAATGCAGTGTAAATGTTTATAAATTCACCTGCTGTGCGGAATTGAAATCCGCAGCATGTCAATTTGTGCTGTGTTTTTGTTGATTTTCTGTTCAATTGAATTCAATGGGGATGCAAAACCCACAACAGAAAAGCAAAATGTTGTGACTTTTGCGGCGGAATTGCAGCGATTATGCCGCAAAAAATCACAACTCCGGGAAAAAATAAAAAAATCATACTTAGGGTATGTGCACACAACCTATTTTCAGACGTAATGGAGGCGTTTTATGCCTCGAATTACACCTGAAAAGACGGCTCCAATACGTCGGCAAACATCTGCCCATTGCTTGCAATGGGTTTTACAATGTTCTGTGCAGACGAGGTGTAATTTTACGCGTCACTGTCAAAAGACGGCACGTAAAATTACGCCCGCGTCAAAGAAGTGCAGGACACTTCTTGGGACGGATTTGGAGCCGTTTTTCATTGACTCCAATGAAGAACTGCTCCAATTACGTCCTTAAAAGACGCCGCGAAAAACGCGAGTACATGCAAAAACGTCTGAAATTCAGGAGCTGTTTTCTTATGAAAATAGCTCCGTAATTTCAGACGTATTTTGCGCTGTCGTGTGAACAAACCCTTAGCCAGAACGCTCTCCTTCGTCCTGCAGTCCGGCCTCCTGGGATGAATGGCCTGCAACATCATCAAAAGAGGCTGGACTACGCGCAGAGAAGAGGGAGGGGGTAGGTATGGACATTCTTTTTTCTCCCAGCGCTGCATTCCGCAGCAGAAATTCCGTTCGAAAAACCGCACCACATTGTCCTTCGGATAGGCCATCAATATCAGAGTGGTGGGGCTCCGATTCCTGTCACCCCCACCGATCAGCTGACTGAATGGCCCGCGGCGTTCGTTGCCATGGCTTTTTCACAGTGTACAGGCACAGCGCCGTACACATCCAGAGCGGCTGTGTCTGGTATTACTGCTCCGGTCCCCTTCAAGTCAATGGGACTGAGCTACAATCCCAGGAACAGCCACTACCGATGTGTACAACGCTGTGCATTTTCAACACTGAAGAGGCCACGGCATTCATCAGTTTATTGGCAGGGGTGCTGGGAGTCGGACCCCCATTGATCTGATAAGCCATCAATAAAAAATGACCAGACAACCCCTTTGATCAATAACTTATATGTACCCCAAAATGGTGGCATTCCCCACCTAAGCATAAATATATGTAAAAATGGGAAAACTTGTTGGATAGACCCATCCCTTTCTTGTTATAGCAGATCGTATGGTCACAAGCAGCTAAAATTTCTTTGTACAACATACAAAGAGAATCAATATAAACTCCTTATGTTCTGGTATCATACCCATGCCCTCTTACATCGCTTTAACCAGGGTATCCCGTTGGATTGTTGGCGATGTCAGGATCAGAGGGGAGACCTTTTTCATATATTTTGGAGTTGCCCCCTTGTGCATCCGTTCTGGTTGGAGGTTAAGAACTTGGCGGCGGCGGTGTTGCAGCAGGATATTCCCCTGGACCCTCTACATTACCTACTGAATGTCCCTCCTAGGTCATTGGGGGAAGGCTTCAGCTCGGCTTTTCCATCACCTTCTTACTGCGGCTAAAACCTTGATTGCTTGGAAGTGGAGACAAACTACACCTCCCTCTAAGGGTATGTTCACACGCAGTGGTTTCAGACGTAATTCGGGCGTTTTACTATATAGTGAAAAATATATACATCAAGTATGTGACTCCTTCCATTGTGTGTAAAATGGAGAATAGCATAAAGTGTTATTTTGCACGCAGCAGAAATCACAAACTGCTTAAAGGGGTTGTCCACTACTGGACAACTGATGACCTATCCGCCGGACCCCGCACCATTAAAGCTGCTCCAGCTGCCTCCGAGCACCGGACATACATGCCGGAAGTAGTTGGCTCTGGCCACGGAACAGCGGCCGAGCTGCAGTACTGCTCCTATTCAAGTGAATAGGAGCAGAGCTGCAGGACGGCTGCTATGCTATGTACAGAGCCAACTGCTTCCGGCTCGTACATTACATAATGGGCAATAACATCCAGTATCCGCAGGCCACCAGAGCGGCTGATCGGTACTGGGTCTGAGTATCGGACCTGCATCGGTGATATCAGTGGCGGATTAAGTGTACCATGGGCCCTGGGCTGTTGATACAACTTGGGCCCCCCTCACACAGAGTTCACAGCAGCACAGAATCTGCACGCTCCTCTCCTGAAATACTCTGTGCTGCTGTGAACTCTGCTCTTACCATTACGTGGTGACTTGCCAATCATTTGAAGGTTGCAGAGGCCGTCACGTGGGATGAAGCGTCATCCCTGGAGGCCGGCCTTCTGACGTCATCCTGACGTGCGTGACCGCCACTACAGCCTGTGACTGGCTGCAGCGGCGACATGGATGACACGTCACCGCTGGAGGCCGGACAGGAGGAATGTAAGTATGAACGTATTTATATTTTTTTTTTATTACATTAAAATTGTATTTTCCGTGCGCCGAGCATGTACTGTCAAGGTTGTTGAAAGAGTTAGTGCAGCCCATTAACTCTATCAGCACCCTGGACAGTACCATGCTCGGCGCACGGAAATTACAGGTTCGGTCCGAAACAAACTTTTTCGTGAAATTCGGCGAACTAGCCGAACCGAACTTTTCAGAAGTTCGCTCATCTCTAGTCATAATGATGGCGGCTGCGCAAAAATCTCGCAGCCGCGCATCATACACTGATGACACATGGAGCCGTTAAGTGCCTTTTGCGCACGGAAAACGCCGCAGTTTTTGCGTGAGCAAAACGCACACGCTCGTGTAAATGAGGCCTAAAGGGTAAGTCAATTTATTTATTTTTTTTAAAACAGTTTTTATTGAGTTTTGTTAAAAAAAAATTTTTCTCTTTCCTTTACAGTTACAGGAAACCAAGTATGACATTGCCCATATCTTGGTGAAAGTACAATGATATACATAACTTTGTTTTTGCCGTAATATCATCCTGGTACAATGACTTTTACATCCTAGTTTCTGATATTTCGCATGTTTTCCAATAAACTTTGTTAACAATTAACATAACAACAACATTGGCAGTCCTTATTTTATTTTCTATTTATTTCTTTATGTATTTCTTTGTGGGTTTTTCCCCTTCTCATTTTTTTCCCCTTCTTGTCCTATCGTGATTCTCCACTCCCTATGTCTTTCTACCTAATGTCTTGTTACTCTGACCTTCAGTTTACCCAAGGTCCCTTTAAGATCCTCTGTGAGATACCATTTTGTTTGTTGAAACCCTTCCATCACTGCCTCAATATCTAGCACACACATCTGTATCAAGAATGGTTTCCATTTTTTGAAAAAGCTTGCAGTTTTTCTTTCTTTATGTGTTAATGCTTCAACCCTGTCTGAGTGTAGACATATTTTCAATTGTTGCACCAGTTGATCTAGTGTCGGTGCGGTAGCTTCCAGCCAGTTTTTCAGTATACATCTTTTTGCAACAAGTATTATTATGTGTACTAGCGGGGGTATCTGTGTAAAGCTCCCTTCCTCATCAGCGTTCATTGACGCTGTGGATTGAAATATAAGAAGTGTTGGTGTCAGTGGCATGGATCTGTCCCATATTTTCGTAACATATGCTCTTATCTCTGCCCAATATCTTTGTGTCACTGGGCATAACCAAATGCCATGATATAAATCAGTATGTGGTTGAGCACATTTCGGGCATGCATGTTTTCGGTCTAGATCTCCACTACTAAGTGGAATGTTAAAAGCATATATGGCCGCATGTATCAATTTAAACTGCGTCTCCCTCCACACTTCATTAATAACATGCTTCCTCACTGTTTTCCATCCCTCTATTATCTGCGCATTAACATCTGTTGTTTTGAAAATGCGTCTCCAGTAAGGGAATTGATTTCTTGGTTCTATTTGTACATAAATATCTTTCATTGCCCTATATAAATCTGATAGGGATTTCCTATTTGGTTCTTCACCTATTAGTTCATCGAATTTGTTTTCTACTATTTCTCTCTCCAAGTTATCTACTATTTGCGTACAGAAGGATCTAACTTGCATGTATTGAAGAAAGTGTGTTGGCTGGATCCCAAATTCACTCACTAGTTCTGGTAACTTCTTTAGTCTTGGTTCTGTTGCATGTAGTATGTGTTTTACTGTGTTTATCCCCTTTTGCTTCCAGGTGGTAAACAGACTGCTGGTCCTCCCGGCCGGGAACTGTATGTGTGACCATAATGGCAAATACTTTGACAATTGGAAAGATAGTCCCTGCTTCTTCCTCATCTCCTTCCAGCACATTATTGTGTCTCGTAATATGACGGAAGATTTAACATGCTGTGGGAGACTCCCAAGTTTTGTGTGTAGTAAAGCTCGGAGGTCACACTCTCCTGCTAGTGCTGATTCCAGCCTTTGATTGGAATAGTGGTTTGTTTTGTGTATCCAGTCTAAAACATGACAGAAAAGGCTAGCAATATTATAACCTCTCAGATTTGGAATGTTAACATCCCCCTGCCAATGATATCCCTGTAATTTAACTAGCGCTATTCTGGGTCGCTTATTTGACCATATAAATTTTGTTATCGCAGAGTTAAAGTCTTTAACATCCTTATGCTTCAGTAGAATAGGTAATGTTTGCAGTGGATACAATAGTCTAGAGAATGATATCATCTTGACCAGATGACATCTGCCAAAAATGGAGAGCGGCAATGCACTCCACTTTTGCAGTTCTAGCTTTATTTTTCGGAAGATATGTTCATAATTCAGGTGGTATAAAGTTCCTGGGGTCCGCCCAATCCGAATCCCCAAATATGTTATCTGCGCTTTCGCAATCTTAATCCCCAGGTGTTGGAGGTTGGTATCTGTAGTATGATTGTGCGCTGTTAATCCTAAAAGCTCGCTTTTGGTTGGATTTATTTTGAAACCTGCAAATGACCCGTACTCCCCTATCACCTCGAAAATTTTTGGCAAATGCTTAGATGGTTGAGAAAGAAACAGCAGAATGTCATCTGCAAATACTGCAGACTTGACTTCTGCCTCCCCCACTTGTATGCCAGAATATACCGTGTTTCCCCGAAAGTAAGACAGTGTCTTACTTTCTTTTTATCCCCAAAAGCCCCACTATGTCTTACTTTCGGGGTATGTCTTATATTGGAAAAAAAAGAAAAGACGTTCATACTTACCAAGAACTTCCTGCTTCCTCCAGTCCAGTCTCCCGGCCGTTGCCTTGGTGACGCGTCCCTCTCGACATCCGGCCTGACATCCCTGGATGACGTTTCAGGCCATGTGACCGCTGCAGCCAATCACAGGTCAATCACAGGCTGCAGCGGTCACATGGACTGCCGCGTCATCCAGGGATGTCGGGCTGGATGTGAAGAGAGGGACGCGTCACCAAGACAACGGCCGGGTAAGTATGAATTTCTTTAACTTTTATCCTGCATTACCGTATTTCGGCACGGTGACGTATTTAGAGGGGGGCGGCGCGGAAGTGGGCAGGAGGCGGCAATACCCCCGTGTTTCCCCGAAAGTAAGACATATGTCTTACTTTCGGGGTACGGCTTATATTAGCCGACCCCCCTGAAACCCCCGATACGTCTTACAATCGGGGGTGTCTTACTATCGGGGAAACACGGTATCTGCCCATGTTCTAAGACCTGTATCAATGGTTCCAATGCCAAGTCAAATAGAAGCGGTGATAGGGGACAGCCCTGCCGTGTTCCTTTGTGTAATCTAAAAGCTGCTGACCTAAATCCTGGCGTACAAACCGCCGCTGTGGGATTATTATATAATGCTTTTAAATAGACTCTAAATTCCCCTTGTATGTTAAATTTGTCCAGGACCATGTCCAGCCACCGCCACTCAACATTATCAAATGCCTTCTCCGCATCTAGTAAGACAAGTGCCGATTGGTTGTGTAACGTTGGCCAAGCCACCGTCCCGTCCATGACTCCCAACACTTTCCTGATGTTAGTGACCGCTGATCTACCCTTTATAAAACCCACTTGCGATGGACCTATCAGGAGAGGCATTAAGTGAGCTAACCTGGCTGCCATAATCTTGGATACTAGTTTGAGATCTTGATTTATTAATGATATGGGCCTGTATGAGCTCGGTAATAACAAGTCTTTTCCCGGTTTGGGTAGTACCCTAATATGGGCCATGTTCGCTGCAGCCGGGATGGACCCACCCCTCATCAGGGAGTTAAAATAGGCCAGTAGTGTCGGGGTGATTTGTTCCTGCAGGATTTTGTAGAATTCCGCCGGGTACCCATCAGGTCCCGGGGCTTTCCCATTTGGTAATGATTTTATCGTTAGCTGTAATTCTTCTACTGTTATTTGCGCATTCAGATCATCTAACTGTCCCTGATCCAGAGTAGGCAGGGTCAGCTTGGTTAAGAACTGACTCCCCCTTTTATCTCCGGGCTCGTCAGAGGTCGCGTAAAGCTGTTGATAAAAGGCATGAAATATGTCATTCATTTCTCTGGGTTTAGCTCGAATATGGCCTTCACTATCTTTCAGTTTGGTAATATGTGTGTGAGGACGGAAGCCTCTAGACAATCCCGCCAGCATCTTACCTGCCTTATTGCCGAATCTAAAAAGCTTGGCTTCGTAGATTGACCTCCCAAACTTCTCCTTTTTATCTAACCATATTTCAAACTGTCTTCTAGCTTCTATCCATTTATGTTTTTTTTCAGGTTTAGGATCAGCTAGGAATGAGGAGTATGCCGCTCTCAGACTGTCACTACTTTCTCTGTATTGCTGTTGTGTCTGTTTTTTCTTGAATGTAATGTATGATATAAGCCTCCCTCGCAATACTGCTTTAGCCGTCTCCCAGAATAACGCCTGATCAGTAGCATGTTCCGCATTATCACTGGCATATTCCAACCACCATCCCCTTATCCGCTGTTGAAAGTCTCCATCTTCTGCTAGATTTGAAGGGAATCTCCATGGGAAAAAATCCCCCCTGGGGTGCGCGTCTGCCAGCACTAGCCGTACTGGTGCGTGGTCTGATATAATCATGTCAGTGATATCTACCTGTTCTACGCGCTGTAGTAGCTGATGGCTTAAAAAAATGTAATCTATTCTGGACCAGGATTTGTGGTATGAAGAGAAGTAGGAGTATTCCCTGTCATCCGGATGGCTATATCTCCAGCTATCAGTTAGTTGTGTATCGTGTGTAAAGTCAGGCAATATGCCATCTGTGGCTAACGCCGGAGCCCGGTTGTTTCGTCTCCTATCCTCATCCGCGCATACTACAGAATTAAAATCTCCCCCTATCAACTTCATCGTACACGTGTCAGCTATAATCGATGTTTGAAGGTTCTGAAAATAAGTCCTATTGTTTGTGTTTGGTGCATATATATTGTATACACTAATTTCTCCCAGTGGTGTGTCTAGCAGTATTTGCAGTACTCGTCCTTCGGTGTCTACATTTTTCGCTCGCAATGTGGCTGCAAAGTTCTTGTGTATTAAGATCATTACCCCATTTTTTTTTTGAATTGCCGGGGAGCCATATACCATTCCCACCCAAAATTTACGCATTCTACAAAAATCTTTTTCTTCCAGGTGCGTTTCCTGGAGCAAAGCTAAGTCAGCTTTCATTTTACCAAGATGGCGTATTATCATCGATCTTTTGTGTGGGGATAAGAGCCCCTTAACATTCCATGTCACTACTTTCATAGAGGGTATTTCTATTTAGTGATTTTGTTGTCTGGCCCTGTGTCTGTGACATATAGTGATTGTTCCATGTCAATAAGGAGTGTCTAAGAGTTTTGAATTTGGTGTAATATAACTCAATTAAATTAATGTGACCACCAATTAACCATACAACACAACTATTAAATAACAATTTAACCTTCTCCACGTTCTTCGGAGATTCCCAACTCCCCCCCTCATTTCTTCTCAGGACTTCTCTTTTTTCTGTCATGTGATGTTCTCTACCCTACATCTATTTGTGGCCTAGTCAGCAATCCCCTTTTTTACAATACATCTGTAACCAATATGATTATGCATTTTTCTGATTTAACTTTATCTCGCTATTATCCCATATCATTTAGCCTCGGCTAATGCTATACATATCATATATATCAAATAACAGACTAATTATTTCCAATTCCATTAGTCTCTGTTACTCACGACTCCCTTCGACCTAGGAGCCGACTCGCTTGTAGATCTGGGTGTCTGCTACCCGTGCCTTGGGGTCTGCGGCGGTCTTTTTTCTTTCGGCGGTGGTCCCTGTGTATGCGATGTTCTCTGCTGCGAGCGTCCTCTGGAAACTTTGTTTTCTGCTGTCGGCGTTTCAGTCTTTAAGTAAATCCTTATACACCGCTTCCGCCTCCTGGTGATCCGTGTATGTCTGCAGGGTACCACTTGGTGTTGTGACTTTTAGTGTCGCCGGATATTGTAGCTGGAACTTCATTCCCTGGTTATGGAATGCTGTGCAGATTTTGCTGAATAATTTCCTTTTTTTTGAGACTTCCGCGGAATAGTCGCCAAACAGCATGACCGTGCCACCATTCATTCTCGTCGGTCCTTGTCTGGATTTATACAAGCGGAGCAGCGTTTCTTTATCAGAGTAATCTAAGTAACGCACTATAACTTGTCGCGCTCTCTTCATCTGACCGAGATGCTGCGGTAAATTTTGTCTGTCGGGTCCCACTCTATGTGCTCTCTCGACTTTGCATGGCCCCTCCATGTTTAGCGTTTTCGGTAGGTCGTATTCGCAGAGGCGTTTTAGGTGTGTGGCCGGTACTGTTTCCGGTATTCCCACTATCCGGATATTATTTCGCCTTGACCTGTTTTCTAGATCATCAATCTTGGATAACATCTTTTGTTTCTCTGCCATTAGTTCCTGCAGTGTGCCATGTGCGTCTGCTGCATCATCCTCTAGCATAGATACTCTCTGTTCGATTTCATCTAAGCGTGTGCCATGCTGTGACACTTCGTTTTGTAGTGCTTTCAATGAGTCTGATACAGTATTAGCCAGGGTGTCTTTGATGTCGGGTGTAATACGTTTGGCTACTTCTATAGCAAGCTTCTTGTAGTTTATCTTTGCCGAGGTCCCCTCCCCCTCTTCTTCGTCTGACATTATGTCTTCCTGATCTGAGGATGGCCGGCTTATCTCCTGCTTCTCTTTCCGGGTAACCGGTGGCATCTTGCCCTTTTTCAAGTTTGTGGTTGCTATCTTTAGATACAAGACTTATTTTTTGTCAGGATATGCGTGTTGCAAGGGGCCGAGACTGATCCAGCGTGGAACTACCTCTGAGCTCTGTGAAAGATGACTCCCCTTATCTCCTGATACGCGGCTGTTATTTGGCGCCAAAATGTGCTCCTCACTTTAATATGTGATCTTATATATCACTTGCACTATACCTGTGCAGTTGATTGCCTTGTCTTTTCTCTGCTCGATGTCTTAGGGGCGGTACTTCTCGGCTTCTCCGTAGTCCGATCCAAGGCCTCTCGGACCCCTCAGCAACTACGACCTCCGGCACACACGGTGAGTCTTCTGCTGATGTCGGAATTTCAGAATTCCGTTTGTCTGCCTGCCCCGCCGTGCAGTATCACCACTAACGCTCTCGGTGTGATTTTTGGGATTGCTGGCTATGTTAGTCGGTGTTATTTTGCAGCGTAGGTCCGGAGAGCTCTTTTCTCCCTCCTCACATGGCAGCGCCGGAACCGGAAGTCGTAAGTAAATTTTTAACAAACTTCTAACATGTCATAGTGACATGTCAGAACTTTTGATGGGTGGGGGTCCGGGTGCGGAGACTAAGCGGCAGAAGCGCTCATGTGAGCAAAGAGCCACTTCATTTCTGTTTGGCTTTTTCCGGAAAGCCAAAGTAGCGGTGTACGGGCTCATTGACTTTCTATGAGCCCGTACATAAGCTGCTCAGCTTTCCGGAAACAGAAACCAAGTGGCTCAGCGCTCACACGAGTGCTTCCGACGCTTAGTTTTAGTGATCAGAGGGAGTCGGCGAGAGACACTGCTTCCGTAACCATCATTCAGTTTTATGGGACTTACGGATGGTGGATATGTCATACATTTTTCTTATGGGAAAACTGAGGGCTGTATGGGGGGATTATATTGCAAGGGGAGGTGAGTTTGTCTGACTTCTGGGGGCTCTATAGGGAGGTCTGAGTGTCTGATTCTGACATCTCTGTGGGGTGGGGGTAGCCCCCCCCCATAGAGCCCGTCGCTCAGACCCCCCTATACAGCCCCCAGAAGTCAGACAATTTGACTTACCCTTGTAATATATTAGTAACTAGTGAGGGCTCTATGGGAAGGGGGGATTATACTGAATGGGGGAGGGGGGTTCTAACCATCTAAGTGACTCCAGAGGACTCCATGAAGGGGGGAATAACCCCCCATCCCATCCCCCATAGAGCCCTCAGTATTTCAGTATTTATTATACAGCAGGGAGATTTGAGCGTGTAACTCACTGCTGAGTGTCTATGGAGGGAAATTATTGTCCCCCCATAGAGTCCTCTGCAGTGAGTTACACCGCTCAAACCCCCCCTGCTGTATAATAAATACTGAAATCCTGAGAGCTCTATGGGGGATGGGATGGGGGGTTATTCCCCCCTTCATGGAGTCCTCTGGAGTCACTTAGATGTAAATTAAGATGGAGACGAACATGAACACTAACCTCCTCGTTGCTCGACCACCGCCCTTCTCGTCTGTTCCTCACTGGCAGTACGTGAAGCGTCAGAGGGGCGTGTTCTACCACGGCTAGCAGACGCACGTCTGCTAGTCCTATCCAGCAATTGATATCCATCCCCCCTCCTCCTCATCAGCACTGCGCTGCCCTCTGCTGCAGTCCGCCCGCCCCTCCCTCTCAACGGCCATTAGCGGCGCTTCTTGTGAACGGCCATTAGTGAGTCCGACCTTAAGCGATTTAAAATGATGTGCGATGTGCGATGGGCCCCCTAAAAGCTTGGGCCCCGGGCGGCCGCCCGAAACGCCTATATTATAATCCGCCACTGGGTGATATACTGATGACCTATCTGGTGGATAAGTCATCAGTTGTTTGGTAGTAACACACACACAACATAAACACTGCGGATTTTCCACAATGGATTAATTGCGGAAAATCGGCAGCATATTACAGTAGCAGCAGTGTGGGTGGGATTTCAACAAATCTTGTTCCCACACTGCGGTAAATATCCGCCGAAATGTCCGCACATAAATTGAACTGCGGTGCGGTTGCTTCAACTGCAGCATGTTAATTAATTCTGCGGATACGCAACTCTTGTGTTGCGGGTTTACCCATTGAATTCAATGGGGTGCTTAAAACCGCAACAAAGCACTGTCTGTTGCAATATTTGCGGCAGAATCACAGCGATGAGTCGCAAAAATCTCTGTCTCCTACATAAGGAGATCGGCGCTATAATGTAGGTGACAGTAATGCTTTTTATTTTAAAAAACGATCTATTTTCACAACGTTAGGAGCGATTTTGGTTTATGCTAATGAGCTTTCTTAATGCCCAAGTGGGCGTACTTTTACTTTCGACCAAGTGGGCGTTGTACAGAGGAGTGCATGACGCTGACCAATCGGCATCATGCACTCCTCTTCATTCATTTACTCTGCACTAGCGATATAGTTATATCACTATGTGCAGCCTCATACACAAGCCCTAACATTACTACAGTGGCCTGATAATGAATACACATGAAATCCAGCCTGGACGTCATGTGTACTCAGAATCCTGACACTTCTGACTCTTTTCTGTGAGATTCCAGCAACGGATACGAAATCTCGCGAGATCTCGGAGCTAAACGAGATTTGGTTTCACTTGCCGGAATCTCACAAAAAAAGAGTCAGAAGTGTCAGGATTCTGAGTACACATGACGTCCAGGCTGGATGGTCATGTGTATTCATTATCAGGACACTGTAGTAATGTTAGGGTTTGTGTATGAGGCTGCACATAGCGATATATCTATATCGCTAGTGCAGTGTAAATGAATGGAGAGGAGTGCATGATGCCGATTGGTCAGCGTCATGCACTCCTCTGTACAACGCCCACTTGGTCGAAAGTAAAAGTACGCCCACTTGGGCATTAAGAAAGCTCATTAGCATAAACCAAAATCGCTCCTAACGTTGTGAAAAAAGATCGTTTTTTAAAATAAAAAGCATTACTGTCACCTACATTACAGCGCCCATCTCCTTATGTAGGAGATAGGGCACTTATAATGTGGTGACAGAGCCTCTTTAAGGCCAGTTTATGCTGCAAGAAATATTATTGTCAGCAGTACATCTCCCTGTGGCCACATAGAGATGAGCTGCCAACATGATGAAATGTATGGGCATGAGCGATCGTAGTAACAATCGCTCGTCCTACACTTTTGAAAGGAGCAAACGAGTACTGACAAACAAGCTATCTCGTTGATCGGTGCTCGTTTTCACAGCACATATCGGGCCATATTAGAGGACGTTTAATTTTGTTTTATCTATTGTCTGTATTGTTGAGTAATTAAAGTGTAGCTAAACGTTTGACAAATTTCTGACATGTCAAAATGACATGTCAGAAGTTTGGATTGGTGAGGGTCCAAACACTGAGCCCCCCACCAATCGCTAGAATGAAGCAGCTGAAACACTCGTGTGAGCGCTCAGCCACTTTGTGTCTGTTCGACTTTTTCCGGAAAGCCGATGTAGAAAGACTTTCTATTGAGTCCGTATACCGATACATTTATTTCCGGAAAAAGCCGAACAGACACGAAGAGGCTGAGCGCTTACACGAGCGCTTCGTTCTAGCGATTGGTGGGGGTCTCAGTGTTCGGACCCCCACCAATTCAAACTTCTGACATGTCACTTTGACGTGTCAGAAGTTTGTCAAACGTTTAGCTACACTTTAAACTTGTTTTATTGTTAAAGGCTATATGTACACCTTCGAAAGCGCTAAGACCTGAATTCTGTGTCAGCTGGTCCTGTGGGTCGACACGCAGGATCCACCTGTAATCCATCACATCTAAGTTATGAACTTAGATGTGATGGATAAGAGCTGGATCCTGCGTGACCCTCTGACACTGAACCGTCAGTACCGCGGACCTGACGGGTACAGGATTCAGTGTAAGATACAGATTCTATGTATACAGAATACAGAGCAGCTGATTGACCTCTTTATTAAAAAAAAAAATATCCCTTTCAAAGGCTTACATAGTCTTACTCGTCAGTAGTGTATGTACATGCCATTATCTCTTAGGGTATGTGCACACAACCAATTTTCAGGAGTAATGGAAGCGTTTTACACCTAAAATCACGCCTCAGAAGACGGATCCAATACAACGGCAAACATCTGCCCATTGCTTGCAATGGGTCTTACAATGTTCTGTGCAGACGAGCTGTCGTTTTACACGTCGCTGTCAAAAGACGGCGCGTAATATGACGGCTCGTCAAAAGAAGTGCAGGACACTTCTTGGGACGATTTTGGAGCCGTTTTCTCATAGACTCTATGGAAAACAGCTCCAAAAACGGCCGTAAAAAATGCTGCAAAATACGCGAGTTGCGCAAAAAAAGTCTGAAAATCAGGGGCTGTTTTTGAGTTTGCGTGTGAACATACCCTTACAATCCAAAAAGAATCTTACAGTAAAACATCCACGTGGTGTAATCCTTCAGATGCTCTGGGATTTACTATTAGTTTTTGCTCAAAAAGAATTTGTGACTAGTGTGTTTGAGAATTTTGTAATGATTCCATCATCCACACGAACAGAAAACTTTTATTTGGAATTAATCTTTATCTGTTTTTCGTCAGCAAGATGTTATTTTGGCAAACAAAAACAATGGGTGAAACTTACTAAGCAAAATGCGGCAGAATTCTTGTACCAATTGCACCCAAAAAAATAGTGTACGTGGCGTAATAGATGTAATGCATACCAGCCATGAAGTGGTGTAAGGAAGAGAAAAATTGCATAAAGCGTCTAGCCAATTTATTATACTATACGCGTCAATGTGGTCGTGTGAATAAAGCCTTAATTGTTATGTGGGGCATCCCTATGTGCCAGCTGTGTGAGACCAGTGGCCTTAAAGGGGATGTGTCGCTAGAATTTTTATTTTATTTTTTTCAGTTAAACAATTAGTATATAACTGATTACACATTGTTTTAATTTTTTCACAAGTCAGGAAATATTTTAAATTAGATTCTAATTTATAAAATTTCCATGTGCTGACCACTAGAGGGAGCAGTTCCAAAAATTGTAGCATTGGCATGTGGTAAAGCAACCTCATTGATTTATGCTGCAAATTTGGGGTGGACAGGAGAAGGGGTTTGAATGTCTTCAAACCTCCGACACCGTGTGCCGCCATATTCTGAGACTGCACAGTGGTAGGAGGATTAGATACAGGGCTCAGCAGACAGTATATCACATGAACATACACAAACATAATACGCACATCATACACGAACATAAATTACCTGCACCTGCCGCTGCTGGTCTAACAAAGTTCTTGCCGCTCCTCTTCCTTGCGCCTTCGCTTCGTTGAACATATGGCTGGAAGTAGTTATCTTACTGTCCGGCAGCGGCATCCGGTCCACATTAAAATGGCGCCGGATTTTTCTCTACGAACGAGCTTCGTTTTGGTCTGTGTGGGAGCGTACGCTTCTGAGAATGGAACGGCTCCCGTTCGCATTCTCTATGGGGATGTATGTGCCGTATTCCATCTGTGTATGTGTCGTTAATCGACACATACAGAGATGAAAAAAAATGGCAGCCCCCAGAGAAGTAAAAGTATGAATACAGTAAAAATTAAGAACACAAATAAATAAAAATTGTGTTAATATTAAATATTAACATTAATATTACATTAAATATAAAATTATAAATATTAAAAAATAAATATAAATATTTATATAATAAATATATAAATAAATATAACAAATATTAAAAAAGCAATATAATTAAAATTTTTATAAATCATGACATCTTCAGTAACTTCACCCTTTAAATCCCACTCCTGGTTACCCGCTTTGATGCCCAATTTTGTGCCAATTATTTTTGTTTCCTGGCCGCTTTCAACTTTATTCTTGTTCAGTGATTGATTATTGAGATATATTCTCCATAGTTTCCCGCACATATAAAAAAAACAACAAATATTTCCATGTAAACAGGAAAATCAAGAAACGGAACCGACTTCTCCAGCGTCAGTGCCGGCGGCGGCTATAACACACGCTATATCATTGCGTAATGGAAAGTGAAATCGGCAGAAACGAAACTGTAGAGCCGCCGGACACTTCCTCCACCTGGGAGCAGAGACTGGAGCTGTGCTGAGGATTCCTCCATCATGTCCCCACCCGACACCTGCGCCTTCTGCAATAAGGGCCCAAATAGTAGGGCTGGGACGCTGCAGAGGACGCCGGACGGGAGAATAGTGGCGCACTACAACTGCATGGTGAGCGCGGGGAGGGGCGGCCTCTCCACAGAGTGACACGCTGGGTCCTGTATCCAGTCCGTATGGTAGTTCTGCGGGGCAGCTGGGTTGTGTTACGGCGCCTGCGTATGTGGTAGACGCGGCTAGTAAGTAGGGAGCACTGGGATCAGGGAAGGTCCGTGAAGAGCTGTGGACTGGGTTTGGGGACTCAAAATGGCGGTCTGTTTGTCATGGGAATCCTATGTAAGAACTTGCGGTCTCTCCCTAGATCTCTGCTCTGGAGGAGCTGCTGCCTGAAACGAAGTTCTCTTTCAGCAATTAGGAAAGGCTGTGACGTGTTATCAGATTGCGCATCTCACTGGGCACTGTATGTTACTATCATCTGGACTGGGCACTGTATGTTACTATCATCTGGACTGGGCACTGTATGTTACTATCATCTGGACTGGGCACTGTATGTTACTATCATCTGGACTGGGCACTGTATGTTACTATCATCTGGACTGGGCACTGTATGTTACTATCATCTGGACTGGGCACTGTATGTTACTATCATCTGGACTGGGCACTGTATGTTACTATCATCTGGACTGGGCACTGTATGTTACTATCATCTGGACTGGGCACTGTATGTTACTATCATCTGGACTGGGCACTGTATGTTACTATCATCTGGACTGGGCACTGTATGTTACTATCATCTGGACTGGGCACTGTATGTTACTATCATCTGGACTGGGCACTGTATGTTACTATCATCTGGACTGGGCACTGTATGTTACTATCATCTGGACTGGGCACTGTATGTTACTATCATCTGGACTGGGCACTGTATGTTACTATCATCTGGACTGGGCACTGTATGTTACTATCATCTGGACTGGGCACTGTAGTATCTGGTACTTTATGGTGCTAGTATCTGGGCACTGTATGATTCTGTCATCTGGGCACTGTATGATTCTGTCATCTGGGCACTGTTTGGTGCTGTCATCTGGGCACTGTTTGGTGCTGTCATCTGGGCACTGTTTGGTGCTGTCATCTGGGCACTGTTTGGTGCTGTCATCTGGGCACTGTTTGGTGCTGTCATCTGGGCACTGTTTGGTGCTATTATCTGGGCACTGTTTGCTGCTATTATCTGGACACTGTTTGCTGCTATTATCTGGACACTGTTTGCTGCTATTATCTGGCCACTGTTTGCTGCTATTATCTGGGCACTGTTTGCTGCTATTATCTGGGCACTGTTTGCTGCTATTATCTGGACACTGTTTGCTGCTATTATCTGGGCACTGTTTGCTGCTATTATCTGGACACTGTTTGCTGCTATTATCTGGGCACTGTTTGCTGCTATTATCTGGGCACTGTTTGCTGCTATTATCTGGACACTGTTTGCTGCTATTATCTGGGCACTGTTTGCTGCTATTATCTGGACACTGTTTGCTGCTATTATCTGGGCACTGTTTGCTGCTATTATCTGGACACTGTTTGCTGCTATTATCTGGACACTGTTTGCTGCTATTATCTGGCCACCGTTTGCTGCTATTATCTGGGCACCGTTTGCTGCTATTATCTGGGCACCGTTTGCTGCTATTATCTGGGCACCGTTTGCTGCTATTATCTGGGCACCGTTTGCTGCTATTATCTGGGCACCGTTTGCTGCTATTATCTGGGCACCGTTTGCTGCTATTATCTGCCCACCGTTTGGTGCTATTATCTGCACACTGTAGGGTCCTAACATCTGAGCGCTGTATACCACTATAGGGTAAATTTATGCACTATTAATTTGGACATGACATCATGTGGGCACTGTATGCACTGACTACCTTGCCAGTTACTGGCAATATCAGGGCAATATATTGTCCCTATCGTGGCACTGCATGACAGAATGTTGTAATCTACAGACATATATTCTGCCTAAAATATCTTAACTATAAGTAAAATTATTAACATTATTAAAGGGTTGTCTCAATAGGATGACCTCTTTCCATATACTCTATCAGGACAAATGGACATCATAGAGGTCCTTCTAACAAATAGCGGCTCTTGCAACGACAGACCACTCCTCGTATATAAAAGTTAAAGGCTAAAGACCTCTTTTGGGGCTTGTTTTAAAATGAAATGCATGAATTTTGACATAAAAATTCTTTATGTTAAACAAAAAATTCACCTATTCACTTCTGCAGCTTTATGTATCACTGTACATGGAAGCTACAGAATTTTCAGCCAAATCCGACAGAGCGCCGGTCTGTCGACTCGTCCTACAACTTGATCAACTTCAACTTGTTTAGAATTGAGCTCAGATGATCGTTCAGAAGAAGGCAGAAGCCGCTGTAGAACAAGCCGACAAACCAGCTCAGATTCGGTGGGAATATTGAATTCTACAGCTTCTATGTACTGTGATACATAGAAGCTGCAGAGTTTAAACTGAAACGGTCTTAATTTAAACCACTAAAAGAGGAGCTGTCACCTTGAGGGCGGATTTACACGAGCGTGTGTGTTTTCTGGTTACAATCATACTTTTAACTGCTCTTGCGCTAATCACGCACGTCCCACGGAAGTGCTTCCGTGTGGTGCGCGTGATTTTCACGCACCCATTGACTTCAATGGGTGCGTGATGCGTGAGAAACCCAGAAATATAGGACATGTCGTGAGTTTTACGCAGCGGACACCCGCTACGTAGAAATCACGGACTGTCTGCGCGGCCCCATAGACTAATATAGGTCCGTGCGAGGCGCGTGAAAAATCACGCGCGTTGCACGGACGTATATCACATTTGTGTAAATCGGCCCTTACTTTAATTTTCACAAGGAATAAAAGAGATAAAGCACCTCCACATTTGTAAAGCAATTTCTCCCGATTACAACAATACCCCCATATGTGGTAATAGACTGCTGTTTGCACCCACTGCAGGGCTCAGAAGGCCAGGGGTGCCGTTTGTATTTTGCATAGATGGTTTTTGGGTGCCATGTCACATTTGCAGAGGCCCTGATGTACCAGTGCATTGGAAACCCCAAAGAAGTGACCCCATTTTGGAAACTACACCCCATGGAATTTTGTTCATGGGTGTAGTTGGTAGTTTGAGCCTACATTTTTTTTTTTGAGGAATTAATGCACAGCACATCGAGTTTACGATGTGCTGTCATTTACAGCGTGATTTCGAGAGATCACACTTGCTGTCATGAAGTCCCACACGAACGTTACCGAGGTGTCGGGATTGTGTATAGACATCGCGTCCTGGCTGGAAGTGATGTCTATTCACTCTCAAGACACTTCAGTAACGTTAATGTATGAGTAAGTGACAGCAAGCGTGATCTCGCGAGATCACGCTGTGTATGAGTACATGAATGGAGAGAAGTGTATGACGCTGATTGGTCACTGATTGGTCAGCGTCATACACTTCTCTCCACAACGCCCACTTGGTCAAAAAGTAAAACCCGCCCAGTTGTCCATTAAGAAACTCATTAGCATAAAGATAATATAGGTCATAACTCGGTCAAAAATTATCGTTTTTCTAAATAAAAAACACTGCTGTAATCTACATTACAGCGCCGATCACATTATGTAGAAGATAGGCCACTTATAATGTGGTGACAGAGACTCTTTAATTACTTGTGCTTGGCATTCAAGATAGCAGCATTTTCCCCTGCCTTGCGGTAAATTATAAAGGAATTACACCGTGCTGGTGCCCTGCAACCTTTTGATACCAGACGCGTGACTTCCTCATCGTGTTGTATGACTGTAACAATTGGTCAGCCAGGTCCACCCCTCCCATGTATTCGTGTATGCCCACAGGCTGTCCGCATGAATAGACGTGGGTAAACTTTGCCAAGTAAACGTGCGTTTACGTGGCAAATATTGCCAGAATCCCTTGAACAGCACAATTGACTCATCGATGGCAATATTTTTTCATGGGGTGTATGCTTCTGAAAATTTCTCATTAAAATGAGTCCGTAGTAGCCTAGTTTTAAATAGTCTGTCATGGGCAGAGACCCCAGGGCCAGGGCATTGGCTGTTCCGGTGTAATGAAGAAACTTTAACAGCGCTTCAAATCATGTTCTCATCATCACAGCCCTGTACATTGGTGTATCATATAGTACATCACTGGGGCAATAGTAGGACCCATATTCTGAAAAGGCCCCCAAAATTTGGGCATTTCTGTGGCATCAGTGGGATGCCACATCCGGCTTCTTGCATAGCAAGATGTGGGGTGACTTGCCAGAAATTGAGATGTGTACAGATTGGTTTGTCTAACCGTCAGGTTCACTAACTCTTCTGTGAAAAAAAGATTTTTAAAATATCCAGCTTCCTGTGCCCGTTGGTCTAAATTTTTATTCCCGGGGCAGCGATTAATTCTGTAATTTGGGGGCACACCATTGGAGTCTGCCTATTCTACCTTTTGTGGGGGTTCTTCACTATCAGTTGATTATTAGGAAATGTTCCTCATCATGGCTGGAGGTATCTGTGTCTGAACACGGCATGGTGTAGGCCTCCTCCACGGTGTACACTGCATTCCAAATTATTATGCAAATGTTATTTTTTGCCGATTTTCCTAAATAGTCGATGCAAATGACAGTCAGTATAATCTTCAAGCCATCAACCGTTGGAGTATAATGCGAATTTTATTGAACAAATCTCCTAATGATAACAGATTTTTTTTTAGAAGTAAAAAACTCAAAATGCACTGTTTCAAATTATTATGCACAACAGAGATCAAAACCTTTTAAAGGTTGTAAAGAGAACTAAAATGGTAATTTGTTGAATGGTCATATTTACAGAAATGAAAAGCTCTTTCAATCAAAAAAACTTAGCAGGCCAAGTTACATGTTAACATAGGACCCCTTCTTTGATATCACCTTCACAATTCTTGCATCCATTGAATTTGTGAGTATTTGGGCAGTTTCTGCTTGAATATCTTTGCAGAATGTCAGAATAGCCTCCCAGAGCTTGAGATGGTGCATTGTCATGCATGAAGATAATTTTGCTACGGAAGGCACGGTTCTTCTTTTTGTACCACGGAAGAAAGTGGTCAGTCATAAACTCCTACGTACCTTGCAGAGGTCATTTTCACAGGGACCCTAAAGGGGCCTACCAGCTCTCTCCCCATGATTCCAGCCCAAAATATGACTCCGCCACCTCCTTGCTGACATCACAGCCTTGTTGGGACATGGTGGCCATTCACCAACCATCCACTACTCCATCCATCTGGACCATCCAGGTTTGTACGGCACTCATCAGTAAACAACACGGTTTGAAAATTAGTCTTCATGTATTTCTGAGCTCACTGCAACCGTTTCTGCTTATGAGCATTGTTTAGGGATGGCCGAATAATAGCTTTATGCACACTTGCAAACCTCTGGAGGATCCTACACCTTGAGGTTCGCGGGACTCCAGAGGCACCAGCGGCTTCAAATACCTGTTTGCTTCTTTGCAATGGCATTTTAGCAGCTGTTCTCCTAATCCTATTAATTTGTCTGGCAGAAACCTTCCTCATTATGCCTTTATCTGAACGAAGCCGTCTGTGCTCTGAATCAGCCACAAATCTTTTCACAGTACGATGATCACGCTTACGTTTTCTTGAAATATCCAATGTTTTCATACCTTGTCCAAGGTATTGCACTATTTCACGCTTTTCGGCAGCAGAGAGATCCTTTTTCTTTCCCATATTGATTGAAACCTGTGGCCTGCTTAATAATGTTGAACGACCTTCTTCGGGCCTGTTCACATCACCGTTAATTTCCGTTCCGGGGTTCCGTCGGGTGAACCCCGCAACGGAAAGTGAAACTGACAGCACAGCTTCCGTTTCAGTCACCATTGATCTCAATGGTGACGGAAACATCGCTAATGCTTTCCGTTCGTCACCATTCCGTCTGGTTTCCGGTTTTCCGAAGGAATCAATAGCGTAGTCGACTGCGTTATTGATTCCGTCGGAAAACCGGAAACAGACGGAATGGTGACGAACGGAAAGCATTAGCGATGTTTCCGTCACCATTGAGATCAATGGTGACTGAAATGGAAGCTGTGCTGTCAGTTTCACTTTCCGTTGCGGGGTTAACCCGACGGAACCCTCAGACGGAACCCCGGAACGGAAATGAACGGTGATGTGAACAGGCCCTTAAGTAGTTTTCCTTTGATTGGGCACACCTGGCTAACTAATTATCACAGGTGTCTGAGATTGATTACAATGATCCAAAGAGCCCTGAGGGTATGTTCACACGCTGAGCCAAAAACGTCTGAAAATACGGAGCTGTTTTCAAGGGAAAACAGCACCTGATTTTCAGACGTTTTTTGAGCAACTCACGTTTTTCGCGGCGTTTTCGCACCGTTTTTTCGGCTGTTTTTGGAGCTGTTTTCAATAGAGTCTATGAGAAAACGGCTCCAAAAACGTCCCAAGAAGTGTCCTGCACTTCTTTTGACGAGGCTGTAATTTTACGCGTCGTCTTTTGACGGCTGTCAAACGACGACGCGTAAATTACAGGTCGTCGGCACAGTACGTCGGCAAACCCATTCAAATGAATGGGCAGATGTTTGCCGACGTATTGGAGCCGTATTTTCAGGCGTAAATCGAGGCATAATACGCCTCGTTTACGCCTGAAAATAGGTCGTGTGAACCCAGCCTTAGGCCTGATGCACACGACCGTGTTCGGTCCGTGATATACGGTCCGCATGTCGGCCGCTTGTCCCGGACCGTACAAAGTACAGGGAGCCGGGCTCCTAGCATCATACTTATCTATGACGCTAGGTGTCACTGCCTATCCACGTAACTACTGTCACACACTAAAACATGATTACAGTACGGGACAGTAGTTCCGCGGACAGGCAGTGACCCCTATCGTCATAGATAAGTGTGATGCTAGGAGCCCGACTCCCTGCACTGTGTTCGGTCCGGGACATGCAGCCGACATGCGGACCGTATATCACGGACCGAACACGGTCGTGTGCATGGGGCCTAAGACACAATACCATCCATGAGTTTAATTGAAAAACTAATAATGAAATGTTTGACACTTAAATCCAATGTGCTTAATAATTTGGAACACGGTGTAGATCTGTTTAGCCATACCAGAACAGACAAATGTTATCTTTCTGACTAAAAAAACTGACACCTCATTACAATAAAACCTACCTAAATTATTATATTATGCTAAATGTATATAACTTGCAATACTACTACCTATAATTTTGTAATTGTTTTTTTAATTTTTTTTAAAAATATTTTATGACAAATAAAAAAAACAGCGCCTGAAACTTCAGGGCACAGCGTGAGATAACACACCTTTACAGACCTAACCTACTGGGAATTTTTGTTTTGTTTTACAGAACAAAAGAGAACTGACAGCCCCTAACAGATTCCCAAATGTCAAGAAGCAGTTCAGGGAGATTATAGGGATCTCTATGGGGTTTATTTCTATTGTTGGTACTGGGACACAGTAAGGGCTTATTCAGACGAACGTATAATACGTTCGTGCAACGCGCGGGATTTTCACGTGCTTTTGTGTTAACAAACATACAAACAGAGTGTCATAATGTTGGCGGTTGCGCGAAAATCACGCAGCCACGCATCGTATGCTGCTGACACATAGAGCTTTTATTAACCTTTTGCGCGTCCAAAACGTTGCGTTTTTTGCGCGCGCAAAACGCACACGCTCGTGTGAATCCGGCCTAATTCAGAGCTGTTCATTCTGATCTCCAGGAATGAGGAGATTGGAGCTGGGGAAGGCGTTTTTTTTTCACTTTTTGGCTGTGATTGGTCAGTCTGGATATGACTGCTGATGTCACTGCATGTTTACATGCTGTAATCTTTTTTTGTAGAAAAAAAGAGAAAATGCACGGCGCCAACATAGTGCAGGTAAAACTGATAGACTGTATACAAAGGTGTGCAAGGGTTTAAAGGTAAGGAGCCAAACGTAAGCTGCTGCCAAGATCCTATTCGGTAATCGGTGATGTTACCGCCAGAGATCATGAACACAAAAATGTGAATAAAAAATGTACCAAAAGAACGGCGCTGCTAAACTGCAAAGAGGATGACTGAAGTAATAAAAATAAATTTATTGCACAGGGCTACGCATTACCACATCGAACTGATGTCTTTATCAGGCCATAAAAAAACAATCAAGTTCGATGTCGTAACGCATAGCCCTGTGCAATAAATAAATTGGTATTACTTCAGTCATCCTCTTTGCAGTTTAGAAGCGCCGTTCTTTTAGTACATTTTTTTATTCACATTTTTGTATTCCTGTTTACATGCTGTGACCGTTTAACCCCTTCCCGCCGCAGCCCTTTTTCCGATTTTCAGTTTTTCCTCCCCACCTTCCAAAAGCCATAACTTTTTTTCTTTTTCCGTTGATATATATGATTTTTGCAGGACGAGTTGTAGTTTCTCGTAGCACCATTTATTGTGCCATATAATGTACTAGGAAATGGGAAAAAAAATAATATTTGTGGGGTAGAATATGAAAAAAAGAAGCGATTGTTTTTTGCGCGTCATTTTTACGGAATTCACTGTGCAATTAAAACAACATTTTAACTTTATTCTGTGGGTCAATACGATTATGGCGATATCAAATATATATAGATAGTTTTTTCTATATTTTACTACTTTTATAAGTAAAACCTAAGTGTAAAAAATACAATTTATTTTATGTCACCAAATTCCGAGAGCCATAACTTTTTTGTATTTTTCAGTCGATTTAAGTGGTATGAGGGCTTATTTTTTGCGGGATAAGCTGTCGTTTTTAATGATACCATTTTGGGGTACATGCGACGTTTTGATCACTTTTTATTACATTTTTTTGTGGGAGATGAGGTGACCAAAAAATAGAGATTCTGATGTTTTTTTTTTTTACGGCGTTCACTGTGCAGGTTAAATAATGATATATTGTAATAGTTGAGACTTTTGCAGACGCGGCGATACCAATTATGTTTGTTAATTTTTTTTACTATGCTCTAGGGGGGAAATGGGAAAAGGTTTTTTTTGTTAACTTTTATTTGTAAAAAATTTTTTTTTTACATAAAAAAAACCCCTTTATTTTACTAATTTTTACTTTTTTTATGAGTCCCCCTAGGGGATTTGAACCAGCGATACTAATGTATTGCAGCATATCGTGATTCTGACAGGCAACTATTAAGCCCTGCACTTAATAGGAGCACAAAGATGGCGGACCTGGGGGCCTTCATTAGGCCCCCAGGCAGCCATAGAAACCATCGCTCCCCCCCGCGATTGCGTTGCGGGGGGAGCGATGAGCTGTTTGAGGGGGTCGCCACCCTCTTTTTTTTTTTTCATATTCACATTTTTTTATTGATTTTAATACAAACCATTACACACAATCGGGAAAAATGTGTCCCCATAATAAAAAGAACATGGCAAGAAGGGCACAGCCCAAACAGGAGAGTGAACATCACAAGCCATAACAAGCGCAAAATACAGTTACAGCAGTCTGAGGAAGCTAAAAGGAAATGAGCATAGTAACAAAAAAAAAAGAAAATACACCAATCCAACCCCCCAGACATCCTAAAATGCAATGATAAGTACATGTATGCGCAATCACAGGAAGCAAAGACCACTCATAATAGACACAATGAGGGAAGGAAAAGATAGGATGGGAGACAAACACGGCAAAGGAAAAGAAAGGGAGGTTGTGGCGAACCTGGACTCCAGCACCTGAACATCTTAGATAAAATGAGAAGAAGCAGCTATGCGCCTGTCAGAGATGATGGTAGAGCGAACAAACCCTAATACACCGGCCTGTAGTCTCTACAGTGACGCAGTCTCATGGGAAAGGATGTTTTCCTCAGGCCACTGCATTGCGATAGGTGGAAGAAAAGAGAAACGTTAGCCAGTGAGACCAGGTATCCTTGTACCATATAGAAGAGGCCGGGGCATGAGCCAGAAGGTGTTCCATTCGCTGTATCAACGCGATCTCCTGGAACCACTCATCCAGCAGCGGAGGGACTGCTGTTTTCCACTTACGAGGGATGACTGATTTGGCGGCTTGGAGGAGATGTCTAATTAAAGAACGTATGTAAATGGGAAGCGGCATAGGGAACATAAATAAAAGGACCGCCTCAGGGGAATTAGGGCCCGAAACCCCAGTCACTTCCACTATAATTTTAAGAACCGCCTCCCAAAAACTCTGCAAATTAGAGCAACTCCACCAAATGTGAGACATGGAAGCCCCCGACGCCCCGCACCGCCAACACTCGTCAGGTCAGTGACTGGAGTCAAAGGACCCAATGGGTCAACTAGTGAGCCCGACCTTCCCAGAGGACCGTAATGCCAAGAGGTTATGGAAAACAACAAAGGAGGCGGAAGTCGGTCTATTCCCAGGCAGGGTCCAAGGCAAAGTAGAAAGGGTACGAGTACACAACTGTTGGGCTAAACGGACCCAGAGTTTAGAGTCATGATTGTGGAAAAAGTCTAGGACACGAGCATGAGTTGACGCTAAATAGCAAAGGCGACAATCCGGCAGACCAATCCCACCAGCACCCCTGGAGCGAGTAAGAATCGTCCTACTCAAGCGGGGACGACCCACTGGCCATATGAAGGAACCAAAGCATTGTTGGATACGTAGCCAATAAGAGGATGGGATGAAGATAGGGATAGTTTGCAGGAGGTAGAGCAGTCTGGGGAGAAGTGACATTTTAATGATATTAATACGGCCAAACCAAGAGAATTCCTTTTTATTCCAAGAGGCCAGGACTGTGCGAAATTTGGCTAATAAAGGGATAAAGTTATTGGGGAACAGTTGGGAGAGATCAGAGCTTATGCGCGTACCCAAATATGTTATACCCCTAGCAGGCCAGGAGAAGGGTAAATTATTTTTGAGGAGCGATAGTGTCGAGGATGGAAGTGATACATTCAGCGCCTCAGACTTAGAGAAATTAATCTTAAAATTTGACCATACTCCAAAGCGGGACAGCTTGGACATCAATGAGGGAAGCGAGACATGCGGGTCCGTGAGATAAACCAATAGGTCCGGCCCCCTCTTTCTAACTATCTAAATCCTGCGGTCGCTAATGACCGCAGCATTTAACGAGTTAAACGAGCGGGTTCACGCACGAGCGCGACCCTGCTCGTTACACTGAAGTGTCGGCTGTAATATACAGCCGACACCGGCATCGTATGGAGCGGGTTCACTCCTTGAGTCCGTTCCATACTTCCCCTACCTGACTTTGGCGTATGGATACATCAGATGTCGGGAAGGGGTTGACTGCTATGTCGACAAGAGGTTAAAGAGAAACTTTCACCTGCCCATACGTGTGCAGCTGAACATGTAATGGGCAGGGCTGCACAAACCCTGCGGCACTTTACATTTTTTTTCCAACCCTCCTCCGTTATTTAGATATTGGTGCTGTTATATTTGGCACCCGATCTTTAAATAAACCCCTGGTCCTCATAGGCTTGCTGTCGCAGTGACTGTCACGTCACAGTGACCATTAGAACACATTACACTACGTAGGAATTGTAATGTATTCTAGCAGCGATCAGCGCTGCAAGTCTAAGGCTGGGTTCACACTGAGTTTTTTTGAGGCAGATTTTCCTCTTCCTGCACGCCGATTTTCGCAGCGTTTTTCACCCGCAGCCATTGAGCACCGCGGGCATTAAATGCCACGAAATACGCTTTCTCTGCCTTCCATTGATGTCAATGGGAGGTCAGAAGCGTAAATGTCCGAAGATAGGGCATGTCCCTTCTTTTTCTCGCCCAGCTGGTTTTTCCGCTCGCGGGAAAGAAACGCCTCCGCCTCCCATTGAAATCAATGTTAGGCATTTTCGGCCGTTTTTTGGCGCATTTTGCAGCGCGGTTTCCGAGTAAAAAAACTTGTCAAAAACTCTGTGTGAACTGGCCCTAAATGTCCCCTAGTGGGACAAGTAAAAAAAAGATAATAAAAATGTTTTCAAAAAGTGTAAAAATAAAAGTTTTATAAGTTCCATAAACAAAAAATGCTTTTTTCCCTATAATAAGTTTTTTTATAATAGGAAAAAAAATGAACACGTTAAAAAGAAAAGTACACATATTTGGTATCGCCGCCTTCGTAACGAGCCAAACTATAAAACAGTGCATACCGCAAAAAAAATAAGTAAAAAAGCAACGCTAGAATCACAATTGTTTTGTCACCACCCCTCCCAAAATATACAATAAAAAGTGTTCAAAAAGTCGCATGTACGCCAAAATAGTTTCAATAAAAACTACAACCCGCCCCGCAAGAAACAAGCCCTTACACATCTTTTTTGACTGAAAAATAAAAAAGTTATGGCTCTGTGATTTTATTTCGCAAACGCTTCAAAACATAAAGAAATGATACACATATGGTATTGCTGTAATCGTATCGACCCGCAGAATAAAGAAAAATTGGCATTTATAGCCCAGGGTGAACGCCGTTAAAAAAAAGAAAAAAAAAAAAAGATTAAAAACATCAGAATTGATGGCTTTTGGTCACCTTGCTTGTCAAAAAATGGAATAAAATGTGATAAAAAAAAATCGCATGTATCCCAAGATGATACCAATGAAAACTACAGATTGCCCCGCAACAAATAAGCTCTCACACAGCTCCGGTGGAGAAAAAATAAAGTTCTGGCTCTCAGAATATGACGATGCAAAATGTGTAGTGTCCAAAAGTGGATAAGATTGGGCACCATTTATCAGTGCGACCCCGGCCACATCTCTGCGGATTATTATTTATTTGCCCCATTATTATACCCTCTTACATATGCCCTGATGTACTCATGTGCCTCCACATTATAAAGTGAAATATTCAGCAAAACGGCAAACAGAACTACTACCAAGCTAAATCTGCGCACCAAATGCCGCTCCCTCCCTTCTGAGCCCTACAGCGTGCCCAAACAGCAGTTTGCGTCCACGGATATGGCATCGCCATACCTGGGAGAACACGGTTAATATTTTATGAGGTATTTGTCTTCAGTGGCACAAACAGGGCATAACATAAAGTGCACTAAAATGGCATATCCGTGGAAAATTGTAATTTTCACTCTGCACGATCCGCTGCGCATTAACCCCTTCGCACACCCCGACTTAAGAGCATGTCGCAGTGTGGGAGGTGATGCAAGGAGCGGGCTCACATGTTGAGCCCGCGCCATACGCTGCGGGTGTCAGCTGTGTATTACAGCTGACACCTGGGACTAACGGACAGGAACAGCGATCGCGCTGTTACAGGAGGCTGTAAAAATACCATATACTGCAATACATTAGTATTGCAGTGTATTGTACCAGCGATCTACTGATTGCTGGTTCAAGTCCCCTAAGGGGACTAATAAAATGTGTAAAAACAAAAGTAAATTGTTATTAGTGGAAAAAAATATTTAAAGTTCATAAAAAAACAACTTTTCCCATTTTTATTTCCCTCTAAAGTAATGTAAAAAAAATACACCAAATTGGTATCGCTGTGTCTGTAAAAGTCCAAACTATTACAATATACCATTATTTAACTCGCACGGTAAACGCGGTGAAAAATAAAGAATTTAAAACGGCAAAATCACTGTTTTTTGGTCACCTTTTCTGTACCCAAAAAAATTATTAAAAAGTGCTCAAAAAGTTGCATGTACCAAAAAATAGTACAAAGCCCTCACACGACTCCATTGACGGAAAAATAAAAAAGATATGGCTCTTGGAAAGCGGGGAGGCAAAAAAGGAAAAAGCAAAAAAATGGATCAGTACGGAAAGGGTTAATTAATTTCTAATGAAAAAACATTTCTGACCACATGTGGGGGATTGCCGTACTCGGGAGAAATTGCTTTATAACTGTTGGGGTGCTTTTTCCTCCTTTTATCCTTTGTGAAATCTAAAAAATTCAACATTTTAGTGGAAATAATGTTGATATTTATTTTTTCACGGCCTAATTCTAATAAATTCTGCAAAAGACCTGTGGGGTCAAAATGCTCACTATACCCCTAGATAGGATTTCTTAGGTGGTGTAGTTTCCCAGATGGGGCACATCTGTGTGGTTTCCACTGTTTTGGCTTCTCAGGGGCTTTGCAAATTTGACATGGCACCCGAAAGCCATTTCAGATCAATTTGAGCTCGAAAAGCCAAATAGCGCTCCTTCCCTTCTAAACCCCCGCTGTGGGTCCAAGCAGCAGTTTATTACCACATATGGCGTATTTCCGTAATCGGGAGAAATCGTTTTACAAATGCTGGGGTGCTTTTTCTCCTTTATTCCTTGTAAAAATTAAAAATGTCTGTTTTTTTCAGAAAAAAAGTAGATTTTCACCTTTACAGACTAATTCCAATGAATTCAGCAAAACAACTCTGGGGTCAAAATGCTAACTTTACCCCTAGAAAAATACCTTGAGGGGTGAAGTTTCCAAAATGGGGTCACTTTTGGGGGGTTTACACTGTTTTGGTCCCTCCAGTGCATTGCAAACCCAATACAACACTGAAAACTATTCCAGCAAAATCAGAAATCCAAAATCCAAACTCCTTCCCTTCTGAGCCCTGCTGTGGGTCCAAACAGCAGTTTATTACCACATATGGGGTATTGCTATAATCGGGAGAAATTGCTTTGCATAGGTTGGAGTGTTTTTTCTCCTTTTATTCCTTGTAAAAAATTAAAAATGTCTAAGTCTTTTCAGAAAAAAAGTAGATTTTCATCTTCACATACAAATTCAAACAAATGTAGCGAAAAAAAACCAAAACCTGTGGGTTCAAAATGCTAACTATACCCCTAGATATATTCCTTGAGGGGTGTAGTTTCCAAAATGGGGTCACTTTTGGGGGGGTCTTGACTTTTTTGGTAGCACAAGACCTCTTCAAACCTGACATGGTGCCTAAAATATATTCTAAAAAAAAGGAGGCCCCAAAATCCTCTAGGTGCTCCTTTGCTTCGGAGGTCTGTGTTTCAATCCATTACCACACTAGGGCCACATGTGGGATATTTCTAAAAACTGCAGAATCTGAGCAATAAATATTGAGTTGCATTTCTTGGGTAAAACCTTCTGTGGTACAGAAAAAAATATATTAAAAAATTAAATTTGTAAATGTCACCTCTTCATTGCTTTAATTCCTGTGAAACACCTAAAATACTTTCTGAATGCTGTTTTGAATACTTTGAGGGGTGCAGTTTTCAAAATGGGTGATTTATTTATTTATAACATATAAGGCCCTCAAAGCCACTTCAGAAATGAACTGGTCCCTGTATAAATAGCATTTTGAAATTTTCTTGAAAATATGAGAAGTTGCTGCTAAAGTTCTAAGCCTTGTAACATCCTAGAAAAATAAAAGGCTGTTAAAGTATCTATTTTGTGTGGTATTACTATCTGTTTTCCAAGCACATACATTTAAATGTAGAAAAATGCTAATTTTTGCAAATTCTCTCTGAATCTTGGTGTTTTTTACAAATAAATATTGCCTTTATATTAGTGAAAAAATGTGTCACGAGAAAACAATCTCAGAATCCCTTGGATAGGTAAAAGCATTCCAAAGTTATTACCAAATGTCCGATTTGAAAAAATCTGCTTTGTCCTGAGGCCAAAACAGACTCAGTCCTAAATGGGTTAAAATAAGTGGCCAGATCTTCAGCGCTGAGAACTGTGGTCGGCGTCTACACTTCAGGACTGAAGGGCCTTTTACACCTGCCGACAATCGGCTGGTGCAGCAAACGATGATCAACGAGACATCTTTGATCAGCGCTTGTTTGCTCCTGTCACACGGAGCTATGTATGGGGACGAGCGGTCGTTACTCCAATTCGCTCGTTCCCATACAGTATCATCATGTCGGCAGCACTTCTCCCTGTTTACGCAGGGGACGCGCTGCCGACAACGATAATATTTAACTTTTTTAAATCTATACGATCGGAAGATGATCGAGTGTTTGCTCGTTCATCTGCTGATCGCTGCCCTGTTTCCACAGGGCAATTATCAGCAACGAGCGTTATACAAACGCTCGTCTACACGATAATCGCCCAGTGTTAAAGGGCCTTAAAGGAAAGGTGTCATGAACTTTTTAAAATGTTTTTTATTAATTTGTGTTTTTATTGAATAAATATTACATTGACTATTTTTTTTTTTCACACTTTCTTACATTACTGGGGCTGCCATGTTTTATTTAATCTGTGTAGGTGTCTCTTAACGACACATACACAGATGGAATACGGCAGCTACAGGGTAGAGGACATAACGAATAGCTCCCGTTCCTTTATATCCTGTGCATATCCTGTGCTTCTACTGTCTTGCTCTGTATTGCGCAAGCGCAGTTCAGAGCGACCCAGCATAGAAGCTGGTTTGTAGGGGGAAAGCCGGCGCCATTTTGAAGACCGGCTGCACTTCAGGTAAGGTGTGTGTGTGTGTTTGTCTATCTCTCTCGCGGCCCCTACCTCTCGCAGCCCCCTTGCATACCTGCTGTAATAGCTGTGTGTGTGTGTGTGTGTGTAGTGTGCGCAACAGGGCTGGATCCTACTTTTGTGCAGCCGAGTATGCACGGGCGCCGCTGATCCTTCTTAACCGCTTACCAGCTGTTTTGAAGAATCAGCTGCGAGCGCCCCCCCCCCCCACACACACACACACACACACAAATTCCCCCCCCAAACATGCAGCTGCGCCACACACGAACCCCCCCTCTGGGGGAGGGGAGTTTTGTGCAGGGTGTTTGTGGGGGTGTTGTGTGATGGTTTGCGTGAGCGTATGTGTGTGTGTGGGGGGGGGGTGCGTGCAGGGTGCTTATGGAGACCACTAGTATTTATTGTGGGGCGAAGACAGATGCTGTAGGTGAGTATAAGTATTTCTATTTTTCATATTACTTTATTTTTTTTGTTTTGCAAGTTCCGCTGGACCTATTGGACTTTTTTAATAAAATGGTTAGCGAGGGTTGTGTGGGGGAGTTTTTATTTCAATAAAAATATTTTCTTATGTCTGTTTTTTTAATACTTTATTACAACCTTAGTAATGGCAGTTGTTTGTTTGACGACGTCCATTACTAAGACGGGGCTTAATGTTAGCCAGTAGAAAGCTAGCCTGGTACCCACCGCCACCAGGGGTATCGGGAAGAGCCGGGTACGATCCAGTACCCGACCATCTGTTGCGATGGCCGATACTGGGGCGGCCGCAGGCTGGTATTATTAGGCTGAGAAAGGGCCAGAAACCTTGACTTTTCCCTCCCTGGTAATGCTAGGCTGCTGCTGCTATGTTCTATCTGGCTGGTTAGGAAGATTGGGGAGGACGACCCCGCATCGTTTAAAAAAAAAAAAATGTAATTAGAAAATGACGTGGGGTCCCCCCCCATTTTTTTTATAACCAGCCAGATACAACACAGCAGCAGCCGTCTAGCATTACCAGGGTGGGAAAAGTCAAGTTTTTTTGGCTCTTCCCGGCCTAATAATACCAGCCTGCGGCCGCCCCAGTGCCCAGCCATCCCTACAAATGGTTGGGTACTGGATCGTACCCGGCTCTTCCTGATACCACAGGTGGCGGTGGGTACCGGGGTAATAATGGGGTTTAGTGTTAACCTTTTTACTGGCTAACATTAAGCCCCGCCTTAGTAATGGACGTCGTCAAACAAACAACTGCCATTACTAAGGTTGTAATAAAGTATTAAAAAAACGGACATAAGAAAATATTTTTATTGAAATAAAAACTCCCCCACACAATCCTCGCTAACCCTTTTATTTAAACAAAAAACGTAGATCATCGCAGTAGTCCACCGAACGGGTCCAGCGGAACCTGCAAAAAAAAATAATGTTAGGAGTCAAGCACACTTCAGTGAAATGCTTCAGTGTGCTATTCGTTTTTTAACGGATAGCGCACTGACCCACTAATTTCTTTGGGGCCATGCATAATTCCTTTTTTTTTTTGTTTGCAGGTTTTTTTGGCGGTTTTTGTGTGCTTTTTGCAAGTTTTTGGGTGCGTAGTTAGGACTCCCACTGACTCTGGGAACATTTGGTGCATTTTATGCACCAAAGAATTGATCGAACGCTTCTTTTTTATGCAAAACACATTTTAAAAAAACGTTTGCGTAAAAAACGAACGGCTCGCTTTCCCATTGATGTAAATGGGAAGCTTAATCAAGTATTTGATGTTTTTTTTTACGCTTTTTGTGTGCGCCTTTTGGCCCATACTTAGGACTCCCATTGCCTATGGGACCATTTGGCACGTTTTACTTGCAAAGGAATTTACTTGACACTACTTTATTTACACAACGCGTTTTTTAAAAACGAGTGTAAAAAAACGCGTTATATGTACTGACAGTGCACTTTACAAATTATGTAAATGAAAAGCGGAATCAAGCGGTTTTTTATGCGGTTTTTGGCACGTAAAATGCGCCAAAAAACCATGTCAAACACTGTGTGAACCTGTTAATTGAAAAGTCATTCACCCCAGGGACATCGCTCTTCGCTTCCATCATTCTTAGGCATTTGGTGTGTCTTATAGCTTCTACCAGCTGCATTGTACAATCTCTCCCAAAATGGCAGCCGGACACTGCTTAGCAATATGAAGACACCTTTTCCTGGCTTTTAGCCAAAAATAGGGAGGGGGTGAGATTCCCTCCCACATTTACAGCAGCTGTGAGTCAGTTTGCTTTCCCTTATTCACCTTGCTGTAATTCTAGGAAGTGCTCCCTCTGGTGGCCAACATAGGAAAACATGTCAAATTATTATTACATTTTTAATACTTCCCACCATGTCGAAGAAAAAAAAATACAGCAAAAAACGTCAAAAATATAATACAAATTAAGTAACTTACTTTAAAAAAAAATTTCATTTGCAACACATTCCCTTTAAGGAGTGAATGACATGTATCAAAGAAGCGTTTTGGATTATTAGATAGTGTGGAAAAGAGAGAGGTGAAATAGACTTGTTTGGCATGGTGAAGGGCAGAGTTGTAAATTCTCAGCATAAATTTGTAATGGAGGAAATCTGACAAATTTCGATTCGAGCACCGCTGAAGAAAGCGGGATTGAGGCGTGTGCCAGGATGCCATCGTCTGTGTCCGTTGGTGCGGAGTGCTTCATCCAAAGCATTTTTGAGAGTGTTATTGCAATGTTTGGCAGCCAGATTGGGACAGGAGTGGGAAGAGATAGGGGGACTGTAGACTGTCTGAGTTACTGAGTGTTAATGACATGTAGATTTCTGTATGTCGGATAGGTAGTCATCATTACCTATGTTTGTTGATGCTGGCCTGCCTACAGAGAAGGCTTTGTTTTGCCCTGTGGTTGTTTAACCCCTTAAGGACATGGCCAATTTTGGCCTTGAGGACAGAGCAATTTTTTTAGATTTCCCTTTTTGCATCCCGACGCTCACAACTCTTATTTTTTGTACGACGTAGTTGTATGAGACTTTGTTTTTTGCGGGACGAGTTGTACTTTATGTAGGTACCTTTTTTTAGTACAAATACATTATCGTTTAATTTCTATATATTTGTATTTTGTCGAAATTGCAGAAAAAAAGCAGTTCCGCAGCAGTTTTAATATTTATTTTTTTACACCATACACCGATCATCCTAAATAATGTTATACGTTTGTTGTACAGGTTGTTACGGTCGTGGCGATACCAAATATGTCTATATTTCATGTTTTGGGACTTATATTTTATTTATATTTTTATTTATTTATCATCCATTTTTTTTTACATTCGTTTAACTTTTTTTTTTTAATCCCATAAAGGGATTTATCATTTTGATTTTGTAATTGCAATGTACTGGCATAGATCTATATGCCAGTAAATTAGCCTGTTACTGATCGTACACAGGCAGTTGTTAGGGCATACCTCAGTATGCCCTAACAGGAAATATGTTCAGACAGCCCTGGGGTCCTTCAATGGACCCTGGGCTGTCTGGCCATACGAGTTGTGGGCTTTGATCGCGTCACAGTTATCTTCTGTGATGCGATCAAAGTGCAGTCCCCCCTCCTTGAACGCCGCGATCAGCTTTCATCGCGGCGTTCAAAGGGTTAACGGCGGAGAGAAAATGTTTCTCTCCTCTCCGCTGTCAGAGCAGGACCATGGCTGTGTATTACAGCCGTTGCCCCACTCTCGATCGCGCGCAGAGACGGCTGTCACATAGGACGAGAATGCTCGTCCTAATGCGCGAAGTACTCGCCGTTCAGGACGAGCATTCTCGTCCTGTGTCGGCAACCAGTTAATTTGTTTTCTAGGCTCGAACTGCCTGGATGTGGGCTATTACTATAAAGTTGTTGTTGATAATGGCCGTGGTGATATTTACTCACACCACTGATCAGTTAGGCGATGGTTAGGAAGTGATACATTTTAGCAGATTTTCCGCTGCAGCTTTATTGGTGTATAGTGCTGATTTTCAAATTCTCAATATGCCTATAATGTCGTGGATTTGCAATGCAAAGGGTAAAACCCGCTTCAAAATCTGCATGTAACATGGTGGAACTTGGCCTTACAGTATTTAAGGTGTTGCATGATTTTGACTGAATTGTAGTGTTGAGCCTACAAATGCAACACTGTCCATTCCGTACAGGACACTACAAATGTGTTCCCAATCATACGTAATATGATACATTAAAGCAGTTTTGCCTCATATGTTTATATTTTTTCTGCCTAGAATGGTTTTAACTGAACTTTTGTTCTCGGTTTGTTGTAAAAAATAAAAGGTGCATTTAATTTAAAGCAGACTTGTCTGTTCTCGTGACTTGTCTGTTCTCGTGACTTGTCCGTTCTCGTGACTTGTCCGCTCTCGTGACTTGTCCGCTCTCGTGACTTGTCCGCTCTCGTGACTTGTCCGCTCTCGTGACTTGTCCGCTCTCGTGACTTGTCCCGCTCTCGTGACTTGCCTGATTTGTTAAATATTCCCCATACAAGAACAATTCTGGAGCATTTTGTTTCTTGACAACTGAATGTTCCTTTTCATTTGGTCATGTCCCCTCACATTATGACACTGTCCAATCAGTACTAAGGCCAGTTGCACATGACCGAATGCTACTCGGGCTGTTTTTCATGGCATCTGAGTAGCACCCGATAGTTTTCATGGACTCATTCACTTTAGCGGGTGAATCTCCGATCTGTGGAAAGATAGGACATGTCCTATCTTATCACGGACGGGACTTGGGCAGCACACGTGGTCGTGTGCATTAGGCCTAAGAGTATAATTTTGTAGGCACACACACTATTGACGAGTGGAATGATAATGCCCAATTGTCAATTTGTTCTTACATTTCCAGGAGGGAATACAGTGGAACAACACAACAGAGTTCTGTTTTAAAAAAGTACTCTGGAATTATAATTTAATGGAGAATAACAGTATTTACTAAAGCCGGCATTTCGGGAGAGCTGACAAGTCGTCTTCAAAAGTATTTCCTATAGTTTTTTTCATGATTTTTACATTACCTCTAAAATTGGGCTGCATATTGCTATAAGTTTCATTATTGCTATATCTAACTCAATATCATGGTAAAATTTTAGATATTGCTCAACCCTAGGTGCTTCAATGCAGAAACGTAATAGAAAACAAAAGCAGCATAAAGGGTTTACAGAAATCGATAGCGCAGCATGCGCTATTGTTTCCGGTAAAACGACGGACACCCTGACGGAAAGTTGACGGAACCCATTTTTTTTAAAATTAGTTTATTCAAAATATCACATACAGAGTATCACAGCAATTGGATATGATATGACAACATCCATGATGACAGTATGTGTACAGTATATAATATAAGCATTAAAGACCGTTATCTTTATGGCAATACTCTACTAGTCATTTATCAATCAATTAGTGAATTACAGGATTATTACATGCTGTTTTCCATATATGAAAGGGAACATTTATATAGATAGATCTAACAAAACAAAACAAAACAACAGGTCGCCTATGTCGCATTACAAGGTCACAGATATTATTGCTCTATCTTCTGCCTGAGAATCGGGGGATTAAATTATTTTATTGCGGAGTAAAGTTATCATCAGGAGCTACTCTGGAGTCTAACCATTGTCCCCACACTCCCTGAAATTTGTCCGGACATCCTCTGTGGGAGTACACCAACTGTTCGTATGTAACAACGGTGTTGACCAATCGCTTCCAGGAGCTTATTGATGGAGCTGTATCTGCCATCCAGTGCATGGCTATTGTTTTCCTAGCCAAAAACAAAGATTCTCTAATAAAAATACCAGTGTGACGTGTCCAGTTTTCATCATCAATGAGTCCCAATAGGGCTATCTTCGGGGAAAATGTCAGAGGACTAGGCAATAACGGAGTAATAACCTCATATACCTTCGTCCAAAATGTTAATATATATGAACATTCCCACATAAGGTGCCAGAAATCTGCCTCTGACTGACCACATCTATGGCATGCTGAAGTAGCTACTTTCCCCATTCGGTGTAATCTCACTGGGGTGAGATAAGCTTGGTGTATAATGTATAATTGTATGAGCTTATTATTGATAGCCGGAGAGTCTGTCAAATGTGAATTCAAGATGTCAGTCAGATCTTCCAGTGAAAGATCTGGTATTTGTGTCTTCCACTTGGCTAGGACCGGAAGCGGGGTAGAGTTAATTTTTTGCCGAGATCAGATGTGTGTATAGGGCTGTGATAAGACCCTTAGGGCCTTGAGATTTCAGAATGCCTATAAGAGGGTACGCTGAGATGATCGTGGAATGAGGTGGGAACTGAGTCTGTATAGCGTGACGTGCCTGTAAATATTTGAACCACTGTAAGTCTGGAATATTATGTAGCTCTTTGACCTGTAGGAATGTAAGGATCAAACCACTATCATACATATCCCCTAATTTGGTGACGCCCATGTCCACCCACACCCGTGTATCAGTTAATGATTGAAGGCATGGTAATGTGGGATTATGCCACAGAGGGAGGTCCGGGATTACATCATGGTATACAAGTATTTTCTTGGCTGTGCGCAAGACCGCCAATGCCAGAACATGTATAGGGAGTAGGTCTGCGTGGGGGGTAAAATTAGGGTATTCCAGGAAGCTAATCAGACTTTTCCCTGCCACCAGGGAGGCTAAGTAGTAATCTGTGTCGGACAAAGGGGAATCTCGCACCCAATCTTGAATATTTCGGAGCTGACCTGCCAGGTAGTACAAATTGAAATCCGTTAAGGCCATTCCCCCTTCAAGTTTTGGCCACTGCAGTGTGGCTAGACTAAGTTTAGACCTAGAAGATCCCCATATAAAGCGTATTATCAAGGTATTAAGAGATTTGAAAAATGATATGGGAACTATAACAGGCATGTGCTGCAGGATATACGTACATTGGGGTTGGATTACCATCTTAACCAAATTGATGCATCCTGCCACAGATAACGGGAGTTTAGCCCACTTCTTAAAGCTACCCCCCACCTTAGTCAGCAATGGGGTTAAGGATGTATCTCTAGTTTGGCTATGATCTTGAACTATAGTCACTCCCAAATATTTAAAGCTAGAGACAGTTTCAAGGCCATATTGTAACATGTATGGGTTTGGAGTCGGATGTTTAGGCCTCATTCACACGGCAGGGTTTCCCGGCCGGGTGCCGGCCGTTCATAAATCGGCCGGCACCCGGCTGCATTAGGAATGATAGACCCCTAATGGGGCTATTCACACGACCGATTTTTTGACGGCCGGAAAATCCGGCCGTCAAAAAATAGGACATGCTCTATCTTTGCCCGGCCGCCCGGCTCCCATAGAAGTCTATGGGGCCGGGTATTACACGGCCATCACCGGAATGTGTTCCGAGTGATGGCCGGGTTTCCCGGCGCTTGCGCTCTATCTCCTCCTCCTCACAGCGCAGAGTGCATGTAAGGAGGAGGAGTTGATGCCATTCTGACGAATGGCATCGCTGTACACTGTGTGGCAGGGCCGGGGTGTACAGCAGGTGGAAGGGAGCGCTGCGCTGGCTCCCTTCCCCTGCTTGTTAAAAGCACCCTGGCTCGGCGACACCTTCGATGGCGCCGCTGGTAGTAGTAGTAGCAGCAGCTGCTGCTGCTGCGGCTGCTACTACTGTAGCGACGCCACTATAGCAGAGCGGGGAGGTATCTCCCCGCTCTGCTATGTGCTAGCCGCACTTTAGCTCCTTGAAGGAGCGGAATCCCCGTGTTTTCGGGGATTCCGCTCCTGGACAGAGCGCTTGATGTCTCTGTCCATATCTGGGCAGTGACATCAGGGGAAACTCCTGAAGCGGAATCCCCGAACACATGGGGATTCCCCTTCAGGAGCTGCCGCTGATGTCACTGTCCGGATCTGCCCGGCCCGGCACGGATGCATAACTTTATGCAAACCGGCCGGGCAAAATGGCCGATTTTACCGGCCGACACTCGGGCTCGGGAACGA